>NW_020884890.1:1747501-2094890 GCF_003945725.1 Corapipo altera
GCAGCCTAAAGCCTGGAGGTCTCCCCCATTCCAACTAATCCGTCGGAGGAAGTACCTGGAGATGCAGAATAAGCAGGTTAGTAAGTGTGATGCTGGTGAAAAGAAGTGTGGGAAGAAATAGGACTGGCTGTGGGGAGGGCACGAGGTGAACTATGGTGACATTATTCAGGACACCAGGCTGGTTGGTGATGGGGTTACTACTATCACTCCAACTACTGCATAACTGCTGCCTACAAGTGAGGAAAACCTGCACATATTTGGAACTGGGGAATCTCTGCAGGCAGTAACACAAGTGCTACCTATGCAGAAGACAGAGAGCAGGAAGGAAATACAGGGACACATGCGCACACACACCTATGACAACCCACACAGACGGGACCGGAGTGGAAATGAACATTATGAGTTCCTGGGGCCCAGAAGCTGTCAGAGTGGACTGAGTTGTTCTAAGTGAACAGGAATGACAGATGAAGTGATTTAGGAGGTAGGGATGGCAGTGTAACCAGCATACTTCTGAGGACACCTTTGACTGTCTCTCCCTTTTTGAGACTGCCTGCTCTGTACTCCTCTCCTACAGCTTTGACTTTCTCATTGCCCTGTGTAGAATTTTCAGGCTGCCATGGTATTCAAAGCAAAACCAAGATGTTCACAGGCCTCTAGATAAATTAACATTCTTGGTTATTCCCTGAGTGTATCGTCTCTTCCCTTCTGCAAGGTAACGAGATCAGTCAGCATTGGATGGGAACACAGAAGTTGTTATACCTAATACATAAATATATCTAGTTCATAGTAAGAAGGTGGCTCAAGAATTGGCTAGTATGTTTGTTAACCATCTTTGTCTCATATATCTTGCTAAGACAACTTCCAATTAATTTGGAATTTTTCTTACACAGGGAATGTAGAAGTTACCTCTTATCTATTCCTAATGGGGAAGAGGACCTAGGGAGACATTTTTCCCCTAATTTGCAAAAATACTTAAGTTTCCACTTCTAAGCATCACTTACATTTGAAAAAGACCAAAAAACCCAAACAAACTTGAGGTAAACAAAGGGAAAACAAATCAGCTACCTACACATCTAAATTTAGGGAGGCTAGATGGCCTTTCAGAGGCCAGCAGGATACCTACCTTTTTTCAGGTATTCCATGGGAAACTATTCCCTTTAAAGAAGAGCTTAAAAGGTAGGTGTAGGCTTAGTGTCTAGATTAGGCAGACTGGATCCCACCCTGATGTTTATTTTGGAGGTTTTCACTTGCAATGGTGTAAGTGCTCAGAGAAGTCTAACGCAGAGATTTATTAGCAACTGGAAGGCAGCTGGCTACTTACTATTAGGATGGAATTTTGCAGACCGTTTCATGCAGTGACTGGGTATTTGAACACTCAGTGTGTGTCAGGATGAACAGGACATTTTTTCATGCTCAAGTCATGGGCTTAAAACAGGAGGTCTGCCAAAAAATGGTCAAGTTTGTATTATACAATAACCCTAATTAAACACCAAAAGGGCTGTACAAAATCCTTCAACTGCAGTAGTTGGATTTCTTTTAACTGAGACAGAATAATATTTAAAAATTTTCAGACAATAAGACATTTTCCTCGCAAAAATACTTTAAACTTTATTTTTTGCATTATTCTGAATGCTGACAAATAATTCCTCATAGGATTAAACACATTCTAGATACATAGCTATGTCTAGTTTTTATGTTGGATAGCAATACTTTTGGAGTTAATGAAATCTTTCGATCACCTACAGATTACTTGATAAAAAAACCATCCTATTCTTTAATGCTATACAGGTAGAAGTTTAATCATTCTCAGGATAGTATTAGAAATGTAATAAATTTTAAATGTTATATTTAACAAAAGCATTTACTTCTTGTAAATTAGTTTAGTGGTAATAATTTCCAAGAAAAGAAAACATCAATACCTCTACAGATAGAGAGACTGAAAATTTTTTTATGTTTCAGAAACTCCCAATTTAAATATGATAAAAATAGACATAGTAGGAAAAAGAAGGAGATCCTTATGCAGCAGAATAAATTAAGTCTACAAATGAATTCTACTTTATTAGTCTTGATTCTTAATAGTTCAAACCTTCCCCTGTCTGTCTGAAGAGGATGGAGCAGTGGCTGAGCTCAAGCTGTATTTACGCTGACTGGCCAGGATGTTTGTGTTAACTGTCTGATTGCTGCTGCTCCACACACCAAAGAGGCCAAGTTGTGCTTTTCTTTCCCATGAATCTCCCTCTCTTTTCATTGCTCAAGCTCTAATTTCTCAAATTTGTGAGCACATCTTATCTTTGATGCTTCAGCCTCTCTCTTTAACATTGATTCGATGCTCAAAAATTATCAGAGCAAGATTACCAAGAGAAAAAACCACCAGGTCACTTCCCTCCTCCCTGCCCCGAGCCCCACCATGGCAGGCAAAATTATTTCATGCACATGGAGCATTTTGTAATGGAGTACAAGAGTGACATCCTTTTGGAGAAGCCTAGTGCAGGGAAATGGCAGATTTTGCCTCGATATGTACACTGAAAAATTATGCTAAGGGATCAAAAATATGATATATAGTAGGAGAAGGATGCAGTGAGCATATTTGCTACAGCACCCTGAACATACTGAAGAAGATGCATGCAGTGAGGGGTAGAGGTGGATGATAGATCTGCCTGTCAGGATAAATATAAGAAGGTTGTGAAGATATATCTAGATTTTCTCTGCTTCTGCACTAGGGTCTTGGACAGGGGATTTGGGAAATAAATCCAGGATTCAAAAGCCCTGAGTAAGTGGAGCCAGAGAGATTTAGAGTGTCACAAGGGATGCGACTATTGTTACTTCCCACTTAAATAAATTAACACTGAGTGTATTCCAACTAAAGTAGCCTCTGAACCTCTCTTCACTGAATGATTCATGCTTTACTCACTTCAGAGCCTGCAGGAATTTAAAGGCCAGCTCAGAACATTTACCCTGCTATTTATAGTAAGTACAGAAGTATCTGTGCATCGTGGTCAGAAAAAAATCTCAGTATAATCCAGATGTCAAACATTTAAAAAAGTAATAAAAAGCATGGAGAACTGCAAAACAGAAAAAAGAAAAGAGAAGTTGTGCTAGAAATGACATAAATGCACTAAAAGAAAAGTGTAAACTTAAGATTTCTGAAAAAGTCAGATCAGTAAAGGAACAGAGTTAATAGAGGGGAAAATATGTAAATAAATATTTTGTATAAGCAAAAGAACAATTATTCAAGAAGAACATTTTAAGAGGTGAAAACATAAAAAAAAACCCCAACAAGTCATGAAGACAATATATCTCAAGACAGAATTACATGAGAATTCAGTCAGGCAGTAAATAGGATTGTCAAGTAACAGTAAGAGCTGAAAGTGAGCCAGAAGCAGAGAAGGGACATTTTGTACTCATCTCTGCTATCCATAGAGATCCAAACATCCCAGACATGATGGATGAAGGGGACAGCTTGAAAGAGAGACTAGATACCAGCATCACCATATTTACCCTTTTATTAGCAGATATAGTTATGCAAATAGAGAACAACTGGGCTCTAACAGATTAGCATTGGACACTCCGTGAGTTAATATAGGAAATATATAACAAAAATATAACAAAAGTGAGAGTAGCAACTGTGCAATGATATATATTTAATGCAAGTAAGGATTTTGCATGTGTGTGTGGACACAGGCAGGCTGCTGGAAGAACCACAAAACCATGGCTGAAATAAAAAGAGAAAATTTATTTCATTACCTTGCTAACTGGAGGATCCCAGCTCAATCCATGCATTGTTTACCATCATGCTGTGATCTCCCCTGAGCTTTTTAATGATCTTTAAGCTTTAATCTTCTCTCTCCTGAAACAGGGAGCTCAAACATGTCCATGAGACTGCCTCAAAGTCTCTCAAAACACCTACATTATCTCTACACAGAAATCTTCTCAAAACAGAGGCAGAATAAGTAGCAGTAGGCACAATATATGGGGTTTTCCACACTGTTATTCTCCAGGCTTTGGCATTCCCAGCTTCAAGGTCACTTGAGCAAATCTACCATCCTCCTCCTCATTTTCCCACTTTTAACCCTTTCCTCCCAACACTGTGTTAATTAAGTAGCAGAACAGTTTGGGGTATGCTAAATTGGACTGTGTTTGGATGGGATGATTGGGACAGTTTGACAGCTGACCATATGGATGTTGTTGTAAAACATTTGTGAGGTGGGTTTTTACAAAATCAATAATTATCTTAAAAATACTTAAAAAATCAGACCTACTGGTAATGTTACTGTGGGAGTGACGAAAATATACTTTAAAAAAAAGTAGCCAAAATGCTATAGTGAGAAGTATTACCATCTGTAGGTCTCACTAAATGCATCAGTAAGAAGGTCTGAAGTACTAAATTTGGGGAGTTTTATCAAGGTGATAAATTTTCACTTTTTTTTTCCTATTTTCTTTTCCCAATATTTTTTGGTGTGTGTGAAAAGGTAAGGTCTTGCATTGTAAGATTCATTTAAGTCTAGTAATATAGCATTTAAATCTAGTAATACAGATGTTAATTTTGATTCTTAATTTCTGCTGAAGTAATCTTATGATATTTTGCAATACTCTTAGTGTTATTAGTTAAGTGAACTTCAAAAAAAAGAAACAGGATAGATTTCACCTAATTACAGACAATTTCAGGATCAATATTCAACAATAAATGAAAAAAATAGAAGTAAACCAGCAGACATAGACATAGCTGCTGAACTGTTAAAAATCAGCAAGACGTGGTTCAGTAGAAATAGTGATGGCCAGCAAACTGCATACCATGATTTCAAAAGGTGTGGTACTGTTTGTTTATGTGCCAAATCCTAAAACAAACCCTAAAACATGAATGGAAATTTAATTAAAATGAAAAGTATCGCTGTTTTCTGCTGTACTCTTCAGCATTGTCACACTTCTCCCCCTCCAGTCCAGGCCAGGTACAGCACTCTAAACAAATGTGGGAACTCTGACCAAACTCCTTGACCTGACCTGCCCTGGATGGAGCACTGTCATTCTCTGGGTATTAACACACTGGTCAAAGGCAAAAGCTGATTTCTTGCAAATACTAGGTGGATTTTGGCAGATGCACTCCTACTCCTGACCAACTCATGTTGCAGCCAGGTGGAGAAGGGAAGAAACTGTGTGGGATGAGCAGTGTCTATATCAAAATATATCAATAGCATGTTTTTTTCCTGGAAGACTACAGAGCAGTCCTGGAGATTGAAGCTTGACTTTCTGTCCTGTTAAAATGTTCCCATGGTCCCTTGGCAGAGTTTGGCCCAGACCAAAGAGCACACTTCGCAGTCTGAAAATTAGCACAAGCACATCAATATCCTCTGTAGGCAATGCAGATGTGGCCATCTTATTTTGAAGAATGGAGTGGATTATCCTGCATCAGCTGAGCTCAGCACCTTGTTTAATCTTCTAGTACAGAAGGAGTCTGCAGCTGCAGGCTGGCTGCCAGTCGCAGTGTTTGTTGAAGCTGCAGTCGGATTACTTGGGAATGTCTCAGGTGTTGCCCAGGAACACAAGACCAGTGTGTGTCCTGGTCCATGATCATTTCATTGCTCTTAAGAACTTGCCAGCATAAGCTACTGATTTTCCTCACTTTGTGAGCACAAACTATACGTCAGTTCTGATTTCCCACCCCTTAACACTCTGAATTTGTTGCAAGATCATTAACTAACTTTTCGGGTAGGGGAAAAAATTAGCGAGTAAGTGGCATTTCGTGGCAGGGACATAAAACATAACATAACCCCAGTTGCAGCAAAAATGCAACTGGGGCGGCAGAAATGGCAAATCCTGCAGTATCGTGGAAAAATGACAAAACGATACAACTGTAGAAGACCCTAGGATGCCCCCGTGCTCGGAGCCGCCATGACGGGTGCGGGCACCTTTTAGCGAGGCTCCGCCCGGCGTGCACGGAACCGCCATGACGGGTGTGGGCACGTGGAGCGGGGCCCCGCCCCCTGACTGCCGCCGGCCAATGGCAGCGCGGGAGGCGCGGCTCATCGCGGAAGTGGGCGTGGCCGGCGGAGCGCGGGAAGCCGGGGCTCGGGCCGGGACCAGGTTGGGGTTCTGGCTGTGTCTCGGCGGGCGGGGGTCGGTCGGGACGGGACGGGGCCGGAGGCAGCTCTGGGGCGGCAGAGATGGAGTTCTCCAGCCGAGCGAGGCAGAAGCATTTGCGGCTGGCTGGGGACCGACGGGAGCTGTACCCTCACAGCCTGCAGTTCTACCTGGAGCCCCCCACGGAAAGCATCTCGCTGGTGGAGTTCGAGAGCTTTGCCATCGACCGCCTGAAGCGTGAGTAGCGTCCCTCCCTCCCTCCCTCTCTCCCTTCTCCTCCCTGCCCTCCCTCGATGCTTTTTACCGTTCCTGTCAGGCTGTGTGTGTTTTTGGCGGGCCCGGTTGCTCCCTTTGCCGGATGTGAACGCGAGCTGGCTGCTGCTCCTGGCAGGAGCCCCCGCTAAAGGGAAGCGCGCTGCTTTGGGCATTTCAGGGAACTGAGTCAGATTTCACCATAAGCATTCGGGGTAGACGTCGGGACTGTGTAGTTTTGGTTTACACTGGTAGTTTTTACGACCACGTTTCACTTTCTATGGGTGTTGCGACATATTTGGTGTCTCTCAGGACTGCGATTCAGGTGGGGAGCCAAGGATTCCCCTGAATTCCTGAAAACTGCGGGATCCAAGGTGTCTGTCCTTACGGTGGAAACGGATGTTCTGAGAGTGATCCATCAGTTAGCTGTCTCCTTTTCCTTGTTGACTCTATGGATCCCGGGGTTGGGCCAGCTGTTAAGGACTCGTGGACCACACTTTATCCTCTACATTTCTCACCCTTTTACTCCTCCTTCCGCTAAAAGCAATTCCTGTGGCCTTACCCCAGTTTGTGCCTTTTCCAAGCTGTGATACATTTAGATTTCTTTTCAACATGTTCTCTCTAACATGGACCTTTTCTTTGTTTGCCCAGTGCTCAAAGTAGTTGAAAACCTTGGTGTGAGCTATGTAAGAAGTACTGATTCGTACAAAACTAAGCTGGAGAATGAGCTCCGGAAACTTAAGTTTCCCTACAGAGTAAGTAAAAATTGGAACATGTAACTCTCTTGCACTTTATTTTCTTTACACCATTCAAGAATTATGAATAAAAGTAGAGGTGATGAAATGCCATTTCTAAAACTACAGTTCTGTCATTTTGTCAGAGATGTAGTTTTTCTTTTAGGATATATATTTCTTTCTTTAGGGTTACCTCCTTCCTTAATAGTTTGCATTTATTGCCTAAAAGATGGGTTTAGACAATCTTGAACAGCAATGGTAAATTAATTGTGAATTTTTAATCTGGGAGAAATTATTTCTCTAAAATAATAACAATATATTCTGTAGGCTTTGGCTGAGGATGATTATGAGGCAAGAAGAAAAGATCATATCTCTCATTTCATACTACGCCTTGCTTACTGCCAGTCGTAAGTACTTTTTGGATTATGCTGTACTTGTTATTAATTTTAAATGTATACAGATACTACATTGTTTTATTATAGACATTACAGATACTTTGGAGTTGCATTTCTATTGAAAGGTAGACTCAAACAGTTTTTTTTTGCTAGGAAGCTGATTTCAACTGTGATGAAAAGGCATATGTGGGATCAAAATTAGTATTTGGATTTTGTAATAAAAAAAAAACAACAAGCTTTTGGCTTTTATACACAGAGCATTGATTTGAGTCTCTTCATATCTTTTTTTGAGATGAAAGCATGTCAGTATTAAGTGTTTGTTAGGCATTTGCAGTGATTAATAATATAATTTCACTGCTGTATGTGCTAAAACTATTGATAACTGACCAAAGACCTGGCAATGTAAATAGGCTTTATATTATTGTATAGAGAGCCTTGCTTCTGACAAACTAAAAATACAATTTAGTTTGAAGTTTCCTCTACTGACTCTACTTTTTGTCCAAATTCATTGCTGTGGATGGTTGCAATGCATTTTTTTTGTTGTGTGAGATCTCAAGTAAAAAGTAGTTGCTTCTCCTGTAGTTTTTGGATGAAATTATAGAGACTGTCAGTGCTTTATGTCTGTTAGCAGCTTTGTTATACATTAGCGTGAACTCCTGACTCCTTGCTGTTGTAGTCTTTTTAAAAATTAAACCTGGCAAATATGAAGTATGTACTCTTTTGAACTGTTAATTCAATTGCACTTTAAGTTGCAGTATAGTCTATTTAAATTATGTGAATGTGGTAGAATACATATTATACTGTAATAGTTGATGTGACTGAAGTGCTGCTATGGTTGGATACAGATTTGTCAGCAAAAAACAGACCGGAAAGGTGAGCAGGAAGGATTGTGGGATTGTGGTCTAAGCCAAAATATGAAACTGGAATGAACGAGGCTTGTCTTTGAAATGGATTTGGGTTCCTGCTCCAGAACGTCTGATCAGAATAGGAAGTAGCAGAGGCCTCAAACCCCTCCAGATAGATCAAACCTCACCATGACAGGCCCTGGTTCACTTTTAAACACTCTGAAATCTTATGGATCGTTTACATCCCCTCATGTTGTCCTGTCAAAAGGCATCTGGACTGTGCTGGAGATGGTTTGTCAATGTATGTGATCGATGAACCAGCTAGATCTATGATGCAGGTACAGTGAGGAACAGGTTGTGGATGTGAAGATCAATACCAACCTTCGCTGCATTGACTCTGATAGCATAGTTTGAAATCCTGAAAGAAGGAAGCAGGTTAAATAACAGAATTACAACTGAAATTCCTTCTACCCTTCTGTATTCTACATGTATAATTTGTGATTGTGAATAACAGATGTAATACTGGTTTCTTTCTAGTGCCTGTGTTTGTTGTGTGTATTTTTATAAACTCCCTTAGTCATACTGGTCCTGCAAGAAATGATCTTGCTTTGCCTATGTTGTGAGTTTACCAAAACCCTCTAAAAGATAGTATCCTCAAGTAGCCTGGGTACTAAAAGACCCTTGTAATGGTTTGTATTATGCAGGTAGTGGCATTTTGAATAGTCAGTTTGGCTTCCATTATCCTCTCTTGTAAATCTTTACTTTAAACATTCAGTTATTATTTAACTTATTTAGACTGTTGCTTTTTAGTGGAAGATTAGATGCTTTGAGGGTTTTGGTAATGACACATTTGAAAAGAATTCTGCTCTTATGGAGAATTTTCTAGTGGCAAGAATCTGATCTGGAATTCAAGAGGTGTTTATTTTTGGGTTGGTCTCTGACCTCAGGAAAAATGAGTTTGGGTCAGATTCACAGAAGGCAACCCAAGCCACCTAGCAAAAGCCTGAAGGTTAGGTATTAGGCTCAGGAGTGGAATTTACTAGGCTTTGTCCTCTGTGCTGAGCAGGGAGGAAGGCATGTGAATGAAGTGGATAGTAAGCTGAGTGAAAGGCTGCCTCAGTCAGAAATATCCCAGCAGGGACTTGGCTAAACATTTACCCTTGTCAGTGATGTGATATCTTTACCCTCCTGCCCTACTTATCCATAATGGCTCTACAATCTCCTGGAATTAATGATAGATGCAGATAATTTGACTGCTTTCTTTTTCTCTGCAAGCTGTCTTTTTAGAAGAAGATGATTATCTTCTGTTTGAGGATTTATTTGACTGGCATTCTTGCATAGTAAGCAAATGGGAGACACTGTTCAAACCGTGTGTTTCAGGGAAGTATCTTAAAAATTAGGCTGTAAGCAGGACAGAGGTGGGCAGCTTTCTGAAGGTGAGCCACTATGCAGAAATGATTACAATCTATTTTGGGCCACAGAATCAGCCTGGCTTTGTAGTCTAGGGCGACAGACTCCTTTAGACGGAGGAGGGACCATGGATGGAGCTCTGGAGCACTCTTTAAACAACTTTTTGTGTTCCAGTTTATATGCAGTTGGTTGATGCTCCATATTAATAAAGCAGCTTTTAGTCAGTTTCCACGTTTGCCATTTCTTTGAAAAGGTGGATTTAGTGCTTACTCCTAAAATGGAAAATAGTGTCTTAAGCCCCATGAGGTGACCCAGTACCCAGCATTCTTCATTCTCTCTTGAAAAACAACTATCTAGGGATGAGATATTTCTGTCATCTAAAACTGGCATGTTCCCCAGAAGATAAAATTGGAAGGCAAATAGAATATACTATGCTTCAAGTTTTTATCATACTAGGTCAGAAAAATAAGCTTGGCACAAGTCATAAGGTTAATTGATGAGGGCTGTTAAGGTAGGAATGATTGAAAAAGTGTACTTACATAGACATAACTGCAAACTAGGTTGAATTCAGTTCCTGTGGCAGCTGTGTTTACAGGCTCCTTTTCCTGCCCATTTTTTAGTTTCCAGTTGGCCAACAGTGCCACCCAGGGGTATGAATTTACATCGATTTTTTTTTTTTCTAGTCTGTATCAGTCCTCACTTACAAATTGAATTATTTTGGTTTGGTTTTTACATGCTCTGAAGTGGTCATCTCCACCATTCTGGTCAGTTAAATTTGTAATGTAGTCATCATCTCTTCACTTTCCTTCTTCTGCCTTCTGAAATCCAAGACTGTAAAGCTTATTCCCATAAGATGGGGTATGTACAGTCTGAACAGAACAGTCTCATCCATACCTTTCTTCCACACCTCTTGTAATGTCACTTATATCTCTCAGGACCAGGAAATAGAATAATCTTGTATTGTTTGCTTTCATGACAGATGCAGATCTAAAGACAGTTTTTTTTGTATGTTGGACATGACTGCAGTTTTGCTTCTGTATGTTACATCTCTCTTCACCTCAGCAAATTGGCTGTGAAGAACCTTCTAAGTCACAGGCGCATAATCTTCACTTTACTTTCTTAAGATGGAATAAATAAATTTTGCCTCTGCTCTGACAGCAAAATTCTTCTATTCAGAAAACTATTAAACATACTTTTATGCCTTTTTGTTAATTTGGTTTGGTCTGTGTCACAGAACAAGGACATAAGTTCTTTTTCAAACTTGGCAAGGCCTTTTCACTACTTCCTGCTGTTTTTTCTATATGATAAATTAGACTCGTGTGCTAAAATTCCTACCCCTTATGTTGAGTAGCATTTACTTTTGTGTGTTTTCTGTACCCATGTTCCCCTTGCTGTCACTTTTTGGAACTTAAACTCTGAGGAATCCTCTGGTGTTGGTTGCCTAACAGTGATCTGGCCCCTGCCCAGGGTTTTCACAAATCAGTATTCAGTTGTTGGTAACTGAACTCTGGTATTACTGTGGACTGTGCGCTACGAGTCTTAAGTTCCAGATTTATGAACATTTACATGCCTTTCCTCAGGTACTTCTGTGTTGATGCTTCCCAACAAATATGCTGATTTTTCCTACCCTTCCTTGGGGGGGTGAAGGGTATTTCCATTCCAATCCCACTCTCTCAAGTGCTGTTCCCTATAAAAAAGAGCCTGTTCTTTTATATTATTTTTATAGTTGGGAATCTATGAACTGGTTTTAACTGTTGAGTAACCTGCACACCAGGAAGTTAAGTGGCAAAAAACAAGGAGATATCCTTTATGTCTACACTTTAGTGACCTGCAACTCCCTCATGTGCACCAGCAGCTTGGTTAGTCTAATGACAGTGATATTGCTTTTCAGTTAAACTTGGGGTTTTGATAATAAGTATTAATACTAATGTGTGTCTGAAGTGAGAGTGTACAGTTTTTTACGTGTGAATAATGAGGATAAGTTATGGTTTGCCTTTAGAAATGAAGTAAATAATGCTCCAGTGATGATGATCCTAGGAAAATCAGTTTTAAAGTATATGCTGGTACATACACAGTAGTATAAAGTCAGCTCGTCAGCTATAGGAAGAATCCAGATAGGTGTGTGTATTAGAGATATTAGTAATATTTTCTTGTTTTGGTAACTTAAGTGTGTAGGTGGGATTACAGCCTTTGAAGGAAAGGAAGAACAACGGACTGGCTGGCCTCCAAAGTGACTATAAATAATTGTGTTTGTGATTTGTTTTTCGTAGGTGTGTGTGTTGATATTTCATTTGTTTGTTTTCCCACTTAGGAAAACAAATGCAGTGTGAAGTTGATGAACTAGGAAAAGAGTAAAATTGTCACATCCTAGGATTTTATTACTGTCTGAGATGCACATAGAAGAACTGCAACAGATCTGTCATTAACTTCCATTTTAAGTTGCACAGATTATTAGTATGTCCCAAGCACTGAAACCGTCCACAGGTTTATACTTCTTATAGTATATACTTTAGAGCAGAACTTTTCCATCTGGAATTACTTTGAATAATAATTACTTTTTTTCAACCAGAAGTATGGTCTGCAAAAGCACAAACGACTTTTGTGATCCATGTGTTCCCAATGGGAAAAGATGTTTAGATATTCTAAGGAGAACATGTAAGACTGCAGTATTTCTGTGCTCTGTGAATTGCCATGGCAGTGGCCTACACAGCAGCTCTTGGAGGACAGTTCAAGAGAGTGCCCTGTGGTAGTGAGATACAGCATCATCTGCATTCTGTGCTTGTACATACAGGGTGGCTTTTGTTACTGGTGTTTTGGTAGCTATTTGCTATAGCTTTGAGCAGTGCGCTGATGCTTGGGAATCTGAGCACTGGAACGTAAAGAGTTATATGAAAACTTAGAGCACTTGGAGACTTGCTGTTGTTTTATACTGTCTACTGACTCCTGTCCCTGTGTTCTTGTTTGTTCTCCTACTTGATCACCTGCAGTTGCTAAACCCCTTTTTCTCTTTGTCAAGAATTGGATGTTCTATTTGTGTTTCTCACCCAAGTTTATTTCCATATATTTTCCTTTTGCCTGTTTCCAGGCTGTTTGTTGCCTAGAATGGAGAGCACTGTTGTCATAGTATCTGAGATGTGTGCATGTTCCTTCAGCTGGAGCTACCCTAAAAGTGAGACTTAAAAGAAGTAGCCTTCAAAATGTATTTGCCTCATCAGGTTAATTGTGATATTAGTTGTACAATGAAGAAATTCTGTACCATGTTGTGGAAAATAAGCTTTTCTTTAAATACTGAGGGCGAATGTTACCTACAATTGAATATTTTTATCCAAAACAAGTAAGAAATGGTATCATTTTAGAGAGTGACAGCTTTCATATCTACAGAGCAATTTTTAGTGTCGAGATTGACTACCTCTATTCTTTCAAAACATGCTTCTTTTTATATTGTCTCTTCAGAAGTCTTTTCTGATTGAGTGTGCATTACTGAAGATATCCTGCCTTCACTCCCAAGCTCCCCAGTTTGTGGGTTACATCCCAAAGTCAGCATTATATTTAATGCCGTGTTCACTAGGTTTGAGGTCTGGTTTTTAAGGAAAGAGAGAATGCATGTTCTGAAAATGCATTATGTTTTTTTTTTCATTATTCCTTTGCAGTGAGGATCTCAGGCGTTGGTTTCTTCAGCAAGAAATGGATCTATTCCGGTATCGCTTCAGCCAACTAACTGAAGGTTTAATGCAGAAATTCCTGGAACATGTTAATTTATCATTTGAAGCTGTAAGTATGTTACTTTCTGTATTTATGTTGCATGTGCCTGTTGTTTTTTTAAATTCTCATTAAGGTGGTTTTAGCGCTTGTGTTTAAAAAGTGAAAAATGCAGTTATGGTTTCAAAAAAACCCCAACCACACAGAACTTCTGAACTTGGAGAATAGTGTGTGTGCCACAGAAATGAGGATTAAGTCATATAATTTTGTGCCACAACAAGTCTGCTTCAGTCAACAAACACAACTGAAACAGTGTGTAATTACACAGATAAGTTGACAAGGTTTACAAGAGCTGATAGGAGGTATTTTTGAATCAAGATTCGATGATTCTTGATCTAATCCATCCAGAATGGTTTGGGTTGGAAGCGACCTTAAAGATCATCTAGTTTCAACCCCCCCCCCGGCTTGGACAGGGACAACCTTCACTGGACCAGGTTACTCAGGGTCCTATCCAACCTGGCCTTGAACACTTCGGGGGATGGGGCATCCACAGCTTTTCTGGGCAACCTGTTGCAGTGCCTCGCCGCCCTCACACTAAAGAATTTCTTCTTAATATCTAGTCTAAACCTACTCTCTTTGAGTTTGAAGCCATTTTTCCTTGTCCTGTCACTACATGCCCTTGTAAAAGATCCCTCTCCATCTTTCCTGAAGGGTCCCTTCAAGTACTGGAGGCCACAGTTAGGTCACCCTGAAACCTTCTCTTTTCCAGGCTGAATAATCCCAATTCTCCCAGCCTTTCCTGATACAAGAGGTCCCCCATCCCTTTGATCATCTTGGTGACCCTCCTCTGGACTCACTCCAACAGGTCAATGCCCTTCCTGGTCTTGTCTGTCTTATCTGGGCAGATAACACTCAGGTTAAAATTGCCTTGCTTTCTTGATGAATTGTGTGATAATTGACTCTAGAGGTTTCAGTAATAAAGCAATGGCTGTGTTTGATTCTTATGTGAAGTTTATATGCAATCTGTTCTCATCAGATTATTGACTTCACTTGGAAAATAATTTTGGTCAACATATATCTTTACTCATAAGCTTTCCTCTAGAACCTTTGCAATCTACTGACTACTTTTAAGATGTGGCTGCTTGCTGTAGAAACTGAGGGAAACCACAGTGACCTGGGGACTTTATACTTCCCTCCATTAATACTGACATCTGGAAAACTATGTGAAAATTAAAAGTACATGCATTCAATGAATGCTTAAGATAGCTGTTGAGGACATAGTTAAAATTTAATAATCCTAGCATGCAAATCTTGTATGGATTGCTCAGGAAAGTAACTGACTGTGTAATTGTCCCCGTGGGAACACATGGTTGTATGTTTGTGCATGCTAAAAAACATTTTGATTCTGCTTGTTTGTGCATATTATGTGAGTCAGTGGAGCTATAGATATATAACCAAGACTATGATTTAGCTTAAAAAACACAAAAAAAGCTGGTATTAAATGTAGTAGCTAAAAATTGCGTAATATGTTGAAGGATTTATATTTTAAGAGAAATTATGTACAATTAAGTAGCAGTTTTATTGTTACATAGACCATATAAATGCACATACACATAAATTATACTACTTTGGTTTAATAGACCATTTGATTTTGACTCATTAAGTACATGCTATGAAGAATACAGAATATGAGTTTTGTCCAAAATTCTGTAAATGCTTTTATTCTGAAGTTGTTGCTTTCTCATTAGAAAGTAGATTCAAAACTTTTTTCCCTTTTGACTTAAACTCACTCTGGTTCTTTAACAACTAATGAGAAACCTTGAAAATGACAAATCTATGTAGACAAACAATTTTTGTTTTTGAGGTGTTTTAGGGATATTAGAAAAGAGTTCCTGCTATTATATACTGTTTTGTTTGTCTGAGTGGATTAAAGGAAAATGTCTATTCCAGTTTCTATATTAATGATTTTAACAATATTTTGCAATGCAGCTATGAACTGTTCTGTTAGGAAGCTCCAGCCTTGCCTGTAGCTCTCAGAGTAAACTTAAGTTAATAAAAATTAATGTACAATCATCAGCCTACTGAAAAAACTTTTCTCTCAAAATACTGCTTAATTAGAAGAACTTAAATATTCTAAGGTAGGTGGCTGATGTATGTTGTATATTGCTAGATTGAAATATCTGGCATCAGTGTATGTTGAGGATGAAATAGGGTTTTTTCAGCATTGAGAATAACAGATGGGCTTTCCTGGGTCTTGGAGAGACTATTAGAAATGCCATTCTCTGGTGCAACAGACCTTTCAGTGAACGGTGTGTTTGTGGAGCTCTATTTCCATTGCTTATTCCCCAGCCTCGTATTCTCCTGTCACAGATTCAGTATTCAGGCTTGTGAGAATAAATTAATATTTGTGAGTTGCTGGAAATAGCTAGGAGTATGGCTTGGTTCTGTGCTACTGAATATGCCTTCAATATATCAAGATGATTAAGAAGGTATTACTTTCTTACTCCTGTCGAGGCAACAAAACACCATGTCATTGGAAATCTACTTCCCTGCTTCTACGTCCCCTGCCCCCCGCTTCCAATTCTTACAGAAATTTAAGCAAAACTAATCCTTCCTTGCACTATCATGTATAAAACATTTGAATATTACTAAGGAATTCTGTCTGTATCTGAAAGAGATCTAAACTCTATGGTGCTATGTAGGGACCACAAAAAAGTAAGCCCATTCTAAAAGCAGTATTCTTTTTCTCAACGTTCTATTTGCAAGGGGCTTTAAAAAGGAAATTAGGATGAACTATTCTCCTCATACTTCTCTACTAGAAGTTACAATGTTTTCGTGCCTTATTGTGCAATAAACCAACTTGGAAATCAAACTTTGTGCTCTACCTGTTTGAAAGGGGATGGTCTTCAAGGAAAAGGAATTAAGTTCTGATATTGCAATCCAGTTTTTATATGGGTAAATGGATAGAAATTCTACTATGGAACTTTTAATTGCTTAAGATACCCGAAGAAACTTATTTAAATTTCTTTAAAAAGAAAACAGGTACCTTGCATTTTCTAGGTGGTGGTTCTGATTTTAGAATTGTAGTCTGAAAAGGCCAGAGGTGCTGAAGCTCAAATCTTGGTGTTGTCTGGTGTAGCTTATGTCAACAGTTTGAAGAACCACTGTAAGAGTGATTCTCAGTATTTAATGAAAGAACTTGTCAGCTGTTTTTTGGGGAGGAGAAATAAGTGGATCGTCTTGTATGGTTTTGTCTGAGTTGTTTTCATTTACAGCGCCAACAAAGTGAACCTAACATTGAGAATTCCATGACTGCCACCTCTCTCCTTCTCTTGTTTGCTTACATGCATAAGAAAGTGAGACTTTTATTTAAATATTTTTTGCAGGGGTTTTGCAGACTAATTTCTGAGATTTTGTGAATTATGGATTGAAAATTACTGCTTTGTAGAATCAAGAAGTCTTCAATCCCACTCATGGATAATACTTAAGAAGTTGTAAAGATCTTTGAATACCTAATAAAAAGATCTTATTTAGCAACTTTTTGACAAGAATGAAGTTGTTAATAACTAGAAGAAAACATACCAGATTTCAAAAGTTTTTTATATGACAGTAAGATGTAGTGAGTTTGGTATGATAGTAATTCTGATTTCCTGATTAAAGAGATTTTTAATCAAAGAGCAAGAGCTTTCTGAAAATAAAAATAGAAATGAAATTTAATGAAAAAAATATTAATTTTTTTAATAGGATTTCTTTTGTCCAGTGGCTGACATTTATATTGTTGTTGGAGCAAAATAGATGGCAAAGGGTTTATTGAAATAAATAAACTGTGGAGTTTTACCTGATTATAAAGATGCCCTCTACTTGCAAAAGGAAGGCTATAAATTGTTCAAAGTATTCAGGTTAAAGATGATGAGTTCAGGATAATGAGTTAGTGTTTGAACATGCATAGGATTATTGTAATTAAAAATTTTTACCATGTCTGTGAAAAGAAGCCTTTCTACATTTAGTATAAATTACGGAAATTTGAAGCTTAGGTAAGTTCTTCCTTGAAAAGTTTTTACGAAGCTGGCACTGGATTAAGTCAGTCTATCTTTGGTATTTCTGTGAGAAGCCTCTGGACTTTATGGGGGGGGGGGGGGAAAGGAAGTTCGATTTGAGTTTGAGACACTTTTTTGATCTATGAACATGGAGATTGCATTTTAGTCACTTGTAGGAATAGCTTTAGCCAATCTCTTCTCTGGCAAGTGTGGAAGATGCCTGGACTGGTGCTGCCCAGCCTACTGGAACATTGGTTTGGTGCTCAAAGTTTTACAGCAGTCTGAAATATTAGTGCTTATACCTATCAATTTATGCCAGCTTGGGCAAGAGGTGGAGTGCACAGTATTAAATAAAATGTCCAGAAAGGAAGAGGGTAGAAGGAAAACAAGAATAAATCTATGCTTGTCATGGTTTGAGATAGCCCCAAAAATCTAATTCCCTAGCTCCATTTCCCCCTCCCACATCTCAACCTAATGTGAGATGGGTTTTTCCAGACAAAACACAACCAGACTCAGAATGGGGGAAAGGGAATATATTACAATGACTGTACAAATAAATACTATAACACATTATACACACGATCACAACTATCTCTACCATGACATATAGTATTTACAATGGATCAGATCTCCTCTCCCCTCCAAATAAAAGTCCAGGAGGGAAAGAAGGACAGATCCCTTCCAGTCTCTCAGGAGGAATCTCTTCTAAGGCAGCAGGTCTCCTCATCCCACGCATGCAGCAGTAACTGGATTGTTGTAGCTGGATCTCTGTTCGATACACACAAGGGGGTCTCCAAGCCCCTCAGCTCTCCTTCGGTCCAAGCGAAGGCCTCACCTGTGGGCTGCCAGCAGGGACCAGACTCGCGTCACCACAGGTATATCACGAAATGCAGGGGCATCTTCGTGAAAGTCCCTTCCTCAGGGGATTCAAATTCCCCTTTGCAGAGCTCCGTGCTCTGTCTCAAGGCTGCTAGCTTAGCAGCAGCAGCGAGGGGGGCCAAGGTCAACCCCCCCGCATTCCTTCTCCGTCCTGGTCCAGCTTCAGGACGCCTTTGAGCTTCCCAGCTCCTCTCTGCAGTGCATGTTGCACTTCAAGGCTCTTTCAAGCAAGAGTCCATCATCTTCCTCCTTCCAGGAGGTCTCAAAGGAGTTTGGGGGGTCTGGTATCAGTTCTTACCCCCAGAACTCTGTAGTTCTGCTGCTACCTTCTGCTGCTTCCTCCGGTTCAGTTCTTATCTGTCCTGGCTCTTAACCATAACCTCTGGACGCTGCCGCCACTTCTGCTCTGTCTCTGCTCACTCAAGATGGAAAACATCTCCCAGCTCACAGCTACAGACACACAGTCCAGCTTAACACTGTTCCAAGTCTCTGTAGCCCCAACTGGGGCTGGGGGGGGGCCCCAGAGGCCCCGAGGGACTCCGGGCCCCTTTCCTCTTGGCTCTACAACAACATGGCTACTTCTTCTACCACCAAAACTATAACTCTTCTCTTCCGGTGCTTGTGATATGTTTACATTTCTGCAGGAGCGCTCATTGGACAGAACTTTAAAACTTCCAGGGGTTTCCACCCTTGGGGGTTACCACTTTTCAGCCTCTGGGGGAAAACAAGGTTCAAACCACTACAATGCTTTAAGACTATTTTCCCCAATACATTAAATGGTCTTCTATCACAGTAAAAGGAGAATCATGGAATGGTTCTGAAAGTATTTTAGAATGTTTTCAGTCTGTTCTATACTTTATGTGCTCCAAAAAAAAAAAAGGAAAGAAAAAAGGTTTTTAAAGGATATTGCTGTTGTCATCTAGATAAATACAGAAGCTTTTTATGTATGGCATGTAATCTTCAGCTCTCAAGGCACATTAAATAGTCTATGTGCTAAGTCAGTCACGTAGGGAGCACAGGAAGTCCTTAAGCAGCACTCGAGTAAATGCTGACATTTAAGTGACAGAGCCCATCAAAGAGAGTATGCAAACACCAGGTGTGCAGTTGAGATTTACATCAATATAGAAGATTAGAGCATTAAAATCTTACTATAAATGAGTAATTACATCAATGATGCCTGACAGTTTCTGGCGGTAAAACCACTAACATTAGATATTTAAAGGGAAATACAGTTAATATTTTAAGTGTTATAGTAATTGAAGAAAGTATTTTAATCACAAAGGAAATTCTTCAGTATATAAAGGAATTATATAAAATAACTGGTTTTACAGGTAAGTGACTCTGGGGCTTTAACTAGGAAGTCATTCAGAAAGTCATGGTCAGAAGTATCTCCTTTGAATCCCTTAGTCTGAGTTTCAGCCTCTTGTCTAATTTACCTTGCATAGTTTTAACTGTTCAAGACCTACCACTTGTTCTTAGATATCAAGTGGAAAATCTGTCCCTTCAGTATCTGCAACTGTGGGTTGATGATACATCTTGTGTTGATTTGGAAGATCTAATGAACTTCTGGTGCCTTTTCACCTTAATCTTATGAAAACTTGCCATAAAACTTGTTCATCTTAACTAGTCCCACTTTGTTTCTCTCTGGGGACAGCTGAAGGATCTCTTCTGGTCAGGTGGACCAAAATCTCCTGTGGTTGCTTTTAAGGTGCTGTGTATTTTTGTTTGTTTGTTTGTTTTGCTTTTGTTTTTGTTTTGTTTTTGTTTTGTTTTGTTTTTGTTTTGTTTTTGTTTTGTTTTTGTTTTGTTTCTTGTTTTTGTTTTGGTTTTTGTTTTGGTTTTGTTTTTGTTTTGTTTTTGTTTTGTTTTTGTTTTGTTCTTTTTTGTTTTTCTTTTTGTTTTTATTTTTGTCTTGGTTTTGTCTTGGTTTTTGTTTTTGTTTTGTACTTTCCGGAAATTTAACTGGATATACTGGAATGTAGAGTGGAGCAGAAGGCAAAGTTTTATCCTTAATTTATTTTTTGGTGATGTTCTGGTCATCATCTTGATTGTTCTGATTTCAAGTGACCCATACTTCTTCTTGTCTTCAGACTGTAGCTTGAAATAGACATATTTCCTCTTTGTTGCTTCCACAAGAAATGAAAATTAATAGTTATTATTGTGTCTTTATCTGTGGTGTGAGAATGATGTATAATTGAATTTATATTCCCTGCAATACTTCTGTTCAGTGTTATCCTTCTGCAGTGTGCAAAAGAAATAAACTTCAACGTGTAGTATATTTCATTTTGAATACATCTGTGTTACTTTTTCTTCTCCACAGAGGATGAAAAAAATCCTGTTTAAGTTATTATAGAACTTCTTTACCTCTGAATAGCCTCTTGAAATTTAAAAAAATACTGTGAATTTTTTTTTTTTATAACTTCTAGTTTAGATGCCTTATTTTAGGGTAACAACCAGTTATTGCAGAATTAGCTGTCTTAATTTTTAAATGCTGTTATGAAGCATGTTATTTTAATAAATGCTTTGGATCATAATAATGTGAAAGAAATGGCAGATGGGAATAGTCAGTTGAGGGAGCTAACGCTCTGTAGTGCATCATTTGAGAGGAAATAATAAGAACTGCAAAATAAAACAGAAAGTGCAAAATGCGTGTTAGAATTTTTTTTGCGCCGTAGCTCTTTGATGGTGCAGTTGAAGTGCTTTTTTAGCAGCTTTAAGCAGTAGAAATTAAATTTCTTTAATTTCCATTTTTGTGATCAGAGTACTCCTATGAGAGACTTTCTGATATCGCTTTCTTCAAAAGCATTTATCTTGGTAGTGGGGCAGTTGTATAAATATTTGTAATTTAGCTTCTTGAAAAAGTACTTTATGACTGCCTTTATTGGATACAGAAGATCCTAAAGTCAGAATTGGATTAATGAGAATGGGGACTAGTTTGTGTCCCTAGTAAGTACAGATACTCAATATCATGTCTATCCACCAAAAGACTGTGACTATAATTATCCATTTTGGTAGCAGCTGTTTAAACCAAAATGTTCTTCTGGTAGGGTTTATGGCTGTGCATTTTAGATGTATCAAATAATATTTCTTCCTTTCCCAGACAGGATGGGGAAAACGCCTAAAAGTAAAGATTGTCTAAACCTTAATTTTACTGTCCAAATAGGCTGAAGTTTGTGTTTGTTAAGGAAATGGTTCTGAATTTTATCTTAGTTTTCCACTACTTAAATCTTATATTTGTCCCTTTGCTTGAAAATCAGCAATGCTTGTCTTACATGTGGCAGCAAAGGTCAGAAGTGATGCCTAAGTGGGAAACAAGTGCCTTACTGCCAAAGTAACCTAAGAATATTTATTTTTCAGTCAGCTCCATGCTTAAAGTCATAATAGAAACAAAATTGTATCTGGAAAGGCTTAGGAGTAGGGTAATTTTTTTGAATGCTAGAGTTTGTTAAATGAGACACTGCTTTAAATAACGTGGCGGGTTATTCTTGTCCTAAAGTACTTAATTTCAAAAGAAGTAATAAATTTCTTAGTTTAATCGTTCAAGTTTCAGAAGATAGATTAAAGTGAAAACAAATTGTGACTTTGTCATAGAATTGACTGTTGCTTTCTTAAAATTCTTTTTTGTTCCAGATAAAGGGAACACCACTGATATCTAGGTTTATAGCTACTACAGTAGTTGACTGTCGTTATGTATGTATGTTCCTTACTGGGAGACTTAGAAACACCAAAATTAAGTAGTTGCACATGTGTAGTGGTATAATGTGTGCATGCATCTTTATCTCCTCATTAAAGCGGAGTAAGGATATCAAATTTATTTTGAAATTTTTGAACTACCTCACTGACTATGTTTGTGTAACTAAGCCTTACATATTAAATTATTCATATTTTAATCTAAATTTATGTGTCTTTGTGTTTCCTGGACAGTTCTGTGATTAAAAATCAGTGAGTAAACTGCACGTAGAAAACAAAAAGCCTAGAAATAATACAGCTTGTCCTGACTACTTGCTTCTTCCCCTTCCTCTCATACCTTCCCTTTTTATGTCTTTATTTTTGTAAATTTTCTAAGTCTGAGAGACTTATGATGAAGTGTTGAATTGTCTCAAGCTATGCTGTTATTCTTTGCTTAGGCAAACCAAAGGCTGACATAGTGGTCAGCATTTTACTATATTGTCTACAAACAAAGGAAGCAAAACTAGTGAACTGTTTTCTGTGAGGTGAGTTGAATCAGTTCAGTGTGGAAGGTCAGATGTTCACCAAATGAGACCCTCAGAAGAGTTCTGTGTTTTGTTTTGGGCTTTTTTTTTTGGTTTGTTTGGTTTTTAATGTTTTGAACAACACAGTATTTTATCTGGTGAGGATCACTGAGTGCTGTCAAACGTTAAGCAACCTATTTGTCTTTCTAGACTTGATTAGAATCCTGAATGCTGTATTTAGTTGTGTCTAGGTTTTAATGATTAGTTACTGAAATGTGTTCTTCCAAGTGCCATTTTAGAGATGAAACTATTAAATAGACAAACCATAGTATTCTTATTAAAATAATTTAAAAAATAAAAACAACAGAAAAAAATAATCTTTTCCAGCTTCTGTGAACCAAGAAAAATTGGGATTCATGGTTTCATGGTGCTCTGTATGTAGAGATACAGGCACAACCTGACTGAAAGCTTGAGTCTGACTTTAGACTATGAGGAGTATATTTCTTTGCATTGCATTTTCAATCAATTTTACGTGAAAGTGGTGAAATCAGTAATGCCAATGGAAGGTTATTTTTCATGTTCCAGTCTTTAGGGAAGCAAATTCTATTTTTAAATGCATTCTGGAGTTGTCTCTCAGCTTTAGTTAGGGGCTAGGGATGCCCTTGTTTCTTCTTTCTCTATCACCTGAAAATGTCAAGGTGATGGAAATTCAGAGAAAAGGCAAGGATCAAAGTCTTTGCAGGGCTGCTGAAGGTGTGTCTAACCTATAAGATACTTGAGGCTGTAAGATGTAAGTTATTTTACAACTTTATAGGTATTATTTATTTATATTATAAATAGCACTTTGCAATAATATTCGTGTTTGTTTAAAAAATACAATTTTTGAAAAAAATATTTTTGGGAACACTTCCACAGTCTTATCCAAATCTTCAGTCATGGCCCACTAGCCTATTTTTTGTGAGGTTTCACCAGGATAGCTTTTACCCCAACAGCGTTAAATTGTTTGCTAGTACGTGCAAGAAAAAGTAAAATCACTGTGACTTTACATCTGTACAAGATTAATTTAGTCAAATTACTAATAAAGAAGGAGCTAGACAACTTGTGAAGTTTGGAGTCAGTATAATTATTTTATGTGTGTCTTAAAGATAAAACCCCACTGAAATTAAGTGTAATACTGAAAAAAGTGGTTTTGTGGATGAAAATGAGCTAATTGGTTTTGGAAGAACAAATTCTTGTTCTCCACCCAGTGTTGCTGGCCTGTTTATAAAACAGTCTCTGGAGTGTTTTAACAGCGTTCTGCAAAAAAAAACCCAAAACACCACTCTGTCTTTAGCTTGGGTTGATGTGTTTTATAGTAAGATATCCTAGAAGAAATAATGCAACTGTAGTGCAACTACAATGTGTTATGCTGTTTTTATTCAAAGACACTGTCACTGAGGATTTGGAATGACGTGATAGACTGGGCTCTCTTAAACAATTTCTAGTAAGAAAGCATAAAAATGTTAGATTTGAAAAATGGAAGCCACTATTTTGGAATTAAAATTTGAACTTTGGTCTATAGCAGGTGAAAGACATCCTTGCAGGCTGATATGGTGACTTAGATTTAGACAAGAAACAGATCATCTGGAGGGAGTTGCGGGGTTTTAGTAGCATTGTGTGAAATTTGAATATAGTTTAGTGTGTCATGTTTGAAAAGCGGGAATTTTTCAAAGTCTATCAAGAAGTAGATTGGTAATGAGAACGTTTTATAGAAAATGTTTTCTAGTTGCATTTACAGAAACTCATTTAATTGTTTTGATACAGCTACTTTGTTAAAGAAAAATGGTTTCCTTACAGGCTCTTTTTCCCTGAGCTTTAAATTTTCAAATGCAGAAATATAATGCTACTGTGTATTTCCTCTGTCTTCAAAGTTACATTCTTCTGCCTTGCTATTGTCTTTGTTATTATTTTTTAAAGCTGTTTTTCCTGAGAGAGTACATCAAGATGCAGACAGGGTAACCATAAACCTTCTTGACATTACTGCCTTGGCCATATCATATGCATCTATCAAATCACTTTTTTCTTTTGCTAAGGTGCTTCTACAAGTTTGAAACTAAAGGGTCCTTCCTATGAATTCCAAGAAAAGTGTTTTGTTTCATTTTCTTGAGGTTTTCAATTGAGAAGGAAAAAAATTTTGTTCAAATGCCTATTTAACTGCATGTCATTGTTGATCAGCAAATTAGATATTCTGCCCTATTCAGAAAAGAAAACTGCTTATGCACAACTCTTTCCATGGAGGTGAAGGACAGAGTGTCTTTTTTATCTTGCATTTGGAGTCTGGGCATGTGTTGCCTGTGATGGCCTGGGCTTGGTTCCTGACTAGACACATCCAGCAGTGTCTCACAACGTTATGCTTTGATGACATCTCTGTCCATCTATATTTTGAGAAGGTATTCTGTGTTTCTTAACACTTAATCCCTTTCACTCAGGGACTACTTCCATTATACTTTATCAAGAACATATTAGGCAAATGTATGCAGTTTTGGGCACCACAATATAAGAAAGCTATAAAGAGGAAACTGAGGAGAGACCTCATTGCAGTCTACAACTTTCTTGTGAGGGGAAGAGGAGGGGCAGGCACTGATCTCTTCTCTGTGGCGACCAGTGACAGGAGCCAAGGGAATGGCCTGAAGTTGTGTCAGGGGAGGTTTAGGTTGGATGTTAGAAAAAGATTCTTCACCCAGAGGGTGGTTGGGCACTAGAACAGGCTCCCCAGGGAAGTGGTCACAACACCAAGCCTGACAGAGTTCAAGAAGCGTTTGGATGATGCTCTCAGGCACATGGTGTGACTCTTGGGAATGGTCCTGTGCAGGGCCAGGAGCTGGACTCTGATCCTTGTGGGTCCCTTTCCATTCAGGATATTCTGTGATTCTGTGATGTGTGTTAACGTATATGCAGTATTTAAGTTTTTGTATTAGTAAGTTAACATTGTGATTTTTCAAGCTAGAAATTTTGGGTTAAATACTTCAAGTTGTTAAATTAGAGCATTGCTGCTTAACTTACTTGGAAAAGTGCTAACATTTAGAGGACAATAAATATACCATTGTTCTCACTCCTTAAAAAAAAAAAGTTAAATTTATGAATATAAGATTATATATAATTTTGTTAAAAGGATTTAAAAATGAGCTGAAAGTGATGTTTTTGTTAAAAAACTGACAAAACCCTTACTAAGTTCCATTGATTCATCCTGCTTTGTTTTAATGCATATAATAAATTCAGAGATGAGCAAGCATTGTCATGAGTTTTATTTTAAAGAGATTGACTTTTAAAAAGTATGTTTTCCAGTTCTTGTGTTAATTTTTAAAATTATTGTATTTTAAAATCTGATGTTTTTCTTCATAAGGAAAGTTGCTTAACACTATTGACCACTAGTGTTTTACTGGTTTCTGCTTAATTGATTATTAGTGTTCACGTGCTGAATATGTAATTATTTTTCCCTTTTCAACTAAGCTGGTGATATATTTACAGTTGAAATAATCTTTTCATTCATGTTAATTAAAAAAAGCCTTATTCTAAAGTATTTCAGCAGTTTTAAAACAACTTCTTCGTTTTAGGTTAGTGAAGACCTGAAAACTGAACTGGCAAATGAGCTGTATACATCAACTCCTGGCCTCAGTCTGCCTAAAGTAAAAGAACAAATGTTCTATAAGGTAAGTAGAAATTGCTAAGTTCCTCAGATCTGCATTCATTCTCTCTTAGTTAAATGTGCAGTTACTAGTTTAAAGTTTACCCAATACTAACAGTTAATCCAACTATCTAAATTAACTGAGTCTAATGAGAGTTTCTCTGCTTCATATGGGTATAAGGGTAGAGAGAGGGACTGGGAAAATGAAGGGAGCTTTAAACTACTAAACTTCTGTCCTCTTCTGCTATCCTTTGCTTTTGACACAAAAATGGCCTTAAGTTGTAATGTTTCCCAGACAAATGACTTAATTTGCCTGGCTGAAGAACAATTCAGGATGGAGACATTCTCAAATATCTGTTGCTGAAACTATGTTTGGTCTGATAGTATTAATCTGGAATTCATTTTGTGAGAGAACAAGGGGAGAGGAAAGAAGTTTCTAAATGGAGCCGACTGATTCTTTGGAGCGAAATTGGGTTCCAGATCTGTTAGCAAGACCTCTTAAATGTAGCTTACATGAATCAAATATTTTGAGACATCTGAAACAGAAGGCCAGCAGAAGTCCATTTTCAAATATCAAATCAGTAAGCAGTGCAAAGCTACATAAATGAGTTAATAATTGTAGATAGGAACTTTGAAGTATCTTATTTTGATGAGTTGCATGACTTTCCATAAGCAAACAGTATTTTTCCACTAAAATAATGATCAGCTATTCCTAAGTCAGCGTGTAATTTCACAATCTTTGGATTTTGTCTGGAGACAGTGTTAAAGGACAGAGAATGACTTAAAGCTTTACTGGTCCATCTTGAATCTGAGGGCTGTAAACATTGTTACTGCATTATTTTGCTGTTCCAAAATGTGTGTTTTTCTTCTTTCTCAGGTTGGACTTGCGGATGCTGTAGATCTATTTAGAACCAGAAGAGTATTTGTTAAAGATGGTTTTGCATATGTGCCATTTAAGGAGATTGATGCGATTGTTTTGAATAACTATAGAACAAAATTATCTAAAGCATTGGCGGTAAGTCAGACAGTCTGATTTTTACAACTTTTGTTGCGTTATTTAGTGACACTCTTGGACAGTAGCTTTTTTTGACTTTTAAATTTATCTGCTTCCATCTGTAGAATACCAGAAATGCTATCAAAAATACTGGCAGCACTAAAAAAGTTCATTATAAGCTGAGTGTTCATAAATTTTAAATGGAATTTAGCTTATGATGCGCATTGTAAAGAAATTTCTGCTAGAGGATTTTAAAATTGTTTCTCACAGAGACAGTAATATGATCTTTCATTCAAAATGTTAGCCCTATGCACACAACTGTTTTTTCTACTCATCTCTTTTCTCCCATAGCATTTTGCAACAGTTTTTTGTTGGAACAAGAAAAATAGGTTTTTTTAATTGTTCTCTTTCTTTTGTTAGTAAGAACTGAAATGAGCTAAGTCAGAACATATCAGGCAAAAGTAAAGTCTTTGTTGAATGAATATTTGAGGTATCACATCTGGTTAGGACATATATAGTAAATACTGTATGTGAATGTTCTTCTGTTAGTAATTCGGTGATCAATTCAGGAATTGCCAGTTTATGGTTCACTGGGTTTAAAAGTTGGTGACCATGTCTAATGTACAGAATTTTAATCCAAGAAAATGCAGCATTGAAAAACATGAAGGCAGTTTAGATTGCTTTTTGAATGTTTTCAAAGCCTTGTATTGCTATGTGACATTAATATCAAGGTTGACCATGAACGTTTAGTAAACAAACAGTGTGAAGTAAAAATGCATTCCTTTAACAAATTAGAAAATTAGCATACTGGCATCTTCTTAATTTTGAGTATAACTGGAACCTGTGTGCAATGAAAATTGTGATACTCTTATGTGAACATTTTCATTAGAACTCTTTAATACAACTGCAACTGGAGATATCTGTATTTCAGTTGATGCATAATGTTCTTGCTGAAAGCTGATAACATTTATGTAGGATTTAAAAACAACTAATGTTTCTATAGAAGTGTAGCTAAGTACACAGGTTATCTGCATCTATTAAAATACTTGTGAGAAGCTTTGTGTACTTCTGGAATTTGCCTGTTGTGTAAGTAGCTGAGAAGTCTGAAAAACAGTAGGAACTGTGATGAGTAGGCTTCCTGACTTTTCAGTCTGAGCAGAAATCTGCAACTTTTTCTTATGAACACATGCACTATATTACATATGAACACCCCCCCATCTTACATATTATTAATTTAACCCAGATTTCTTTGTTAAAGCCAATAACTGTTTTATAGTAAATATAGATACTTCATATATACATATATATATATACACACACTATATGAAACTTCTTTATATTATGCTTTGTAGTCATGGCTTAGAAATTTGAACACTCGTGAGCTAGGAAAATTATCTTGTACAGAACTGCTGTGTTTTAAGTTATTACAGTATTTCAGGTTTGCATTAATTTTTGGTTTTAATGCATAACCTTTGTTTATTTAAGTTGACTATATTTTCTGACTAAAGAATAAAAGAAGATTAGTGTTCTATTGCAGAGCTTTTGATTGAAGTTAGAGGTTTTTGATCACTAGTTTAATGTGAGAAACTGTGTTTAATAAACTGTTTCAGCTATTTTTAGCCAGCACAGTGCACTGCTAAGAGATGCTAGGAATATTATTAATTGAAGTCTTTTGGAAATGAAGGGCAAAATTCCGTCATGTTTTACAGAGGTCAGTCTAACCTTATTCTGTTACAGCAGAGGCATAACTGAAGTGTGATACTTGGTAGCTGGATACTTAGTGTAGTTTTCAGTGGAACAAAACTATAAACATCAATTACGCTTCAGTGAAACTGTAAGAATACACTTTTAAATAAAGCACTATATGAAGGAATCTTTTTCAAATCTGAAGATGGTAATGGTTGCTGTTCTGCAGCATACAAATTTGGAGGATAATCTTTAATGATTTTCTTCAGCCACATCTGGACTGAAGAGGCACATTTAAACAGAAGTTATGACACAGTAGCACAATTCCAGTACTGTTTGTGAAAAGTGGTTGTCGAAATAGTGTTTGACCTAGACCTAAGTTCTGCAAGTACAGCTGGTTTAGCTGTACTTGGTAGGACATGGATGCTGGGAGTGTCTGCTGCAGAGGAGAAATCAGTCAAGAGAAATGTGCTTCACTTCAAGCACTTTGGTAGTATAGAGGTCTTGACGACTTTGCACAGAAGTTGTGCATCATGGTCAAACTTAATTAAGAAGTAATAGAGCATTAAACATCATCACTGGGCTGGTTATTTAATTTGTCTTTTAATGAATGTATTTGATAACATTACCACTTCAGTAAGCATTACTTATGTTTTCTTTGAGAGTATGTTTTAGTGGGTTTGCAGCATCCGGCTTTTTACACTTTGTTTTCAGTACTTTCTAATGGGCAATCCTTTTTTTATTTGAATTTGAGAATTAAACATCTTAACAGTATGATAATCCAAATTAGGCTTGAATGCTGTTTCTAAAGAAGGGGTTTGTATCTTCACAGGTTCATGAAATTAGGTTAAATACTTGTATCTTCTGTGGGGTAGTTTGACTTTGGCCAATACTTCTGGCTTTGATGGTCTGTTGTAAGCTTCTAAGGGGCAAAATAACCTGATTATAGACAGTGGAAAGATGGTCTTTCAAACGTAGTTTTGAGGAATCTTTCTTACACCTTTCATTAGTCGTTCAATTCTTCAAAGTTAAAGCAGTGTAGTTTTCTTGTATGGGTAGGTTTACAGTTATAATAATATAATAATATTGGTTGTTAGTACTTGATGCACGTTTTGCCTCCTGGAACTTGTTTGGTGCTACTCCAAGCAGTCACATGCACAGGTTTTTGGAAGGAGTTATGCCTGCGCAGGAGTGATCTTATGATGAAGGCCTGCCCTGTCTTTTCCAAGGTGCTCTGAAACTGTAGACTTTATGGGACTGTGCTTGTGCTACAGTTGCTCTTCCTAGGTCTTGAAAGCATTGAATAATTTGGGTGGTTACCTAGTCTTGTTACATTGCTCACTACATTGCAGACTTGTGTCACCATCCTGCATGTTACAGAGTGATTCTAGTCGGGGTTGTAAGGGAGAAATAGAATGAGAGTAAATTGATGTGTTGACACAGCTTTGAGAGAACAGTAAATAATTCATAGGACTGACCTTTTAAAAAAGTTTTATGTTGATACTGGCAGAAATTCAGTTCAGTCAGTTAGGCTTTATTCACTTTCTAGTCAAGCCCATGAAGCACTGAGCTGTTTTGGTTTATCCTTTAAAAATAAGTTTGACATCCTGACTGTGGCTATTCCTTGAGGCTCAATAACAGGGGGAGTTAATATTAGTTAAGCCTTCTTGGCAATTGCAAGTGCAACTGAAGAAGTTAATGTTATGTGTAAAATCAATACTGGGAAGACCTTTCTGTATTCTCTGACCCATTTGATAGTAAATAATTTCCCTGTGCCATTAATGATGATTAAACTAGAGGAAGGCTTGAACATTTTCTGTAACAGCATGTAAGCTGTAATGTTAGCTCTACAATTGTTTTATAACTTAACGCAATTTAAATTCGTCAAAATTTGCTTTGTGTTTTATTCATGAGGATTGGTTTCACTGTGTTTATGCTAATACACAAAAATTTGGATCTCATATTTGAGGAAAGTAGGGGGTTTGCTGTTTGTTTGTTTGTTTGTTTGTGTTTTTGTTTTGTTTTGGGTTTTGTGGTTTGTTTTTTTTTTTAAATCGGAAGATTCACCTCAGTGTTATGGCTCAGACCAGCAGACCCACATCAGAGCTGTGTTGTACTCAATACTGTACGAATTGGGATTGCTCCAGAGAAATCTGAAGTAGGACAAAAGGGGGAGAGGATGGAAGGAGCTGACAAATCATCATCTGCAACTGGCCTTTATCAACAGTGTCCTCAAATAATTGAGAAAATGACTTAATATTACATTGGCAGTTGTCTGACATGTTTGAAATGGAGTTGGTGTTGGACAGCAGTTTGCCTCCACAGTTCCTGCCCTGTCTGGAAAACCACAAGGGGTGTAGGGGTGGGCAGCACCTCCTGCCTGTCCCAAGTGTTGCAGCATTTGGTGTGAGCTTCCCTGTGCTGTTTGATCCCCTGAAATAATGTCATTTCTGAAAATGCGTTTAGGTTTTTTTTAAACTGCATTTCTCATAGTACCATTTAGTACTTAATGTCTGATACAAATCCTCCTCCTATGTGATTGATCAGAAAATCTTTTACATAGAGGTTATGATTTTAGGTTGAGCCTATAAAATGCTCCTTTTATTATTAAAATAACACTAGTAGTTTTAAACCTGTGTACTGGGTGCCAGTGGCCTGGCAACAGGGGCTGCAGGGTGGTAGCTCTGTGAGGAGAGGACAGGGATGCCCTGTGCTGGAAACACAGTTCCAGCTGGCTCTGACCCACCCACCACAGGGCACAGCTGAGCCCACAGCCAAGGGGGGGCACCTTGGGGACAGTGTGTGTAAGAAGAAAGGGCAAAACACCTGACAGAGGAGGCAACCAAAAGGAGTGAGAAGCAGCAGAGACACTCTCCATGATACTGGAGCAGGTCTCCATGCCACCCAGGAGGAACCCACACTGGAGCAGGTGGAGCATTCTTGTTGGGAACCCATGCTTAAGGATTTTTGTATTCTTGAAGGACTGCATCCCATGGGAGAAAGCCCATGCCGGAGCAAGGGAAATATATGAGCAGGCAGGAGCTGTGGAGAGGAGCTGTTCCAGACCGACCACAGCTGCCCCTGCCGTCCTGTCTGCCCCCAGCACTGCCCTGGGTGGAAGGTGTGGGAGCCTGGGGTGGAAGAATACAGTTTGGCTTAAGAGAGAGGGCAGCAAAGGTGTTGGCTTAATGTTTGTCTCTGCTCCTCACTACCTGATTCTCTTTTAACTGACAGTAAATTACATTAATTTTCCTCAAGCTGAGTCTGTTTTCTTGCAGTGATAATTGATAAGCCATCTCCCTGTCTGTATCAGTAGCTGGGTGGGAGTTTGGCCCTTAGGTTGTGGTGGGTTAACTGTGGCTATTCTTTTAATTTTTAGTCACAAGGCTTGTAGATCTGTTGAGGTTGGATGCTGGAGGGCAGTAAGTTCATCACTCTGGTTCCAGCTCACAGAGTCATGTTAGCTTCTGTGTTTCCTGGGCTCCTTCTCTGAAACAGCTCTCGGATAAATTCAAGAGGTGGGGATCCCAGATGCTGAAAAACCTGACTCTGACTGGGATACCTCTATCAGTATTTGCATCAACTAAATTGAATCATCATGTCATTTTACCGTAATGAACATTACAGTTCAGGAAATGTAATCATTCATGATAGCATAACTGAACTTTCCATTCATAGTCTAATGATGGTTTTTCAGTAGATTTATCATACTTGTATTTAAATTCTGCCTGTTTTTTCACCATCTTGAGCCTAGAAATTGAAGTAATAACTTGGCTAGTCTTTGAATTATTGAATTATTATTACTGCAAAAAGGTTGCTTTTGTGAAGACACTTTGTCAGAACATCATATAGGAACTAACAATCTTCAAATTAAAATATAAACTGGAAATAGCATAAACTGGTACTTTAAGAAATTGATTCCAGTGTTAATACATACAATCTTGGTGGAATGTGTTTTTCCCTAATTTAATTTCTGCTCTTTTTACCTTGAAATATGATCTTGTGTAATCTGATAAAATGTCTACGAATCAAGTGGTTGCGTTTGGAGGATGTGGTGCAGAAAGAAAGCCTCATGGTGTTTTCTGATTTTTGTATATTTTTTTATTGGTTGCTTTCCTGATTTGGCATGTATCTTTTAAATAATTAGAAATGTTTGCTCAAGTAAGTTGCCTTACTAATATTTGTAATGATTTGTCTTTTAAAATTAAATATTAGTCAAATATGCTGTTTCAGTTGATTTATGCTATATTCAAAGAACTTGTTAATTTGGGAGACGCATCAGTAACGTTTTTGTCCTAAAACACCTATGCTTTCAAGCAGCGAAGCAGAAGGCTTTGTGTAGTGGCATTAATGTTGAGAAAGTATGATTGATGATGGTCTTGTCACTTGAAATTCATTTCAGGTGTTATGTTCCCAGTGTTAACTTAAAGTAATTCGCTGTAACGTAAATGGATGATTTTTATAATATGCAAATACAAGGTTAGTAATATAGTAACTTTGGCAGCTAAGATAAAACGTGATTACAGTGACTTTGTCCTCTGAATCTCTCAGGTGAAAGTTTGCAGTAAAAGTTTTGCAGAGAAGCAGCAGTGCTTTTCTGAGATATTGTAAGGTCCTTGTCTAGGACACAAGTCTACTGAATAAAATGGTAATACTTTTGAGTGGGAGAAGTGATATTAAGGGCAATGACTTCAAGAGTGTGTATGGCAGAGAAAATGAAGCCTGCACGTGGCATTGTTACCTGCAAGACAAAGGAACTCGCTGTACTTTTCTTTGTAGGCTTTTTTATTTTTTTGCCATGGCCCCTTAATTGTCCCATTGCTGGCTGTTTTCTGAAATACATCCTTAATTGAAGTACATGTATTCCTTCTAGAGACCACATAGATTGACAGTGTAAAGTAATTGTAAATAATATTAGGAGGTTAAATGGAATTTAACTGTATTCAGTATTTTGTCTTTCTGTTTCTTGACTTGGCTTTTTCCATCTACTACAGAGCATAAGATTTTCTTGAGTACTACATTTGCATCATAAACAGTTGCTGTGGTCTTTGCATACTCCTGTCTGGTTTGATTTGTATGGAAATACTTTGATCTTCAAATCCGTGTAGGTATTTCACAATAGTCAAGCTAACAAAGCAGGATTTGCAGTATTTGAAGCATGCTAAAGGCTTGCTTAACTGTTAAGATGTCCCCCAAATTTGAGAAAAAACACTGGAATAGAATATATTTGTTGCAAGTAAAATTTGATTTCTATGTTGTGTGGCAGATGTGATAACCTGGAAACTTATCTCAGTTAATTTGGCACCTGTTTAATGTAATTTATTAATATACTGGTAACAGTAATTGGGGATTGATGCACTACAGTCAGTGAGAAAGAACTGTAATGGCATGTGCGGTTGGTAAGTAAACAAAAGTCCACGTCTCAGGATGACACTGTTACAAATTTGCATTTTCTCCTGATTGTTTTCTTTTGGGCTTCTGTGACCCACAGCTAATTGTATGTGATAGCTGTAGCAGTATCTATCTGGAGTTGATTTCATCACCTATGTTCTGGCTTAGCAAGTTTATGGAGCAAGCAAAAAGAAATGGGTTGAATCACTAGAAATTGTGATGACTAGCTTTTCAATTACATTATTTTTTTCTCATACGTTTTTTAATGAAATATGGAGAGTGGCTATTTTCCTGAGTAAACTGTTACGATATCCTAAGCTAGGGAAGGTACGTTGCATGTGGAACATTAACGGGTTTTTGCCATCCCTATTAATGATGAAGATCAGCTGACCTTTGGGGAAGGACTAAATCTTAAATCCTGTTTTCAGTCAGAAGGAAAAATGGGAAATGACTGTCAGTACCTCAAAATCAGACATGAAATAAATTGAACACCTCATAGTCACATCAGGTGATAGACTGATAGAATCTTAACATATAGAGTCTTTTTAGAGGTTGGAGCACTTCTTTAAGCAGCAAGTGTAAGAGTAAATTATGCACAAGTTTAATCTTAAATGCCTTTGCCAAGATGTGTTTAAAAGAAATTCAACTGTAAGACTGATTAAAACCCCCCACTAATTTTACTGATTACCCAACTCAAGTGTTTTGAACTCTTTTCAGAAAAACTGTAGCAATATGCTTTTGAACTTACTGAATATTTATTTTCAAACTTTTAAATATAGATGAACTGAGTATTTCTAGAAATGCTAGTCACTGTCACTGTTGCTACAGCTGATTTCTGGATGGTCTCATTGTATAACTTTCCCTTTTACTATGGTTTCCCAAAGGAAATTTCATCTCTTAATGTAATTTTTCTGCAATTAATTGCTAATTTGCGTATTTATAGCGGAGAGGAAGTGGACCTTTTTTGTAGTTCTTGTAAATGAAGATTATTTGTCAACATATTTTTTCCTGGAAATAGGAAAACAGGGTATGTTTCAGAGGCACTATAGTTGAGCAGAATTTTTAGAACAAACTCAAACCCTGTTGTCTTCCGGACAGACTGTACGGGGCTGTCACTGAGATTTCTGGAGTCTGTCTTCCTGAAATATTAGAAACATGATTTAACTAGGCTGAAAATATGAGCTGAAATAGTTAAACTTGGCTCTAGTAGCATTGGGCCTGTTGGTGTACCCTGCCTGGCCCCCTCCCTTTCCAACTGTGACTTCATTTTGCGTCTTTGGCTTGTAAAGAAGCAGATCATTATTTGAACAATGGCTTGTCTCCAGGAAAGCATCAAATGCCTCTACATTGCCTGTAATCTGTTGCCAGGCTTCTATTGGATCATCACTTTATTCCTAGTGGGAAGCAAATTCTCTGCCTCAGGAGGGTAATGCTTGTATCCCTGAATATCTTGACTGCGGGATACATTTTGAAGTTGGGTAATCAGTGTCTTATGCTCAGCTGATTCTGGTTGGTCGGTTGATTTGGCATTTCTTTTGATTGAATTTCCTGCTGAATTATCTCAGGTTATTTTATAGTTCATTCCTGATTTTTTTTTCTCTAAATTCCTGAATTTGTGACCTACAGGGACATACTGACCTACTGATACAAACTACTTTTTACTGTGTAACAAGATATTTCCAGTTATTTTTCTATTCCTTTTTCCATTCCTTTTTGGTGATGTAGCCTTGTATTTCCATGAGAGGTGTACTGTATTGTACCTGCATATACAGTTATCTCATGTGATCTGTTCAGCTTGAAGAAAGGTACAAGTCGAAATCTTGGTGTTCAAACATTACTGAGTTAGCTCAGGAGAGAGGGATCAGTGTTCCACCTTTACAGGTCTACCTTAACCTGTCAGTCTTTCAAGCCTGTCTGGATTTACAAGCACTGGAGTCCTGAAAGATACCAGTAGCTTTGTGTGAAGCACTTTGACATTGGTGTGGACTGAAATTTCTTTGTCTGAGACGGTGTTCTTTCCTCTTAAGATGTGTAAGTAGGAGGTGGTCTAGTAGCAATAAACTGTATTAGATTAGGCATGTCTCTATGGCCTGGGCTGCTTTTTGTTACTCCTTGGATCTTCTGTTACTGTGAAATAGAGAACCAGGAGTGGTTTTCCATAGATTCTGTGTGGGTTATGTATGTTTGGTTGCATGTCAAGTGTAAGTATGTGTGTAAACTATTTTTATCATCTCATTTGATGATACCTCATCTGTCTGAGGGAGGAGGCACAAAAGTACTGTAATTTTGCTACAAAATATCTATTTTTGTAGTAAAAATGGATTTTGGAAGATCATGATATATTAATTCAACATCTGTGGGTCGCAGGGAAGTGTCCAGCTATAAGTGAAATTTTGCATATGCTCTGCAGACTTTTGAAAGGACATTAAGTTAGCTGTTCAGTGTCTGAGTTGTAGAAAGGCAGAAAGCAAGGTGAAGTATCAGGGAAAAACAGACCAATGAAGATACTAAGTTTCAGTTTACATGTAGCTTGTGAAAGATTTTTTTTTTTCTGTATTTATGTAAACAAATTCTTTTCATGTGAATACTAGTATTTTTCTGTTTGTAAAGATTGATGTTTAATTTAAATAATCTGTAGTCTTGAACAAATATCAGAAAGCAAAGGTCTTTTTATTACTATTTGTCACAAGCAAAATGACATGGTTTATTAATGGTTGCAACTTTGTTTATAGAGGTACATATGAAAGAAATGGATTAAATTTGGATGTAGTGCTTAGAGCTTCTTAAGTAATAGAAAAACCCATGAGTTTTCCCTGTTATTTTCCTAGTTATACTGCCCAAGTGAGGTGAAGGCTGTTTTGTTACCAACTTTCTTAATCCCAAACATAATTTATGTTTCTTTTTACTCCATCCTTTTGATTTATAGATAGTAAAAATAAATTTAAAAAAAAGTGGAAATCCCAACACACCACTCCCCCACCTCCTCTCCTTAAAAAACTGAAGTGTGAATCAGGAGAATCTTCCTTGGGGAACATGAAAATGTTGCATTACTTTTTTGGAAAGTAGGTAGAATACTACCAGTTGTCAAAGTGAATGCATAAAACTGTTAATCGCTTCTTACTCCAGATGACAGGCTTTTAAAGGAATTGTTGGAAGAGTTTAGTCTCAGACACCGTTGTAGAATGCTAGGCATGTAACAGCCCTTGGTGAAAGGAAGCAAATACCTGTTTCTCAATAAAAGTTGATGATCATATTGCATGAACAAATAAGTAAAAGAAATGTAACAGGAGGATGTAGGCTAAAGAATAAGAGCTATGAATTAATTTAAGATACATTTAAATTCAAAATGAGTCTCTTATCTGTCACGAACAAGAGCATTTTGTCTTGTTAGATATTTTAATAAGGGGGATTTCAAAGACAGATTACAACATGCTCCTAAACTTTACTGAAATTATTTCTCTCGATTGTTTCTACTGAACAAATGAAAATCTTGGGGTTAATCTGCTTTTAAATTTGGGATGTTCTTAGATGTTCCTGTATAGGAAACAAGGGTCATTGGAGAGGAGACATACTGATGCTTGTTGTTACTTTCTCTTTCCTCCTTCTGAGTACTTCTATCACTCATGGTACAACTAGTCAATTTTAGAGTAACCAGTTTTAAATAGTGAGTCCAGTTGGACTTTTTGATCTGAAACTAGTTCAGGAGGAATAAAGAGATGAGTGTTGTGGATCATCTGATGATGTGCATTTGCTGAAATTTAGTCTGGGGAATAACATGTGATTTTCATTATTAATACTTTTCGTTTTTTAGTGGAAAACTATTAGACACTTCTATTCATCTTGTAAACTTTTCTTTTGCTGTAGGATAATGCTGTTAGAGCCTACCATGACAACAGAGAGATGACTGAAGTAATAATTAGAGAGGCAGGAATAAAAAATTTTTCCAAGCTGCACGCTTTTGAAACCAGCAGTGTGTTTATATCTGTGACTTTGGGAATTTATAATGGTTCCGAGATAGTGAGTAATTCATGTGAAGTCCACAACCTAGTACCTGGCTCTTTAAAGAGCTGGATTTTGTCATGAGCAGATGTGGGATACTTGAATTCAGTTATTGCAAGGAAGAATACATCAGAAAGAGTGTGAGCATAAACTGTGCTCTACTGCTGGGGGGTTAAGAGGTAGCTGTGCAGTAGTGGAGAATGAAAGCTCCTGGCCTGGCCTGCACAGGATGCTCTGCCAGCATTCCTGACAAATCTGTGCAGAAGCTGTATGGGGGTCATTGTAAGCACTTCTTTCATGTGGAAGCCTTTTCTGTTCCCCAGTCATGAATGTCATTATGAGCAGGAGAGGGATATGAGATATTTGCAAAAAAGAAATCCATTTTCTTTTCTTTTTCATAACCTCCTTTGCCTGTGTGACAGTGACTGGAAGCCAAAGAGAACCTCTAGGGAATAGAATGGCAGAAGCTTTTGTTTATATGTGTGTTATTGTTGTTTCTTTTATTTTTTAATTTAATTTTTATTTTAAAGACATGGTTCACCATAGAAATTTGTGTAGCAGATGGTAACATAGTCTCATCTGACAAGTGATTACTCCGAACTCAGGATTAGTTCTTCACCTTTTCTCCTTACATTTTTTTCTGAATCTCACTACTGAAATCTAAGTCATAATCACCAAGAATTTCCCTGGCATAGTGAAAGCAACCACAATGAGATTGTGTATCTGAGTGCAATGTTCACTTGTATTTATGTGGTGCTGTTGCTTAAACTTTTAGTATAAGCATTGCAGTCTGGATCTAGTATAGTTCACATCTAAGCAAAGTAAGATCAGCACGCACCAGCAAAGTGCCCTGGCAGCATTCTTGGGCTGTATCGACAGACTATGGTAGGTAGGTGGAAGTGAGAAATTCTGCGTTTACTTGACTTGTGTCATTAGACCACATCTAGATTATTAGGTCTAGTTTGGGATTTCCTGGTACAAAAGAGATTTTGATAAACATCTATTAGGGCAAGTCCAGTAGAATTCTACCCGCTACATTTTCTATCTGTCTTTACTGCCAGAATTGAGCCTACTGTTTACCAGATTGTCAGGTCTTTTCCAGGAGATCTGCTCTCCAGTGAGTTGGCCACCATCTTGTACCAATGCAGGGACTTATTTTGTCATAGTACAGGACTTTTCAGTTGTGCTTGGTGAAGGTGGAAAACATGTTCATGATTTCAGCACCCTCAGGTATATCCCGTCAGGTTCTATGGGCTTGCATGAGAGATTTCTTGGTAGATTCCTTATTCAATCCTTTTTGACTACTTGGTAGTTCTTTGCTTCCTTGAATAATCTTTGTAAGGCATAAATGTCTGGAAATTTGTTGGTAAAGATGAACAGAAAATGTAGAGGTTAGAATCGCTCTCAAACTTGCATTTGTCTTTAATTTATAGCAGTACTCTTAGAAGCTAGAGTACTTAAGATCTGATTTATTTCTGTTTACTTTCTGAAATTTGAAAAGTCAATATGTAACATTCCTTTTTTTTGTTTTTTGTTTACTGTGTCCTGTCACTTGGCAAAACCTAATTAATTATGCACTTTTAGTACTACTTTGAAATGGTACAGCAATTATACTTCATTAACTGCATAGTGGGACTGAAAAGTTTTCTATATTTACATGATTAAAAAGGCAAAGTGTGGAAACTTCAAAATACTTTTGGGTAATTCTGTCAATTTTCAAGTTAGACTTTAATTTTTTTCCCCCTCTGAAGTCTTTATTCAGTTCTTTAAGGTGAGGTCTGTGAAAGCATTCTTTTCTGTGTTGGGCTTGAATTCAAGTAAACTTTCACTGTCAGAGAAGCAAACTCGGACAAAATACCAAAAATCAAATGCTATGTAAGAGATTTGTCTCCAGGTTGCTGCAGCTCTACATCTTATGTCACACGGTCCAGTTGGACATTTTGCCTCCTGAGTGGATTTCGGAGCAGCTTTATCAGTTCCATGTTTTGTAAGCTGACTCTCTCTATTAGCTACAGAGGCCGTGTTAGTTCTGGTTAGCACACTGGTCACGCGGTGAGGTTTGGGAGAAAGTTCTGGCTTGCCGTGGCATCTAGTCTGGTTTATGCTCAAGCTGCATGAACCGCTTTTTCCTTGCGGTTCGAGGTGCGTGCGGGCCGTGTGCGCCTCCGGGCGCTGAATTCCTGGGCCGAGGTTATCGCTGCACCTCCCGGCCGCGGCCAGCGGAGGGCGCCGCAGGAGCGCCGAACGCGGGAGCAGCCCTGGGCTATGGGTAGCCATGGGCGTCTGCGGGAGGAGACGGGACACGGGGTTGAGCTCTTGATTCTGAACAAACATGTGTTGTGTTTGGACTAATTTAGAATGTATATAAATGATGTTGATTTTCATGACTAGGCTTCGCGAACGAAGATTTGGGAAGGCACTATCCACATTTGCTACGGGCACGCTGGTGGCTTATGAGGCCAATAGTGACAGACATATCCGATTGCAAAAGGCACAGCAGAAAGACTCCTTAGATGGTGTATTCTGCAAGGCACGGTTCTTTCTGCGTTGCCTTTTTTCCTCGAGAGTGATCCTGCGTGTGTTCTCAAAGGAGACAGCTGCGTTATAGATGGCGTGTCTCCAGGCCTCCCGATTTGAGGCCAGAGTAGACCAGTTATGGTGATCAGTATGGCCAAGGCTGAGATGTTGTTTCAGGGAGTCCTTGTATCTTTTCTTCGGGGCTCCTCTCATGTGGCAGCCAGTGGCAAGTTCACCATAGAGCAGGGTCTTAGGGAGGTGGTGGTCCTTCATCCTTGAGACGTGCCCTGCCCATCGCAGCTGCGTTCTCAGTAACATGGCCTCAATACTTGTGACAGCAGCTTGCTCTAGTACAGATGTATTGGTCACATAATCTGACCAGCGGATGTTAAGGATTGTACGGAGTTGATTTTATTCCCTTGGTAATGCACCAAAAGCAAATAAGTGTTTCACTAAATATCATTAATTTTCACTTCTGTAATTAATGTACCTGTATCTGTCAATATGAACTAATAAGCAAAAGTTGAGAAATAATCAACATTTAAAAATTTCGATGGTGTCTTAACAGTATGGTCATGAATCTGCTTGCATGCCATTCACAGTTACTAGGCTTCTATGTGTTTTTGATGTGTAGCTCATTCTTATTTTCATCTGGCGCATGGAAAGTTTTCAGTGTTTGAGGTAATATTATGTTTTGTCCGTGATGTTATGACTATATAGGTTAAACTTGCAGTCATTAGACTTCATAAGGTTTAGCATCAACTAGACCAAGTATTTGACCATAAATGAACAATTATGTTTTTCTCATTAATTATTGTCGAGACTGCTTAGCATTGATTTCTGTGGTCAATTCTTGTTCTTATTTTCTCTCTTATTTTTTTTCCTGATGTCATTGTATTCTTATTAAATGGGCACTTGTTTCTTTTTTTAATATTATGTGTTAAAAGCTTTGTATCATCTTTAGAAGATGAGTGATTCTTCTCTCAGAACATTTTTTTACCAACTACTGCTGATCCTGGAAGATAATGTTATTTGGACTTGTCCATAAGCCGGAAAACTGTTACTAATTAACTAGTCACTCTTTTGTTTTGAAAACTCTACTTCTGTTTTCCTGTCTTTTCACCTTTCTAAGACTATTACTTGGGCATTTTCCTTCAGCGTCCTTTCAGTTTCCCTCAGGTCTTCTGTAGCACGAAATACTGCAGATATATCATCATCAGTGGACAGCTGACTGTAAGAGTCAACCTGTATTTAGAGCTTTGTTCTTGGCCTTGATGTGGTTATATTCATCACACCTAACCTTATTCTGAGTAGCATTCTAGTTTATGATCTCTCCATTGTGTTTGATATTTTTCCTGAAAATGTTACATACTGGATCTTTGTAGATACATTTGGATATTTAGAGTGTTGTCCTGCATTCAATATTGTATGAAGAGCACAGCCTGTTCTTGATGCTCTGGAGTCACAGTGGTTCTGTTTCCAGTCCCAGATTTTTGTTCTTGTCAGCACTGCTATAAAATTTCATGCCAGGTTCCTTGTAGGAAAGACATATTTCAGGTTTAAGCTAAAATCACAAGGATACGTCTAAAACTTTTCAAGGACGTAACATCTTACGATCTTATTTCCCCCAGACTTGTGTTCTGTTTGAATTCTGTTCATTCTGTCATATCTTACATTGAGTTGTGTGTTCCCTGCCTGACAACAAATCCAATTCTGCAACAAGCTTAAAAAAAACGAAAACGCGACTCTATTACAGTCTCCAATGAAAGTAAACAGATGAATGAACCACGCTGCTTATTTTTGGTAGAACCACGGCCTTAAAAAAAAAAGTTATGCTTAAGTGGTAACTGTGCGGCTCACTACAGAGATAACAGAATTAGTGATGTGTGGCTCTATTACCTTCAGCTCCATATCTGCGTTATGCCATGCTGTGACTGCTAACTCTGAAAAGTAGGGGAAAGTAGTAACTTTCATTCTTAGGATTTGTGGTGGTGTCTCTAGTGAAGGCTGCGCTTGTCTAGAATGCGTGGAGGCAAGTACATTCTGAACATGATTCTACATATTATGACTTTTCTGCATGTGAACTTGAATATATTGCAAGCATAGTTCAGATTTGCTTCAACTTCAGCTTGAGTCTACCTGATTTAAATGGTAATATAAATTCAGGTTGTCTCACACATCAGGAACAGGCTGAAACCCTGTTACTGCCGATGTTCTAGCTGGTAAACCAATGAAGAAGCAGAGGCTTGAGTAACAGAATAAATCAGTTTGGAATGTGTTTAGCTGCTTCTACAGTTGTCTGCTCTTGTGGCAAGAGAGAAAGCAATAAAATAGCCTTGAAAAATACTCGACACATTTTCTGACATAATTTGTCTGTAAGCAGTGCTCCTATATAGCTCGGTTTTGCTCTTTTCCTCCTGTAACAAAGTTTCCTCCTGCAGTTTGCAACAGTCTTTCTCAAAGTAATAAAAGTAATGAGGTGTAGTAGTTCCTCAGAAGTGGAGAGCCGACCTTATAAATCCCAGCCCTGTTAGTGATACCTTTGTGATAGAAGTTCTTTCCTGTATTTTCCAGTTAGTACTTGCATTTATAAGCCTTGTCTGTGAAGTTTCAGTCAGAATAGCAGTGTGCTGCATACACTTCTGTACTGCATCGAATTGAAAGCATAGTTTAATGAACTCTTATGACCCACTTAGCTGCTTTAGACTAGAAGGTCTCACAGGTGACATCTGCTTAGAAAGAGACGTCTATTTAAAAAAAACCAGATATGTAAAGGTACTTTGAGCACCTGAAAAGATTTTTTCATGCCCCTTGCTGACCACAGAGCCAAGAAACTTTGTCTTTAATGAGGAGGGACAGTGTCACGCATACTTATGTTAGTATTAGGAAGTTAAATTTTATTTTCTGCAAGATGAAGTGAAAGGTCTGTGATGTACAAAGTGATTCTAAACCAACCCTAGAACTGCATTTTATGGGTTAAAATGAAGGTATTCTGTTTTGCAAGCTAGTCCTAATAAATTACTCTTTTCTTACAAAATAATCACTATTTGTTGATTTATCAGTGCATTTAAATGCTTGTAATCACTACCTAAAAGAGTTATATGTATTTTAAATTTTAAAGAGTTATGTATATTTTTAATGTGTTTTATATATTTTAAATATCTCAATCTTGAATCAAAAGAATATGTAAATTTAGGAAAAGGAAACAGACCTGTCAGTGTGGTCACTGCATTTACTATACTATTAATTAAAGTTGGGGATATGTATCACTGCTGTGGTAGATAGTAATTTTGGAGGAGGCATGTTCATTTAGTGTTTGAATAGTGAAATTCTAATGTGTCACACCTAAAAAAAGATTTGCCTCAGTAAGGAACAAGGTGAATGGTGAGACTGGTTTACATTTCTGTTTGCTTATTGTACCTTTTCAAGTTACCTGTTGATCCTGAGTGCTTTTCTCAAAAAGGTGAGGATTTGCCCAGTCTTCATTACATCAACTAAGTCATTGAAAAGTCTCATTAAACTTAAAGTTTATGGGATTTTGACAGAGGTTCCTGTTTGTTTTCTGTATAATAGGCTGTGATGTAAAGTTCTGCTTTTTGTTTTGAGCGGAGGGTTTTTGTTTGGTTGGTTGGTTGGTTTTGGTGGTGTGTTTCTTAAGTGTACCTGGTTAACCATTAGGAATCTAAAAAAATCATTACATTTATAATGAAAACAGATGTGGCAATTGGCAGATTCTTGCTTCCGAGTATTTGGTGATATGCAAAAATGAAGCATGCTATTATAAACGTTTTTGCTGCATTCAAAAAGACCCTGAGATGTTTTACCTGATCACTTACTAGGTTTTGAAATGTAAAATTTGAGTTAAACAATGATGTTTTATGAAGAATATTTTGGTTTTTATTTTAAATTTTATTGTCTCTAGACTTTACTGTTTAGGTTGCAAAACTTGTGTTCTATCACCTGTGTGTTTCTACCCAGAAGCCCTGATGGAATTCTATGACTTTCCTTGCATGTTGCTTTTGACCTCTCTGACCTCTTTGACCCTTGTTTGGTGCAAGCTTGGCATGGCATACTATCCAGTTGTATTACTGTAGTGACATTATTCTTGGAAATTCTCAATCTGTCAGGTGGTTACTTGACTGTTGAAAAGTGCTTTAGCAATTGCCAGCTCAAGAGCAAGGCAAATGCTCAAACAGTATCACTTTGTGCTATAAGTAAAGGGGGACTGGTTTGATGAAGGTTGTTATCCTTATCTTTATCTAAGTTTCAAATGGTCTCAGGCAAACTAAATTACTAGTAACCTGTGTTCAGTCAGGTATACAGTCCATGTACACATTGCTTTCTTCATTCTTTACAGATATGACACTCAGTGAAGAACAACTTAAGTGGCAGTGGAGGTCAGAGACAGAGCTGAAGTGCCTCTTTGTAAAAATGAAAGGTATTAGGTCTTACATGGCAGAAAACTGCCTCTTACTAGATGGTACAAGAGAGCTGTCCATCTTTATACTACTTCACTGGTAGTAAGGTTTTTGTACTTCGTGTTTTTATATAGATTATTTCGTTGAAGAATGTAGTAAAAGATAAATTAATTGGTAAAATAATAACAGAAGTACAATAAAGAAACCTGCATGACAGCTTACCATTAGTATGTCTTTTTGAGCACATAGTTAAACCATTTCAGTCTCTTAAATAAAACACCACACACTGGTTTTGACTAACTCTCTTCATTTTCTACCCACCTTGCACCACTTAGTAGGGCTGGGTGAAGAAATTGGTAATACGGGAGTGAAGTTGAGCCTGGGAAGAAAAGGAGGGTCACGGCACAGTGGCATTTTGATTTTTGTCTGTTTCTCACCATCCAGCTCTATTTTAATTCTCAATGCATTAACTTACTATTCCCCAGGTTGTCTCTTTTGCCCATAATGGTAATTTGTAAGTGACTCATGAGCTTTTTGATCTATTTTCTCCCACCTTCCTGTTGAGGAGGGGGGGTATGTGAACAGTTGGGTGGGATTCTGGCCCTTAGCCAAGGTCCACCCACCAAATGGTTCTATGACCAACTTGCACATACTGTGAACAAAAGGTCACATCAAACAAGTCATCTTCTCTTGTCAAGCTGTGACTGGTACCATGGACTCTGAACAGGGTTCAGGGCTTGCCTGGTGGCATGGCTTCCATGCATAGTGATTCCCTCTTGGGCTCAGCCTTTTGCAGTGTTGAACGTTCATGGATGTGTCACCTGCTCCTATTTAGGGCTATTACGTTTTACTTATTTATTGCTTACTAATTTAGACATGATGTGGTTTAACCCCAGCCAGCAGCCAAGCCCCACGCAGCTGCTCCTTAGTCAACCACTGGGATCAGGAAGGGAATAGGAAGTGTAAAAGTTAGAAAACTTGTGGGTTGACAGCTTAATAGGTAATGCAGAAGCCACAAGCAAAGCAAAGAAAAGGACTTAATTTACCGCTTCTCATGTTCGGGCAGGTGTTCAACCATCTCCAAGAGAGCAGGGCCCTATCACGTGTAACAGTTACTTGGGAAGACAAACTTCATTACTCCAAACATTAGCCCTTTCCTCTTTCTTCCCCCCACTTTATATACTTTATATACAATGTCATATGATACAGAATATCCCTTTGGTCAGTTTGGGTCAGCATGCACGTGCGTCTTCCTTGCCAGCTTGGCAGTATGAAAAGCAGAAGAGGCCTTGGCTCTGTGTAAGCCCTTCTCAGCAGTACCAAAAACATCTCTAGATTATCAACCAACTGTCTGTTCCAGAGAAATGCGAAATTTAGCCCAAATACTAGCCATTGTGAAGAAAATTAACCCAGCCAAAACCAGCACGCACTTGGCATAATCACTGATGATCTGACTTTCTCCATCTTTTTGACCTTCTCCATATCGAAAGCCCACTTGCTGTTGGTACCTGAGGTGCTATCATTGGCTTTCTGGCCCAAATGTGTTGTAAGAATGTAAAGCTGTTCCAAGTTTGTCCATGCTTCTTGCTTTTGTCTTGCGTATACCTAAAGAATTAGAGCAAGGCAGATACAATCTTTGGTGCAAGCTTACCTCTGTAAAAATTATCCTTGCTTTCCTTTCTTTACCATTGTATATAAAGAGTTAGAGCTGGACAAATGTAATCAAAGGTGTATTTTCTGAGTGATAATTCTGAGCAGGCTTGGACAATATAAGTGTTTCTCCCATTTATTAAAGGCATTAGGAACAGAAAGTTTGAAGTAAAGAAAAATAAAGATGCTGTATTGCTTGTGTTCTTCTTTTTTGGCTCGGTGAGTTGACCTTAAAGACCAGAGATAATATTTTAGACAAATAGTTTCTTATATAACTTTGCTTTGTAAAACAATGTTGTATATGGACTGTGATTGCTCTGGCATTTTGTGAGAGCTGTTTTCTGTTTTTTCCTAATCTCTTCCTTTATCTCTTGTACATATATGAAAACAATTTGATTTTCCCAACCTCAGTAACCTTATTGTTCTTGTCCCAGATAATTTTACTCCTGCTTGAATATTCTGTACAGGCTTAGTCTTGGTAATGTGACAAGTTGGTATGGAAAGAAAATAGTTTTCTTATGCAAAATGGATAGTGGTGTTTCACATGATTTTTACTGACTATTAGAGAAAATGTTGTAAAAGGCGAAATTAAAGAACTATGTTTTTATGGTCATAGGGATGATAGGATATGTTGAATGTAGGAGGTGTGCTTTGTAGGACTTTTCAATATTGTGTTTCAGGAAATAAAGTGTTTAATGGATATATAAAAAAAATATAATTCAATTCATCTGGTCACAATTTCGTCAGGTCACTGGAACCATTTTGTGTCCAAGTGTTATGCCAAACCAATCTGCAAAAGAATTAGTAAGTTAACTCTCACTGACATGTGATTTTTTATTATTATTTGCTGTTTCTGTGTTGGTAAACTACCCAGAACAGGACTGACACATATTTAGATCTAGTCACTTCTAACTTTTAATTCTATATAGACTTTATTTTTGGTACTATATCGAATATACTATATTTAACAATGGCTTTGCTGAACTATGTAGGAAGTAGCTTTTTCATGTACTTTATGCACTCTTCTTCTACACAGGTTATTTTCTGTCATGACAGCATGCTGCAAGTAGTTGTGAGCAACTTAGATCCTTTAGGGCTTTATAATTACTCAGCAGCCATGGTGAAACAGATTTGATGCTAGCAGCAAGAGTTCCTTGGCTAATATAAATACTTGAACTAGTGATTACAGCCTCTGATCCTCTGCCAGTAGTAATTACATCCTCTATTCTTCTGCCCCAAGGGTGCTGAACTGCTGTAACTCAGGAGGAACCAAACTTCTGCTGTCTGTTGCCGTCAGACACTTGGCCAATACCATCATCTATTATCATGGCTCCCAAAGGATCAAGGGCTTGAAGAATGTTAGAAAAATACAGGAATACAAAGGATATTTACTCAGATGTTTTGCCTAACAATATGTTGGTCTTGTTTTAGAAAATAGATACCAGATCTGTTCAGAGAGTAATGCTTGTAGAGTACATTCTTCATAAAATCTCTTTTTTAGTGCCTCCTTTGTTTGAGGACATTACTGTAAAGTAGCTTATCTTCTGAAATGCAGTGGTAATACCTGATTAGCATTTATTTCAGTTGCTTATTCTTTTACATGTTCATCTGACTTCAAACAACTTACATCTTTCAATCCTGTACACCTTTGTTTGCTTTACTCTCTAGTCTTTTTCAACCCTTGTGCTGCAGTCATATGCATGTTCAGGGTCTAATTATTTCATTAGTCATCTCACAGTAAAGTCAGATATGTTACCTAATAGGAGCAGCTTTCAGACTTTCTTACAGATGACCAATAGTTGGAAAAAAATACAGGCTTATAAGAGATGTGGTTCTAATACTGCTCTCTGATATTGTGCTAGTGTCCCATTCTTTAAATCTGTCCTTGAAAAGGAGTAGATGAACCTAAGTTACTAGTTAATAGTTCTTTATTTGTCTGCTAATCTTTTCAGTTACATAGTTAGCTGAGCAGGGGGCTGGTTTCCTGTGATTATGTTGGTATGACAAACTGAAAACTTTGAAAATACTCTTGTAATTAGCAGATAAGGCATTTTCCTTGTAGAGTCTCTGCTGTTCTATACAATTTGTTGTTTTCCTTGTATTGTTTTGTTTTCTGAGAGATAATAGTGTCTCTTACCTAATATTTTCCTGTGAAACTTGTTAGTACTTACTGTCTTTCAAATTCTTTGTCAAATGTGGTGAGTTTGCCTAAGATGGGCAAAAGTTATTAATTCTAACACTTCAAGATGAGGGTAGGTAGCAAGATCACTCTAACCTCAGACTATTGGTAGATGGACCAGTGAGAGAGCAGCTCAAAGCCTTGAGGGAAATAAGATGATCATGTATCATGGAAAAGAGCAGACTTATTATGGGATATTTGAGGGTACTTGTAGGATTGTGTATAAGTGATTGTGGATCATCTAGCAGAAGAGCCAAAGCAGGAAAAGGGAACAAAAGAAATCTACTGATAATTATTAGGTTTGTGTCCAGTGCCTTATCACTGAAGTAACAGCTTGATAAGAAAATCTGTCTTATTAAACACTATTCCTAATTATTCTCCTGCTTTGAGGCATGTTTTTCTGTTCTCTATGTGTGTGGTGCTAGTGAACTTCAATCCAGAGTAGCTGGTGGGTAGTTTCAGAAGTCTGAGAGCCAGAGCCCATAAGTGTGGGGGCAAGATATTGGAGAGAGCAGAAGGTTTGGGAGTCGGTGGCTGGAGGGGCTGACATCCAAGCTGGTTTCCAGAGGGAGAGTCAGGGTTTTGAAAGGCAGCCAGCTGGCTACGAGAAGCTTATGGGGATGAGATTAGCCAACACATGTGAACAGAGCAGACCATCTGTATAGTTTGTGTGGGCATGTGCTGTTTCTGAGTGTGTGGTGTCTGTTTCTGTGTTTGTGGAGCTCTTGAGGTGGCCAGCAGTGTCTGCACAGTGTTTGATGAGGGGTTCATGGTCAGCCTTGCTGTTGCTAGGGCTGGGGTCAGGGGTAGCAGCAGCCTGACTGTGGTGGGCTGGGAAGGAGAACATCCCTGCACCTTGAGCCACCAGCTTTGGCTTCGCTTTAGCAGCTTGCTGTGTGCACTTCTGCTGTTACTTAAAGGCACTGAGCCACAGGCCTCAATAGGGGTCAAATGGAGGTCCTGCTGCCATAGTTAAGTTCTAAAGCAGTACTATTATGTTTTATAAATAAGTAGCCTTTTTGAAGGCTTGGTTTTCTACTTTATGAAATTGAGTCCTGAGGGAAGTGTTCTTACATCCGAGTGTATTTATTCAGAAGTAAAATACTTGTAATACTTGTAAATGTACATAATCAACATTTAAAAAAAAGGGAATTAAAACATTGCATGTTGTTGGAGTTGCTACTAGTTTTCCTTAATGCAAATGTCCTTTTCTGTTTTGGAAAGAAAATATTTAAACTTAAACTCTTACTCATGTTTGGGAAATGTCATTGCTGTTGCTGGCAACTGAGAGTTGAGATTAAGTAAAGTATTTGAAAATGATGATAAGTAGGCTCAGATTAATGCTGTGTTGTAGCAGTATGAAATTTGAGTGCCTGTCATGTTTTTAGCCCTACTCACTAAAGATAAGAGTGTAATCACTGATACTTGAACATATGGGAAACTAGGGCCTAAAATTCTTTCAAAGGCTGGCAAGATTTGTTTTTACTTCTTAAAAAAAACTTAATGAATATTGTAAAATGTGCATGACTGAGCAAAAGTATTCCAAATACCTTTTTACATATAAAAGATGGATATTTTCTAAGTTTTAGCAACAAAACAATTATTTTCAAGCAGTACCACATGTTGAGAGAATAAAACACTTGAAGTTCAAATGATGCCTTCTGAGTTTTGAAAGTAAGAGATTGGCATAATGCAGGCTGTTGTAATAAAATCTTTTCTATATTGTTTGGTATGAAATTCATGTAGATTACTTACATTTATTTGAAATTGTAGAGTAAATTTCTCAAGGGGGAAAAATAAATATATGAAGATTTGAGAAGCTCATTAAACAAAGAAAATGCTTTGCAGTAGTATCCTTTTTCCTTAGACATTAACATCTTTACCTTAGTGTTTAAGGACTCAGTAGGAATACAGCCTCAATTAGTGTCTACTTTGGTAAATAATTCTGGTCCCTAACAAATGTTTTTAAGATTTTGGTTAATTTTTCTCTGAAAGCAATCTGAGAGTAAAATGATCTTGTTTCCAAAATATCCCTTCATTTCATCCTCCTGAAAAAGGATTTAACAATCTTGTTAGAATTCATGTATAATTGCTAATCACAAGTAATTTTGAAAATTCCCCACGTTGCAGATGACAGTGTGGACCTTTGAGGCTACTTAGAGAATGGAAGCTTTTGTATGGAAAACAGGAAGGCTAGTAGTTCAGAAATATTTAGTACTCGAGGTCTGTATGATATACTGTGTATTTGGTTTTAAACAACTGTGATGCACAATATGCCTGAGGTGAGAATGCACTTCTGAAGATCATCTGGTCTAACTCCTTAGATCATCTAGAGCTGTTTGACCAGGACTGTCCAGGCAGGTTTTGAATATTTCCAAGGATGGAGACTCTACAACCTCCCTGGGCAACCGGTGCCAGTGCTCCAGCACCCTTACAGGGAAAAAGTGTTTCTTTTCAGATGGGACCTCCTGTGTTTCACTTTATTACCCACATTTCCTCTCATCCTGTCACTGGTCACCTGTGAAAGAGCTAGACTCTGTCCTCTTTGCACCCTCCCTTCAGGTATTTATATGCATTGATAGACTCCTCCGGAACCTTTTCTTCTCCAGGCTGAACAGTCCCAACTCTCCCATATGAGAGATGCTCCAGTCCCTTCATCATCTTTATAACCCTATGCTGGTCTCTCTCTGGTATGTCCACCTGTCTTGTACTGGGTAACCCAGAACTGGATGGATTAATTGATTCCCAGTAGTAAAATCCTGTTAAAAAATCTAAATATCTCTTCTGAAGTTCTATAATAAAACTGATTTATAGCAACTGATTTTTATACAGTAGCAGATGTATTTATTTTCTGTAGTGTATAGGGCTTTTGAAGTAAGGTTTGTAAAGATAAAATACATAACAGATTTTTAACTAAAGGTTTTTGGTCTATATTGATGAAACCTTGTAGTAGTAATGATGACTATGGAAAATGAGATTTTATCCAAGTGGGTTGGATGGGTATATAGAGAGTTGCTTCTTCTGTTTTTGACTATATTGTCTTCAGCATAGGAGAAGTTTTGCTAGTGTGGTTGTTCTTAAAGCAGTTTTGGAACACAGTGTTAGTGCTGGACTGATGAAGTTTGTGATGAGAAACACCTACCATGGTTTCTGACATTGAGTTTGAGGGTACATAATGAAGCAATAAGAATGCTTCATGCTTTCTAGACAATTGTTTCTTGTGTGGTATTGGCCACTAACTTCTACCGAATTATGCAGAGATGCTAGCTTTCTTAATTTCCTTGTCACAAACAAATGGAAAGGGGCAGGTGTGTGTGTGTGTGTAGCTTCAAAATTATAACATCAAAATGTTGGAGAGATCACTGCTGACTGAGTGACCTCCTCCCCCTCCAATAACACTGTGTGGAAGCAAGTTAATTAAAGCATCAATGTGTAGCTGAACTTAGGAACATATTCCAGGCTACCATGGAGTACTGGAATCACTATTTAGTCTGTGAACCTGGGAACAGGGAGAAGCTTCTGTTCATAAATAATGCGAGAAAAAGAAGCAAATATTTGCATGCAACCAAAGAACAGTAAGCAGTATTGAAGTGATGAAGAACTATTTGCGTGTATCAGAAGTTGGTAGTGAAATAAAGTAAATTATTTTCCAGGCTCACTGTGAAGGCAAGTGTTCCAGTACACTATTTACTTAGTTTGAAAATTACTAGGTGTCTGGAAGTAGGTACAAAAAAGACTGAGGACTAAATTAAAAGTTGAGAAAACTATCTGTAAAGGCTGAGTCAGTGGTGAAACAGTTGATAATGTCACTGAAGAACCTTCACAATTATGGGAAGCAGTATTATTTAACAAAAGGTTTGGATTTTGCTGACAAGGTTGCTTCCTAAGTGTCTACTTCAATTTACATATAATTAAGGCCTGAAACACACTGTACACTATTGTAAGAAAGATGGAATTAATAACCTATCTTGGGGGAAAAATATCTAATGAGCATCTTAATAACTGTCAACTTTAGCTTTATGTTAGAATGCAAAATGTACAAAAGATGAGTTCATTTACATACTTTCACCCTAATACGCAAGCAAAATGATTATATCCACAAGTAATAATGATGCAAAAACCAGGAACAGTTTGCTTACCAATTAAACAAGGTTTAATTACTGAAAAATTTTGCTTTTAAGACTAAATATTACTCTTCAACCCAGATGTTATTTATACCTCAATGTGAATATGAAAGCTAGACATTTCCAAATGGAAAAAAGAAATCAATTACTGTCAGAGGAAAATGCCTCAGGAAAACATTAATTATTATTCTGCATGCATTTGACAAATACTGAGCTGAAATTAGTGGAGTTGGGTTTCTTCAAAATTCTTGAAGTATTAGGTAAATATCTAGGACATGCTAGCAAGGACATTTTTCACAACTATTAATTTGTTTCTTCTACCATGGAAAATTTGTCCTTGGGCAGCTTGAATTAACTGACAAAATGAAAAAAGACATTATATATGCAATATTTATAATTTAAAATATATATTTCACAATATAATTTATATTTATTTGTACTTGTTTATAGCTTTTAAATTGTTAGATATAGCATTTAAACAACATTGATAATAAGTATTATGTCCTCCCATTTAGAGTCTAAAAAGAAAATGACAGTGCTAACAATAGAACTTGAATTCCTATTTTTTTTTAAAATTTAAAGTATGTTAGTTGTTGCCTTTGGCTAGCTTTCCTCAAACATAAAAGGCCATTTTGCGTTCTGTGTGATTTTCTTTTGGCTGGTTTGTGTTACTGGGAAGGGGGGTGTGAGAGAAGAGTGGTGGGGAGTTTTGTTTAGTTAACAAAACAAGCAAACCCACAAAAACAAATTCAGCCTTATATTGACACATCAACCACTAGAGATTCATGAGGAAAACGTTTTACTGTCCTTTAAAAATGTCAGAGTTGTTACATTTGTACTAGAAACCCAGTAATCCCCATCTATCTTATTTATTTCCTTTCTTCTATGCATTTGGTGCTAGATGGGAATAATCGAAATGCTTTACGTATTAAATCATATTGACCCATTACAAAGAAAAGTTTGATAATGTCAAAAACATTTTTTGCATAGTTTGGTTAGGTTTGAAAAATGTTATCTGCTCTTACATAGTTTGTGTGTTAAAAATTGACATGGAATAGATGTAGTATTAATTGTTTGGTGTAGTTTTTATTGACCATATTTCAGTGTAAGTGCTGCTGAAATAACTTTTAATAGCTGAAAAAGCCTTGGCAAAAATTATTTATTAATTTTGTACAGTGCTTGAGATTTGTAAGATGCTGTGAAAGGTTAAACCCCAACTTTTTTTCAAAGGAAAATTGATCACTGCTAAAATGTCAACTGTCTAGGTACAGCAGCATACTGGCATGCAAACAGTGCTCTCTTATTTCAGGTTCCCCAGCTGCGTAGCATTTGCATTATGACATTTTGTTACAACATTAGCAGGGCAGCTGATGTTTCGAAATCAATCAGTTTGTGTTGGTATGAGGCAGCCTGCAACTTAGTTGGATGTTAAAGGTGTTTCTCTGATATGTAATTAACTTGAAGTCTTAGGTTATGGTGGTATCTGCATCTCTCTACTTCTTAGTGGTGGCTGCAAAATCGTACGACTATGTAACATTATCATTCTGAAATATCTTTAAAAAAAAAAAGGTAAACCAAAGTAATATTAAAGCTTTCTCAGAAGTATAAAACCTTTCTAGACATTATATCTGAAATTTAATTTAAGGCAAGTATTTTGGTGCCTGGTGCACTGAATTGCCTTACTGGAGAATTCATGTCCTTTAAAACTGCGTTTAAGAGAATAACAAGCTAAAATTCAGATTTGGTTGAAAATGAAGTTGTTTTAAAGTTTTGGAGTTCCTGTTCATCAACGATGCTTCTAATCAGAGAGAAATGCACTAAGAAGCTTTTTGTACTATTATTTCCTCCATTTAGGCTGTATTCTGGAATGAAATGTACATGAAAACTAGTTTTTGTCACTACAGGCAGTTAGATTGCAGTGGGAAAGAGATTTTACCTGAGCGATTTGTTTGAAATAAGATGTCAGTGTGTAGTAGAGTTTCCCTTTTTATATAAAAGTATGACCTTGATTATGTGTATTGAGAAGCACTTGCAGCTGGACTTGGTGTAAGTGGAACTGAGAGCTAAAGGCCTGTTATTTACTGTAATCGTGTATGTGCACGGTTCATATTCAAGGCCAGGTTGGATGGGGCTCTGAGCAACCTGGTCTAGTAGATGTCCCTGCCCATGACAGGGACATGAACTAGATGATCTTTAAGGTCCCTGCCAATCCAGACCATTCTATGATTCTGTGTTGATCCTAAATATTATAAATATGTAGAGTACTCTGATGTGTAGTGTGTCTATAATAATATAGTGAATATTATGACATAGTCCTTCAGTGAGTAGAACTAAGATGTTTCTACAGCATTATTTTTAATCTATTCTCTATCTTAAAATGAGAATGAGAGGAGGAAAGCTTCCTGAAGGCTTTTGTAGTATCTCTTGGAGATTGTTTTCCTTTTGATCAAACAGAGACTCCAGAAGGATAGATAAACTGGGGACAAGAAGAAAAATCCTGAATTAAAGTAAAAACTTGAACAGAAAACATCTTACTGTCTTCCCTTGTTTTTCAGCTATTCCTGGTGAAGGGGAAAAGCTGGGATCTGTAATTCTGACTCTCAGATATGCCATGGCTGTGGTGCTGTCAATAAAAAAGGTGTACGTCAGGCTTAGGTTACGTAAAAGCTGATACTCTGCTAGATTGATTACATCTGGAAAACATCTTCAAATGCTTGCCAAACAAATCTTTGAATAAAGTCTGTTTAGTATTAATGAGTTAGTTGGAAAAAATGTACTGCCTTGTAGTGTTAAATAGCTATCTCTAAATGGAGTCTCTTTTTAAAAAAATTCTGTAGAAAGACTTGAATAGGTATAGAAGAGTAAAATCTGATTTTATTTCAGTCCACAAAAGATAATTTCTAATTGTATACAGTTTCTTTGAACATACTATTATCATGTCATATTTTACTCATATATTTGTTTTCATTTATCTTTTACCTTATTTCCCTCTTGCACTTCACTGCTGTGCAGGCTCATACTCATCTGGGTGATGCACTTCATGAAATCAAATAGGCTGTAGTCAGAGGTGTGAGAAGGAAGACTCCGTTTCTAACAGATGTGCAGCATAATGTTTTTTAATCATTATCTAAGAATTGAGTGGTTTGAGGAGCAATGCAGTTAATAGCACCTGTTTTCTGCCAGAGTTTGTTTGTTAGATAAATAGACTTTAGATTCCTGAAAATAGGCTTATTATTTAGTCTTTAATGGAGATGAATAGTTCATATCAGGACCTTTAGCAGCAGGTTTGAAGAAGGGAAAGTTTTCCCTTCCTCTGTCTTACTGGTCACCACGTCAGATCCTGCTTTAACTCAGCTCTAAGCTAAGCTAAGTTTGTTTCTGACTTTTTTTTTTTCTCAAATGTTACCATTGTATTAGAAATTTCAGCAAGATACAGTGTTAGCATCTAGTTAAAATTAGGTTAATTTTAGTGTGACCTTACAGAAATGCAGTGGCCTAATGTCACATTGAGAAGGCTTCTGTGAAGTCTACATCCTTAGAACCATGTCTTTGTTTATTTATTTTATTCATTTTCTACACAGTTATTAACATTGATTAAGCTATTGTCACGTCTATGTTAGCATCAAAGTTTCCACTTTATTTATTTCGTTTCACAGATTTCTCAGGGAAAATCCTGTAGAGATGTAAGTTATTGGTACATTTAAGCCTGCTGTATAATTGTGGGGGTTTGAGTTTTGTTGTGCGTTTGTTTGGTGTGTTTTTTTGTTGTCGTTTTGGGGTTTTTGGTGATATTTTTGTTGGTTTTGTGTTTTGTTGTTGTTAAAGGTTTTTAAACATCCTTTTTGCACAAACCAGTAGCAGTTTTTTGACTTCTCTAAGATAGACAACAAAGCTTTCAAAATACTGTGAAATCTGTACTTAAGCTGAAATTTATCAACCTCTTATTAGTGTAAAATGAGTATATATATGTAAGTGGTGGATTGACCCTGGCTGGCAGGAAATCCTCTCTCTACCCTTCCAACCTTTCCTGAGGCACGGAGAAGTAGTTCAGGAAGGGCAAAAATAAGAAAACTCATGGATTGAGGTGAAAACAGTTCATTAAGTGATAAAAGAAAGAAGGAAAAAACCCATAAGTGATGCTCATCACCAGCAGACTGATGCCCAGCCAGACCTTGAGCAATGGCTGCTTTGGAAAAATTACACCTTAGTCTTATTGCTGAACATGACGTTCTAAGGTCACAGGTGATGCTAGACTTTTGAAATTTAGACTTAGGATACTTCCTTTTTCTTATGTTGTTAAGTGTTCTTTCTTCTTTCTTAATTTTAAATGCTGTGTGATATTGTACTGAACTTGCCTTGATCTGCATCACTCACCCCAGCTTTCACCATCTCAGCTCAGCTCTGAGGTGTCCACACATTCTTGTCTGAGTCACTCTGCTTCCTACTCTGATGAGCCAGGCCCTGGGACTGGAAATATCTGAAGCTGGCAGTGTTTTATGTTCTCTCTAAATTAAACTGCTTCAACATGATTAGAATTTGGAGCTATGCTCTTTACTTGACAACATTTTTGATGTCTTTCGGGTCTCTAAAATATCAAATGTCGTGGTTTTCCATTATTTTTTTTTTTTTCTGGTAAAATGGTCTCTATGTTGAGTACCTTATAGAGATGAAAGCAAGGCTGTGCTTTCCAGAATTTATCTAAATTTCATTCCAGAGTTATTGGAAAAAATCTTCAGAATCTTAGTTTGAATTCTGTAATAGGGATCATCTTTTAGAGAAATGTTGTTGAAAACATACAATTCTTAGCTGCTTGAAAACATTAGCAATAATCTAACATCACCTTTGTTAAAGCTGATTTTCTTTACACTGTGGATCAGTTAGGAAAAGTATAATTGTGAGGAATGACTTTATATATGAAAATGTTAGGTTTTATTTTTATAATCCAACTAAGTTAAAGCAAAATGTGCTCTTTGAGTTAAAATTGTTCAAATATTTTGATGAGGTTTCCTCAACTTTGTTTAAAGAAAGCTATCCTTAGTTTTGGGATAACTTTATCTTATTTTAGAACAGTGTCATGAGGATCCCATATCTTAATGAAAATAAACATTTGATCTAACCTTACAAAGTGTTTGTTTTAAGATTTGAAAGGTGTTAGATCTTATTTTCACATCAGAAAACTCCAGGATGAGTTCTTGGTTCTGCCTCAATTCCTACAAGACTCCAAAATTAGTTTTAAACCAATGTTTTTGTTAATTGATGGTATTTATGTAGCAATGTAGTTTTACTGTATATATAACTAATGTCAATGTTTTTTCAGATTTTGAATGTTACTTTTCTTTGCTACTTACATTACTGTCCAATTTGACTTCCATAAACATCTTTTCATAAATGTATTGTTTATAGCAAGGAAAATTTTTTTCTGATTAAATGTGATATTTCTGTAGAGAAAAATACTGTATGCTTGTCTCATGTGAAAGGATACGTATGTATGTGAGTGTGCATGCAAATATTGTTTTTTGTATCGTTTAAGTTATTAATGGAAAAGAAGCAGATGGTATTTCCCGTAATTCAGTCTTTGTTCTGATTTTAGACAAGTGGAATAACTTGAATGGTGTTTAGAAGGCTTCCAAGTTCTCTTCAAACATAATTTCTGTTTTTCAGATGGCGTTTAAAGCAAAATTAGAGGTTTGCTTTACCAGGGACATGAATATAGAATAATAAGTATATTGGAATATTGGCCTTTAAAATTCAGTGGTAAAAAGACAAGTTTTTTATCAAAAGAAGCTTCTGAATAAATACAGAGCTTACTGAATTTTTAGTATACCATATGCATCTCAATCTAACTCCATAAAATAAAGGAATGTGGATCATGCTTTAATTGCCAAGATAGCTACCTTTTAAAAAAGGAAGATGAATGGATTGCTGAGACTGCCTGGTTACCTTTTCTGCCGCAGCCAAATTGGATGAGTACGCTTGGGTTACCTGGGACTAAGAAGAGCTGTGTTGTGAGGCAGTGATTGCTGCAGTGCAGAGCTACCTGAACAGCTGGAATGGCCCCTTCCCCACTGTCCCTGTGTTCAGAACTTTCAGCTTTCACTTGACAGACAACTCTTTTGAACCTCCTCTCATTTAGCTGTTGGATGGTATTGCAAGCTTGAGGCACCAGTTTAAGATTTGATCCCAGTCTGGCTTCTGTCTGGCAGCACAGGTTATGAAATGGATGTGATGAATGAGTGGGTGGTCTCTCAGGAAAATATTGAACTCCATCTTCACGTAGTGTAGGTATGAGACAATGGAGCTTGGTCTGGAGTTTCTTAGAGTTACAGCTAAACCTCTATACCCAGACACTGTGTGGCTTTTTCTGGGGCATATTTATTTGTGGATTATAAATATAAATTGCAGCCTACTAGGTAGTCCTACTTCAGTGCTTGCCTTATTTGTGTGTTGGAGGAAGCATGGTGAAGCTAAACTGTTCATGCTAAAAATGGTGACTTTTTTTAATGGTGGGTTTTGTATTTTTGGTTTACAATAATATTTTTAATTAGTGTATATAACAGTGCATGCTATTTTTGAGTTACCTGTAAGATACTCAAGAACTTGATGGTGATTTATACAATGTGAAATATATTGAAATTTTAAATTTGTACAGAGGTAGTTTTCAAAATACAGCCTAACTTGGTAGCCATAGAATCATTAAATACATGTTGTATTAAATATTTCATGTTGGGTGTAAGTCAGAATTATCTGAAGGGCTGATCTTTGTAACTTTTATAGGTGAAGGTAGAAACCTATATACAGATACTAAGCAAATTTAATACATACATTTTTCCAATTATTTTAGTTAATACATCAACTAACTAGTATTCTGCAATAGTGTGACATGCATTTTTTGATCTGCATATTATTAGGTTTATTTTTGCAGAGAAAATTGAATGCTTTAACTAGTCATGTGAATGAGTTATAAGAAATAAAGTATGTATTTATTTTAAAACAGTCAAATTACAAAATAGAAGTCATGCCCATTTAAAAAGAACAGTGTACACGGAGGCACGTCTATATAAAAGTCATATAGTGCTAAATAGTATGTAAATTCCTTTTATACAAATGTAAATTGTATATAATATGGCTTCATGGAATATATTTACATTATGTGATTCGTTGAAGGCTGTCTAGGCAAAATATGACTTCTAGTTCAAATATATTTGGAAAAAAATATTTCTGCTAACTTCAGACTCTGGAAGGCTATGCTTAGTTATTTTTAATAGGAGATATTGTCTTACCCTATGTTGTGTAAAGTTGTAACAATGCAAGAGTGGCTTCTTACGTAATTCCCGGGTTTTACTATCAGGTTTTTTAAGGTAATATTTTATTAATTGAACTTCTGTTTTCTTCCAGCTGACAGCACGATCGCTACCTTCCATACAGTCTGATGAGAGACTACAACCTCTGCTTAATCATCTCAGGTAGCAAAAACTGAAAGCATGAGTATATTCCTTCATACAGATTAAAATAATTGTATTAGTAGAATGCTTTAGGTAGAGGGATTTTTTCAGACACCTCATCTGTGTGATTGGCTTTGGAAAAAACCCAAAATTAACCCTTCAACTTAAGAAAAGCTTTATAAATTACAGGATCAGAGATCACAGAACGTTCTAAATTGGAAGGGACCCACAAGGATCATTGAGTCCAGCTCTTATGTGACTGACATGAAATATAATTTATAGAACTAGTGTTGCTTCTAAGTAACAAAAAATTATTTGTAGCTTTTATAACATTTTTTATAGTGTGTGCAAAGTTGTTAAGGTTCTTTATGAACAAAACAGATTCCAAGTTACACTGCTTAGAGCATGGGCCTTCCTTGTTGCATGTATTCTGTGCTGATTTTGGAAGATTTCACTGTCATTGATGAATGGAGTCCTAATTTGTTCTTTTAATGGACCTAAGGAGGTTGCTGAAAGTGAGCCATTAGAGTATATTCCAACTAAACTAAATAGTCTGCCTCACTCTTAGTGCCTCACTCTTACTTTATTTGTAGGAAAGGAAAGAAGAGTAAGAAAAAAAACTTTTCTGATGTTCTTCAGGTTAAGCATCTGGTCTCTTTATGTGATTGCTTTTTACCACTATATATGGGAGAGTTTTCTTACTATGGTAGTATGCAGGGAGGACAAGATCCATACAATTAAAGGAAGATGGCTTAGAATCATAGAATAATTTAACTTGGAGTGAACCTCTGGAGATGATTTAGTGGTTAGATCAGGTTGCTCCGGTATTTATTTCTGTTGAATTTTTAATATCTCTAAGGATAGAAATTTACTTAAATATTGGATGTCAGTAATGAAATCTCTGTTTTTGAACATGTACAGCTTTGCATTAAGATCACTGAAATTATGTTGGATGAATTAGAAATGGAATTGTTGAAGCTCCATCATGGCAGCACTGCACAGGAATTAGGATGCAGGTCTAGTTAGCATGCTCCTTATTTCCTGTGGTGCTCTACTGCTTTAGGTATCTGTACCCAAAACCTGACATTTTATTTTGATTTAAAAAAAAAAGTTTTATAATTTTTAATTTATAGGAAGAGGTTTATGTTTTGTTGGTTTTAGTGGAAATCAGAATAAGAAAAGTAGCTTTTTTGTATCTCTGCTTATTTACATATGATTGAACTTTGTTCAAGAGCAATGAATGAAAACAAGTATTGCAGTGTAACTGTTACATAGCTGGTTAGGGATACTTCTGAATGCCAATAACCTTCAATGCTATTGTTACCATACATCTCACTGGGATTTTAAAAAATACACCTCAATGGCATGCCTTTCTCCATTTGAAGATAAGGGGCAATTAAGTTAGCTTTTTATAAACTGTGCTCTCTCGGAGTAATTACTGAGAAATTGGAAATTTCTTTTGATATATGCTGTGTGTCTATGTAAGTGGAACCAGCTTTCAGTATCACAGCAATCAGTCCTGTCTATGCTTTTTTTTTTTTAAATATAGGAAAAGGTTGCCAAAAAAAGTTACTTTAACAGAGATACTGTATCCCACATTTATGCTACTTGTACATTCTTATGTTATCTTGGTACGTATGTTACACAACTGGTAAGTTACTTCCATTTTGATTTTGTGAAAATGGAGGGACTGATTCCAGTATTTTTTGTCACCAACTGAAAAAAATTATACAAATGCTTCCAAGTTGCCTTTTTGCAAGTTCGTTTAAAATGGAGAAAATACATCAAACCTTACAACTTGAAAAGCAGGCTCTGGCAGTAAACAGGCAGGTGACCAAATAGGTTGTCTTTGTTGTTTGTTTCTGTGAATCTGTGATTCATTGTGCTTCATCTTACTCATAAGAAAAGAGAATATTAGTTAGTTGTAGACTTTTCTCTGCCTTCATTGTGTGAATTCTTACAGCAGTATTTTATTTTTGGCATATGTCAATAGAACTCTATCAGGGGAGCCAAAGCTTAGATAGAAATGTATGAAAAGAGCGTACAGTTGAAGGTTACAGAGTATTGTTTAGTTGTTAAAGCCCAGTACTTTTTTTGGTACCCATTCATATCTGCTTGTGACTTACAAATTAGCTAGTCCTCAGAAAAGGTGATTATGTCACCTTAGAAAAGGTTACTGTGGATTATGTCCTCATAGATATTGTAAACCATTCCTTTTTTTTTTTTTTTTTTAATGGATGTAACATATGTTTTGTAATTGGATAGTTCTAGACTAAATATGTATTTTATCTGTGATTAGATACTCTTTTTGTCCAATTCTGTTTCATTGATGGTTTCTAATACTACTCATACTAGATCAAAAAAAGAAAAAAAAAGAGAACATTTTTAGTTAAAATGTTAAAACATTTGCTGCAAGGTTGCGTTTAGGGATTTCCCATGCTCACAGTAGGCTACAAAGAGATTTAAATTGCTAAAACTTTAGCAATTTAATAGAGATGGAAACTTTGTCTAAATGCATGAGAAGAACAGTTCTGCAACTCCTGGTTTATATGAGGTGTGTGATGACATTATAGGGATGTAACATTGTACTGTTTAAAATCTTCAACAGGAATAATTTTGAATAGACTAAAACTGTTGTTTGTGATCCCATCAAACTACTATAGGACTGGACCTATGTATGAATTACAGGAAGAAGCTGAGTTGACTTTATTTAGTCTGCTTAAAGAGAGGCTTAGGGATGATCAAATAGCAGCTTATAACTGTTTGAAGGACAAACATGATGGTGTTGGAATTCTCAATGGTCAGAGGATATAACAAATGACAGTGGTCACAATCAACAGCTTGGGAGGTTTAGATCAAACACTCGGAAAAATGTCTATACTAGAATGATCGTGCAGCAGATTATACAATGATATAGAATCTTGGTTCATGAAGATTTTTAGGATTCAGCTGGAAAAAACCACGGCTCACCTGACTAGTGTTGGCTAAGTAATCCTATTTAAAGTGGGATATGGGACTAAATGGTCTTCTAAAGTCCTTTACAACCACCACTATATGATTCTCTTAATTCTGTCTTTAAGTGATATTTCATAAGGTTGATACAGAAACCAAGGGTTTTGCATTTTAGTAGATAATGCAATACTCATGCAGACATATTCACCCCCCTTCTCACCTGTGCTCATCTCACAAGCAACTAAAGAAGAATGCACACCTTGATGTACAGTTGCTATTTATTATCCTCAACAAAGTGCCCTTCATACCCTCACTAAATCTTGTAATACACTAACACATCCGTGAATAATACAATATTTATCAAAACCATCCTACAGCTGTTTATTTGAAAGACATAGATCCCATTCTTGGAAGCATTGATGTAGTGGAAGTTTCTTCTTGGTCACCAGCTGTGCAAATGTATGTATTGATCTTTAGTTGCTAGGTGTTTTAGAAAACTTCTGGTAACTAAGATATTGGATTTTAGAAAAGCAGATTTTGAGTGATTGAGTCAGGCTGAATGGAGAGACAGGAATTTATACATAGAGATAAAACAAAACTTTTTAAAGTGAAAAGTGAAGACATTGCTGCTTGCATTCCAGTAAACCATGAAAATAAATATTTCTAGGTGAGTAAGAAGGTCAGGAAGTAAGCTCAAGAGCTATGTCAAATAAAAGAAAGAATGAGTCCAAAATAAGAGCTAAAACTGAAAGCAAAAAAATATAAGTGAGAATGATCACAAACCTGGTTAGTTTGTGTTGTGTTTTCAGATCAGCAGTAGGAAGCTGTTTGCCTACATTTAATGATGTGAAAAAAATGAGGACCATTGTTCATAGAACAAAGAATAGTCTTAGATTTTTATTTTTATTTTTGCAAGATTCTTGAGATTTTTCTACTAGAAATGTAGAGAAAATAATGGCAATCTGTGGAGAAAGCAGTGTGATTTTTTTTATGATGAAACCAAGGGACTTGGAGAATCTCTACTGTAGAAAATCAGAAGACCTGGCACCTGAAAATGCACACCTGAAAGCTTTAGTCCCTTGAGCTCCTTGGGACAGGAATCCAAGAGCTTAGCTGCCAAAGGCCATATGGCTAGTACTGGCCTTTGTGCCTAACCCTAGTCTACCACGTATTCTGGATAGATAAAGCTCATACTCTTTTTCAGAGCACCACCTTTGAAGGCAATTTGTAGGGTTCAGCTCTTTGGTGAGTAGTGTGAAGTATCAAGAAAATTTGACCTTGCAAAGGTCATATGCTACTTTTTAATGTAAAAAATTAATAACTTTTCCTGTTTGTGTACTGTGATGAAACTATTTGACCTTTTCAGAGTCTGAAAAGTAGAATTTTTTATTCTCCCCCTCAACCCCTATTAGCGCTGAGTTTTCTCTCCTTGCAATAGAGTTTTCTACCAGATATAGTGGTCAGTAAGATTCAGAGAGCATGTCCTCTTTTAACACTAACTTCTGAAGTCTTATTTTGTTCACTTGTAGGAAAACTTGTGTCTTGTCTTTGGACCTTCTCTTCCCAGGCCAACCCTTTCTATGGAAGCTAGGAAAAAGTAATTTTCTTTAGCTTAGCAATTTTTTTCAGTATTAATATGATTCTAATAAATACTTAGGATATAAACAGGTGATCTAAAATTATTGTGGTGGAGCAGCTTAAGAAGTTACCAGCCCTCATCCTGGGAAGTGATCATTTACTGGTTTTCCTAATTGGTTGTTTATAAAAAAAAAAAAAAAGTTGCCTAAGAAATAACTGTTGTCTGTTGTTCTGTGCTTCGATTGTAATATTTTGGGCACTGTGATTTCTGTTTTGTTTATAGTTTGCCTAAGTAAATTGATGCAGATCTGTTTCTACAAGGGAATTTAGATAATTCTGTAGTAAAATTCATAGTAATAGACATACACAGCTCAAATACTTTAAATTATTTATCTTATTGTGTATTATCTTGTTGTGTAATGAAAAAAATCTATTAAGTACAGCAGGCTTTTCTAGTGCTCCAGTGTGTGTGAGAAGTAAGGCTAAAGAATAAATGAATACACTGTAATTAAACAAACTATTTGTACTCTAGTAAAATCAACTGTTCATTATATGCTTTTCATACTTTAAGGTATTGAAATGCCACAAAATAATTTGCAACACCTAGTATTGTCATTTAACAAAATGTCTTTTTTTCTGGAGTTAAACTCTGCACGCTGTCGAAAGATTTAAGAAAGGTTTAAGAAGTTAGGTAAAAAATCCCTCTTGCACAAGGATATTTGTTCTTACCCAGGTTTTGCAACCTGCTTTTTGGATGAGTATGCTGTATCCAAAGCCCCTGTTTGCTTTATTGCCTGCTGTGCTGTCAACTCTTGACTTTGGTTGGGTTCTGCTGTAAGCATTTCTCTGGTCCTGTTCTGCAGCCCTGCGTATATCCTCATTCACAAAGTCTATATATTTAAAAGTAAAAGCTGGGCATTAGATGTTGAATTTGATTTGAGGTTACTTTGGTGACAATGTCTGATGTGTGACTGTCTCTGCTGTAGTGTATGGTTACAGCTCGTTGCATGGTGTTAGGAAGAGCACTCCCAGCAGCTTGAGGGAGGTGATCCTTCCCCTCCGCTCAGCACTGGTGAGACTGTATGTGCAGGGCTGTGTCCAGTCCTGGTCTCCCCAGTACATATGAGAAGAGGCTGAGAGAACTGTGACTGTTCAGCCTGGAGGAGATACGTTTCGGGACAGTGTGGGTGTGAATCTTAGCAGTGCATATAAATAGGTGTCTGTATCAGAGGAGGAATAAAGAATAGAGCGAGTCTCTTCTCAGTTGTATCCGGTGATAGGCGAGGAGGTAATGGGTGCAAACTGATGCACAGGAAATTCCTCTTAAAACATAAGAAAATGATTTTTTTACTGCCAGGGTGGTCAAACATTGGAACAGGTTGCTCAGAAGTTTGAGTCTCTGTCCTTGGAGATGCTCAAAACCCAGCTTGATGAGGTGCTAAGCAACCGGCTGTAGCAAGCACATGTTTTGAGCAGGGGATTGGACTAGATCGTCTTCAGTGGCCTCTCTCAGCCTCAACAGTAGCATGATACTGTGATGACTCCTCACCACTCTTTCCAGACAAAGGGGGTAGGGAGCATTTCTTTACTATATTGGCTCTAAAGTTGGTTTTATAAGTGTCAATTACTTGGCTTCTGGTTTCGCTGATATAAAATAATTGCAGCCTATAATTGATAAAATAATTTCTTTCTACATTCGTATACTTAAAAAAATATTGTTTTGAGCAGCTTTAAATGGTACTCTACTGTTTGCTTTGTTTTTCAGCCATTCTTATGTTGGCCCAGATTACAGCGTCCAAAAGAACACTGGAAAAATTTCTCTAGAGCAGATTGATTCTGTAAGTCCTCTGGAGTTTCTGGAGTTATGTAGTATGTTGAAACATAACTTTTTAAATTCAAATACTATATGTACAAACAACATAAAAAATGTTTCTCTTTTTTTAATTTGTATTTTATTTTTAACTGTTGAATGAAATTGTGATAAAGTTCAAAATAAAGCAGAATTAACTAAAAATGCCTCTAATCGGGGCTATAATGGATTGCCTATTTTTCTGCTTAATTTTATGTACTTTCACAAATACCTAACATAATTATAAGCAGAGTTTAACAAAATTTTCTTATTGAATAATCTTGCAACCCATGATGTTTAGTTTATGATTATTCCATTCCAGTATTAGTATTTTCACTGCTCTTTTTTTGGCTTACAGAAGGGGTTTTGAAAACAAGGAAGTAAATAAAATGGATTGTAAAACAGACATGAATGTTATAGAGTCAATTAAAAACACATTGTAACTATTTTGTCTGAATTTTAAGAAATGTGTGTGTTTTCAGTGTCCATCTTAACCATTATAGAGTTCCTCTGGTAGTGAATTCGATGGCATGACTCACATGTTAAAAAATAAAAATGCAAAGCCTAAGTAAAATTGAATGTTACATGTTTTCTGTTCTCTGAGATCTTGCTTTATGCCAAATAGTATTTTTCAGGGAGTAAAACCTGCAGATTAGTTGCAAGGAATTTTACTCTTGCTTGTTGTTTTTCAAAGATGTTTTTTAGAAAAAAGTCCCCTTCCCTAACCCCCAGAAACTCTTATCATAGGTCACTTTGCCATTCCAGCAGCTGAAATAAGGAAGAGACAAGAAATATTGTAATGGAATTGTGGATATATGTTTCCTGACAGCAATTAAACCTGTGTTACTTTGTAGCTGAAGATAGTCTGCATTCCTCTGTCCTTTGGCTTTTGAGATGGTTGTTGGATTTGATGGCTTACGGACGCACTTGTGTTATGGTCAGTCCCAAAGCTCTCTGTACATGCATAACTTTTCTTCCAGCCATTGGCGTTTTCAAGTGGAGCTAGTTAATAATCGGAAGAAGCATGTATCCTACAAATTAAATGATCAGTATGCCTTAAACAGGAATTTTTCTCTTGCCAGCTTTCTGTGAAGTCGTTCCCTCTCTGCATGCGGCAGTTGCACAAAGCGCTGCGCGACACCCATCACCTCCGTCACGGGGGGCGGATGCAGTATGGGCTGTTCCTGAAGGGCATCGGCTTGACTCTGGAACAGGCACTGGAGTTCTGGAAGAAAGAATTTATCAGAGGAAAAGTGGATGCAGATAAGGTAACTCAGCAAATGAAAAATATCTAAATATGTGAATTTGAGGGTGTAGTTGATGTGTACGTTGCGTTACAGATTTGAATAGGTGCTTGTTAAAGTAAGTAATTGGGCAAAAGGCACAGTAATGTATTTTAAAGGTGGGGGTTTTTCCCTCTCTTTGCTTATGATTGTAGTAATTTTGTTGGGCATTTGCCTGAACTGTGGATAAAAAAGGCAAGCTACAAAGAGGCTTTTTATTGATGAGTACTAGAAATATCTTACTTTACCATTAGATTACTAGTAAGCCAATGTCCTTTGTGAAATACAGGTACTATGTGACTAAATTAATTCACCAAGCAGGTAAGTGACCACAAACATCTGAAAGACAAGGTTAGCTTTTTTTGTTGGTTGATTAAAAAATATATTAATTGGACATCTGTGTGTGAGGTAGGCTTGCCTTAGCAAATTTACAGTCTAAATAAAAAAAAAGAAACTGGAGATGAATGGAGACAGAACAATATGTTCAAGGAAATGGTGAAAAAATGCTGTTCGGTGCAATGGGAGGCATTATTGACATATTCATTGGCCTAACCCTTGCTAATATTTTTGATAGTATCATGCGTGAGGAAGGTGTAACATATGTATATGCTATCTCTTTGAGAGCATGAAAAATACATGCTAATTTTTGAAGGATTGTGACCTGCTCTTTGACTTGAACAGCTTAGGTAGAATGAGGTGGGCTGTCTCTGTTTTTCCAGCTCCTTATATGTGTTATGATTTAAGAGGAGATACTTAATTTGTTAAAAAAGAAATCCAAAATGCATTTCTGTAGAAAAGTTTCAAGAACAACTCTGAAGAGAGGTAATAAAATTTTTAGTGGAATGCCAATTGCTTCCTAGTTGTATTGAGTTTGCATGGCCAGGTTTTGGTAGGGGGTGAGGCTACAGGGATATGGCTTCTGTGAGAAGTTGCTAAAAACTTTCTTCATGTCCGGCAGAGCCAATGCCAGCTGGCTCCAAGATCACTGGCCCAGGCCAAGCCCATCAGTGATAGACATAGCAACTCTGGGACATTCTGAACATATTCAAGGAGGAAGAAAAATTTTGTGCAATAGCAGCTTCATCCAGAGAGAGAAGAGCTGAGACTATGTAAGAGGAACAGCTCTGCAGACCCCACAGTCAGTGGAGAAGGAGGGGAGGAGAAGGTGCTGCAGGCACCAGAACAGAGATTCTCCTGTAGCCTGTGATGCAGAGCATGGTGAAGCAGCTGTCCCCCTGCAGCCCATGGAGGTCTGCGGTGGAGCAGAGATCCACCTGTAGCCCATGGAGGACCCCAGGCCAGAGTAGGTAGATGCCCAAAGGAGGCTGTGATTCCACAGGAAGCTTATGCTGAAGCAGGCTCCTGACAAGGACATGTAACGCCAGGGAGAGAGGAGCCCACTCTGGAGCAGGTTTGCTGGCAGGACTTGTGACCCCACAGGGGACCCACGCTGGAGCAGTCTGTTCCTGAAGGACTGCACCCCATGGAAGGTACCCATGTTGGAACAGTTTGTGAAGAACTGTAGCCTGTGGGAAGGACTCATGTTGGTGAAGTTCATGGAGGACTGTCTCCCATGGGAAGGACCACACACTAGAACAGGGGAAGAGTGTGAGGAGTCCTTCACCTGAAGAGGAAGGAGTGGCAGAGACAACGTGTGATGAACTGACCGGAACTCCCATTTCCTGTCCCCTGCATCATTGAGTGGGAAAATCAGGAGTGAAGCCAAACCCAGGAAGAAGGGAGGGATGGGGGGGAAGGTTTTTATTTCTCATTACTCTACTCTTATTTGATAGGTAATATATTAACTTTTCCCCAAGTCTAGTCTTTTGCCTGTGACAGTAACTGGTGAGTGATGTCTCCCCATCCTTATCCCAACCCATGAGCCCTTTGTTATATTTTCTCTCCCCTGCCCAGCTGAGGAGGGGAGTGATAGAGCAGCTTTGGTGGGCACTTGAGATCCACCAGGGTCAAGTCATGACAGTAATTGAATTCAGGAAATCCAGACTTTTCAATTGCCATTTCCTGTGCTTAAAGGAAACTGAAAGAATAAAAACAAGCTATTAGAAACAATAGCTGTATAAAGATACACATTTGTTATTTCTATTTTCAAAAAATATTGGGAGAACATACCTGATTCCACCTACTTGAGCTTTGACCGAGTATGTACATGCACGTGTATGAAGACATGCATGCACCTTGGATCCTATTTTCAATCACAGGTTTATGACTTTCTACTGTAGTGTCTTTGTTAATAGGCCCTAGAAATAAATGAAGTTTTATAATCCTATGTTTAACTTCAATAGTTAGCATATTGTGAATCAAGCAAGGGGTTGTAGTTACTACATTTGTCATAAGCAGGCTTCTATTTCCATGTAATTTTGGTTCTTCTCAAGTTCTAGATAACGAGCTTCAAACTGGGGTAAAAAAGAAAACTAATTTTTCACACCTCCAGCTGAAATTAGTGGCCTGTAATTTTTCACAGTAAAATGTCATACAATATTTAATGTCCTGAAAAAATGAAGATTAATACAATTGTTATTGGTATTTTCTTCTTTTGACATTTTTGTTTTCTGGCATTCATGCCATTGTTTCTTTCCTGTAGAGTGGAGATAATTATACTGTTTTATCTTACTGGAGTATTGTGAATATACACATGCGATACTTTCTAAATATTAAGGTTAATTATGTAGTTACCAACTGGTATTTTGCAAAGAGGGAGTGTTCAATTTGCTTCAAATGGTTATGATTTCAAAATTGTTTGTTCGCATTTGTTTTTAATGGATGCCACATCTATGCCAGTTCTCAATCCAAAGAATTCTTGGCAGACAACTTCAGTCTTTAGCGGGATAGAAGTTACCTTGAACACATCAACAGCAAACTGGCGTGCATGTCTCCAGGCTAAGTGTAGGCACATTGACAATTTGCACCAAAAAGATCTCCTGTGTTCTGAATCACTGATGTGAACATGCCTCAGGGCTCATTGATAAGAACACCGCAGAAAAATTTTTAAGGAATTATATTTTACCTTTAGAGAGGAATTTGTGAAGTGTATTGTAAGTGAAGTGTGAAACCATGTAGTTAGTGGGGGAAAAAAAATAATCAAGTACTGCCTATAAAGAAAGCATTGAAACTGGTACAGATGCTCTGTTGGTGGGGTGATGAGGAATGATCATGTACTGGCTTGTTCACAAAAAGACAAGTGCAGAGTGCAAAATGAACCTTTTTTTTGTTTAACCACTGCAATTAAAATTACTCTGCAAATTGCTAGGTTAAGAGTGCCTAAATGGTGAATTATTCTTGTTCAGATGAAAGGATCAACTGCCAAATAACGGTAGATGCGTTACTTCTGACTGAATGGTTGTGCCAATTGGCTTCATAACCTCAGTATTGTTTTAAGACTGGTTTATTTTTTCTATAAATTATAATCTTACTCTAAACAGATATTAATTCTCATAGATTCTTTCACATTCTGTCTTTCATGGTTAAAAAATCCCCATCCAATCCGAAAACATAATGGGGGTAGGGGAACATGTAACTCTCCAGTGTGCTTTAAAAATGCTTGAAATACAAAAGTAATAAGATGACAAGACAAATGAAATAATTGCAGTACAGATGTACAAATTATTTGATAGTTGAAAATAAAGTCCTTAGTAGTAAAGATCATTATAGTGGAGATCATTACTTGGTTGTTACTGTTTTCAGATATTTTTGTTTGATTAGTCTGTGAATGTGAATGTGAAAAGGAAGAGTTGAAAGATAATGCAGTACTTCAAACGAAGGAAAGAAGGGATGGAGAATCAGTTTCTTTAAGGGATTATTCAGTTACTTCTTTAGCTAATAGCTTGGAATCGTGGTTTTGATGCAGATGGGAGACTTTAAGGAGCCCATCACTTTTTGCTCTCTTTTGCTGTATATATACTTGTGATAAATATTCTCTTTCTTAGCAGTAATTGGTGTATGGTGGTACAAAATGCTCTCTTCTAGTACTCTGATTATTTACTGCTGTGTACAGAAGAACAGTTGCTAGTTGTGCACTTCTGTGTTGAAAAATAATTCCTTTGATATTGCAATTTGATATAGCATTGGCTTTTATTATTGTTGCATATACTACTGAGATGTATCTTATAATTGTACATGAGTTTGGGAGTTTATTTATTTAATAAATCTCCAGAACTTAAGTGTTGCTAAAAATTATCCTGATGATAGAAAAGCTTTCTTGTCCTTGTGTCTTCTTATTGAAAAAAAGGCATGACTCTTTAGAGTGTTGTAGTGGTTTGAACCTTGTTTTCCCCCAGAGGCTGAAAAGTGGTAACCCCCAGGGGTGGAAACCCCTGGAAGTTTTGAAGTTCTGCCCAATGAGCGCTCCTGCAGAAATGTAAACATATCACAAGCACCGGAAGAGAAGAGTTGTAGTTTGGTGGGTAGAAGAAAGTAGCCATGTTGTGGTAGAGCCACGAGTAAAGGGGCCCGGAGCCCCTCGGGGCCTCTGGGGCCCCCCAGCCCCAGTTGGGGGCTACAGAGACAGAGCAGAAGCGGCGGGAGTGTCCAGAGACTCTGGATAAGAGCCAGGACAGATAAGAACTGAACCGGAGGAAGAAGAGAAGGTAGCAGCAGAACTACGGAGTTCTGGGGGTAGGAACTGATACCAGACCCCCCCCCCCCCAAACTCCTTTGAGACCTCCTGGAAGGAGGAAGATGATGGACTCTTGCTTGAAAGAGCCTTGAAGTGCAGCATGTACTGCGGAGAGGAGCTGAGAAACTCAGTCGTCCTGAGAGCTGAGCCAGGACGGTGTGGGAGGTTGGCCTTGGGGGCCCTCCCTTGCTGCAAGCTACAAAGAAGCTCGCAGCCTGAGACAGGGCACAGAGGCCCTGCAAGGAGCTTCAATCTCCTGGAGATACCAGACTGTCACGAAGACCCCCTGCGTCTTCGTGATATGACGTGGTGGAATGGCCTTGTCTGGGGTAACGAAGCCCACGGAAGACCCCTTTGCCTGCGTTAAGGGGCCGAGGGGGATACCCCCCTCGTGAGTGCTGGCAGAGATCCAGCTATCAGCTGCTGCATGCATGAGATGAGGAGAACCTGCTGCCTTAGAAGAAGCTGCCGCCTGAGAGACTGGAAGGGATCTGTCCTTCTTTCCCTCCTGGACTTTTATTTGGAGGGGAGAAGAGATCTGATCCATTGTAAATACTATATGTCATGGTAGAGATAGTTGTGATCGTGTGTATAATGAGTTATAGTATTTATTTGTACAGTCATTGTAATATATTCCCTTTCCCCCACTCTGAGTCTGGTTGTGTTTTGTCTGGAAAAACCCATCTCACATTAGGTTGAGATGTGGGAGGGGGGATGGAGCTAGGGAATTGGATTTTTGGGGCTATCTCAAACCATGACACCTTTGTATTTTCGGACTCTTTTCTCAGAGGTGGCGGTGCTCAGGCTAGTGGAGCATCTCATTCTTTCTGACTCAGATTTCCAAATCAGCTTACTGCAGTTTCATATGGCTTGTTGTTTTCTATAGCAGTTGATCACAAATGGCAAGAAGCAGGTAGTTTTCTAGTTGTCAGAGGTATGCCTCTTCATCCCTTCCCACTAGTGAAAGTCCTCATGACAAGCCATTTTGCTGGAAGAAGAAAGAGAAAAGTTTACACAGATTAAACCTTGATCAGAGTCTCTTATTGGTAAAGAAACAAACCCTTGATAATTAAACTTTTGAACTTCAGTCGATTAATATTTTCTAGATGTTTTTTCCACGCATGATGATCTTGTATGAAACTGAGGACAGACAATGTGATGGCCATATACTGCATCAATATGCAAAGGAATAAGTCTCCTACTCTCTTAAGTGATGAAACTTTGGGATGAAGATACGTCTCAGTGAGATAGTTCCAGTGACTTGATTTTCCTGGCTCTTCGATTTCTTTTCCAGATCATCTTAGGGGTTTCTTGAGTCTGAAGTTAAGTGAGACTTTACCTTGATTGCAAACAGCTGGTGATGAATGTTTCTGCCAAGGCCAGCCAGAAATTCCATGAGGGTAAGGCTGGACTTGAGATCTCATGAGATCCTTTCCAGCCTGAATTACCCTGTGATTCTGCAGACAGGTCTGAATTCAGGTGGAAGTACATTTTTGTGAGAACTAGCCACTAGAGGGAGACAAGATTGTAAGGAATAAACAAATGTAATTTATAGATATACATTAGAAGTGCTTATGCTCTAATGCTTTGTCAGTCTATACAATTATATTATTAAAAAACCCTGTGTATTTAAATGAAAATAGAAATAAACACTTGATAATCTGCCATGTCAGTGCTTTTAAGCATGTACAACTATCCCCAATTTATCCCAATCTGTCCCCAACTATTCCAGTTTATAATGCATGGATAATGCATGGTTCTTTAAAATAACCTCCACCTCCTCAAATCCCTAGGAATATTTTATTTATCAATCAGTTGGTTATGTTTGGTTTTGGTATTTTACTTTCTCATTTGTTTGAGATTTGGGGGCTGATTTGCTGTTAGATTTTTAATTTTTACTTGCCCCCTTTATATTGGGTATTGCTGCCTGCTATTTTGGGAACATCTTTTGATTCATAAATCAGAAAAGGATCTTTATTTTGTCACATTTTTAATTATAATTGAATGTAATTTGCTACTTTTATTCTTGAATTATTTAAACTTTACAAATCTGAAGCATGTTGAACAGCAAGCCTCCATATTTAATATCTAAGAGATAAAAGTTTAAATATAATTGAAATCCCTCTATGTGGATTAAAATCTCATTTTTTAAAAATTATACATCAGTCATGTAAATAGGTAGCCAGGCTTGAATTCTCCTGAGATAAATAAAGGCTACTACAGAACCTGAAAAAAAAGTTTTTTCTCTTCTGTGATATATAAAAAAAAATGTTTAATAAATATGCAACATGTGTTAGCTGTAAAATCTCCTGAATTCTCTAGAAGTGGAGTAGTGTGTCATGGTAACGAGGCATTAATATCGTAAAGAACATCGTTCTTGCTTTCATCAGTTATCAGGGGTCTAGATATTCAATTTCTTGGTTAAATTGTATTTTTGTGTTAAACTTATCATAAAATGAAAAATATTTTTTTTCCTTCCACAAGTGACTGTAAAAATTAGTTTCAGTAGAACCACTTACTATCTGTATTTGTCTTTGATAATTTGGAATTTATGATTTCATACTCTAGTTGTAGTGAGATAGGAGAAGAGGATTTTAAAGATTTTGAGTGAATAATTTTTAGTATTTATTGGTAAAATTACATTCCACTTGTAACATTATTATATGTTGAATTCTTTAGCTGAAGGAAAATAAGCTTCAATTGCCATTAAAATTGGGTTATTTTTGGCATAATATCTCACAGTATGTGTGTTAATTCTAAACAAGATTGTTGCAATCATATATTATCATTTTTATTTAAAGTTGTGTTTTATAGGTGGGAACTTGTCCTTTGTGTGCTGTGCACATCCATTTGTGCTTGCTAGCATTCTACTCCCTTCTCTTTTAGAGGGTTTCAGAATTTTGAAAGCTTATCTGAGTACTGCTAGCATATTACTGACACACTGGTCTGCGTGACTTGGTTTCTGTCAGTTTGTTTTGTATACCTATTGACCAAAGCAGTACGAAGGAGATCTGTCATGGATTCTGGAAGCGAGAGGACTGAGAAAGCACACTCACAGCAGTTGCATTTGATTGTATTCCAAGAAGTAGAATGCTGAGGGACCTGGCTTAGTGGTGGATTTGGCAGTGTTAGGTTTATGATTGGACTCAATCTTAGAGGTCTTTTCTATCCTAAATGATTCTGTTGTCATACTTGAATAACTTCTTGCAGAGTACTGTTAAATTCTGCTAAGTCATAGGAAGGAACTGGGATAAGATTCCTCACAGACTGTATCAAATGTATATATGATTAGCAGTGACTGTAAAGATATAACCCTGGCCCTTGGCTACGGGGAGGTCCTTATTAGCGTTGTCAGTGTTACTTCTATTTAGTCATGTGGACACAACCACTCTGCAAAGACTGCAGAAAATTAGCTCATGTAATCAGAGCTAGAGATAACTGTGTGCTTCCTGTTTAATTAAACATTGTGAGATCAAATCAAAATAGTTTAAAGTTTGCATCAGATATTGATTTTTATTAGGACTTAGATACAAATAATAGTATGAAATTGCTGTCATTAAAATAACATGCCATCTTGTATTTATAGATGTTGATGCCTTGATAGGATTAATGATAAAAGTTTTATGAAGCAGTTGATACGATTCTGCTTTCCTGACAGATAAAAAATTCTGACTTTGCTGCAAAGGGATTTACCAGCAACATCTACATTGTTCACAATCTTCACACAAATATATGCAAGTTTGTAGGTGTTGCTGTTCTGGTCTCTTTAATAAACTAAAAATATAGACTTGTTCTGTGGCTGTTTCTCTCATAGTTTATTTTACTTTTATTTCCAGATTAGACAAGTAAATTAAGCACATCATAGCTGTGGCTGACATATAGGAAGTCAGATGATGAGAAATCAGATGTGAATATAAGATTAGGTATTCTTTGTGATGCTTGGTGGAAGTGTCCTACCACTTACTTCAGGAAAATAAGATGAAAGTAATACATTTTTTCCCCATTCTTGCCCATAAGCTATGTACATAGTCATCACTGAAAAGGTACTGTTAACTTATAACTTTATGTAAACATAAATATATAAACAAACACACAGTCTCTCACCCCCCACCTCCCAGTGGTAGATGCTGTTTCAGTTCCTTTTGTCGGGTGAATAATCTGCAACTTCATTTGGTACTGTTTTCTTTCAGTGTGCATTAGAATTTTGTTTTGACTGCCACATCTGCAGTTCTGAGCTCTATGAGGAATAAAAACAAACCAAACACTTCTTCACCCCTTACTTGTAAGGATTTATTTTACTTTAAACAATACTGCCTGACCTTTGAAACCCAAGGTTTATCAGTAGAGTTAAGGATGCTAAAATGGAAATGTCTTTGGGCCATAATTACATTTTAATTATGCTCTGTAGCTAATGTGGATGCATATTAAGCTCAGTCATATTTCTGTGTATTTCCCTCTGAAACTTTCTTTTCTCAAATTACAAATCAGCATATCAGTGTATCTTACAGCTATCTAAGCTTATTGAATATTGATAAAAATCCATTTCAGTGTCATTTTATATTTTAATTTTTTGTTACAGGAACTTTGTTTTTTAAAAAACCTTATAATTAAAAAAGCGTTAGTTTTTGCATAATAGATTCAAAATCTTAAAGCAGTATTTCTTAAAAGAAATGGACTTGCTATAAAACTATTATTTTTCTCCTTATTTTTGTTTCATGGGTGTTATTCTAATAGACCACAACTGATGATGACAGACTAGAAAACATAATATAATAGTAGACTATGATATACATGAAGGTTATTGTGTGGGCACATAAATAGGAATCACAATAATAAGTGCTATGGTGAAAATGTGTGCTCTTTCACTCTAAACACGTGATTGTGCTTTTCAATTTTCTCAATTATTCTAGTTAAAACTGGAATTCTCCAGTCTTTGTTGTGAAGCCAAAGTTATGGTGGTGTTTTCCCATGATTATTCACTTTAAAGTACTTTCATTTGTTCAGCTTTTTTTTTAACCTGTTAAAAATGTGTCTGCCTTTACTTTTGATTTTCAGTTTTCATCATATGACTTACATTAAAAGGGAAAATTTTGGACAGTCTTGCAGCCTGTGGCATGTCTTAAGGACAGAGAAGAGCTCTAGCTACATAATTGCTTTTCCAGGACATCAATTACAGTGCTGGCATAATTTTAGTGATGTTTTTAACTGTACTAGCTACCGTAAAAAGAAATAGGATCAGTTTTTGTAGTTGTTACATATTAGGCACCAAAATCTATGTTTAGTAAGCTAATGTATGAGCTGATTAGTGATAAGGTTCTTGCACTGAAAAGAGTGAAAGCAATAATTATCTTTCCTGTACTAAAACTAATTTAGATCAGGATCTGCTCTCTTATGACTTGTTTTATTCCCAGCAACACTGCTGTAGATATTGCATGCTGTAGTATCTTTTTAGAATTGTGTGTATAAAAACAGATGTTGAAGCCAGACCTTGAATTTTGTGAGATTCCTTTTGTAGTCTTGAACTGCTGTCAGTCTTGCACTTTATTATAGGTGTAGAAAGATTGTGTACTTGTTAGAAGAGGTTTCTCTTTTATTGGCACTCACAGCAGCAGTGAGAAAGTCATTCCATGACATTTTAAGAAAAGTAATGGATGGATTGATTAACCTATCTGGTTGATAAATTTCTGCTTTGAGGGATTGTGAAGTATCTGAATGTCACTAAATATAGAACCTTTAGCTGGTTCTTTTGAACATCTTCTTAACCATACAGCTCTCTCTCTTGCCATCTGCTGAAAAATACCTGTGATATGTTGCCACACACACCACCCGTTATTGTATTTAAGCTCTTTGGCTATTTACCCCAAGTAAGACTGGGGATAACTGGCTTTGAGATGCAAGTCTTTTGATCTGTATCACCTGAATGGCAAGCTGAATTGCATAGCAGATCTCTTCCAGTTGAGTTCCTCTGCTTTTTGAACAGAAAAGTTTGAGTTGAGAATAGTTTCTCAATCTTGAAATAATTGTTTGTAAGAATATTTTTAAATTATTTTATTAAGCATTCAGATAAACTGACTTCCAAAGCAAATCCCAGAATCCTGTATACTTTGCCTTCTTGTTTGATAATGTCTGTGTAATTGTTGTAATATCATATAACTGTCATATTCCATCTGTCTATATTCAGCCAGTAAATTATGACTGTATTTCATATTCAGTCATCCAGAAAAGCAGCATGTTGTATCAAATGTGCACTCTGCTGATATACCACAGTAGGCACAATGTAAATAAAAATGTACTTTTACTTTCAGAATTAATTTAACATTCTGCCACGTCTTTAAAATCTGCTGAATCTCATGAATAAAGACAAAACAGCTCATAGATTATTTGTTCTATGCACAATTGTGTTTAAAAAATTTAGTATATTGATGTAGGAAAGTGAAATTACCATGATAGGGCTTAAGTATTTCAACATGATAGAGGTTCTTGAAAGAAGTTTATGTTCTGATTTTGTATCAAATGTACAATGCTATTTAGCTGTGACACTGAATTCTTTATAATGCGGTGTGCTCTGAGCTTTTACTGCTTCCTGTATCTCTCTTTAAGTCCACTCAGAAAGGAGAAAAACACAAAGTCCCTCAAATATCATTTGTTTGTTTGTTTTCTTTTTCTTTTCTTTTGGTTCCCTGCTGCACATGAGGGAGCAGAAGCATGTGGTCTTTATGGCAAATTTTGCGTTTAAATGCCAGGTTATTTTCTTTTTCTGATTCATCTACTTTAAGGAGTTGGGTTTGGAGCATGAGAACTGGGGCAATACTAGTTAAACTCTAAGTAAATTTTTTTTAAAAAAGCAATTACAGTAGTTGGACTCCTTCTTGTACTTTGTTACCAGAATTATTTCCCTGGTTTTAGAACTTTACAGCAGGCACTATAAAATTAGTTATGTGTTACTTCTGAGGCAGTACTTCTGCCAGTGAACCAGACCTTCTTTATTCTTCTGTTCCCATTCTCCCTGCAGTCAAGTAATCTTTTAGTCAAGTAATCTTTTAATGATGAATTAACAAAAGTTTTAAAAAAAAAAGGTAGGAAAATAGTCTTGTGTATTTCTAAAACAAGCTTTCTTCTGCCGAACGCAGAAAGGCTTTTGTCATAATTGCAGTCTAGAGTTCAAATATGTCTTGATTATAGTGCATTTTGCATAAGATAGAATATAAAATGTTCCTTATATGTAAACAGTTCTCTTTATTATGACAGCAAGGGCTCCTATCTACTTTTCTTCACTTTTATTTTCCTTGATCATTATCTTAAAATGTAATTTTGTCTTTTATTGGGCTGTTAATAAAGAAAAAATCTGTTTTTACAGCAGAGTTTTTACAGGGAGAATCCCAACGATCTTGAGCCAAACTATGCTGTTTGGAGAGCTCCAACATCTAGCATCATCACACAGAGGCTAATATCTCTCTATGTTCATAGGGGTTGACAAACATCAATTATCCATGTGTGGTTTTGTGTTTTAATGCCTTTTGTCATTCTTTTATTACTGCATCAAAAAAGTTAAGTCTACATGTTTCTAGAGTACACTTAAGGAATACTTATCAGCCTGAGGAAATATATTAATTACTCAACCTCCTTCTAGTTTTATTTTAAGAATTATTTGATCTTTTTTTCCAATGATCAATTTATCTAGAAAATAAATTAATTTGTTTTAATCTGGACTTATACTGAGGAGTTGCTGATATCTTGAAACATTTTATGAATGGAGACTTAATGTCCTTCTGTTCTGTCACTGATCCTTGTCCAAGAAGTTTAACCATATTTCAGTAAAAGGCAAGGTTTTTTCCCACAGTTGTATCACATTTTGACAACTTTGTCACTTTGATTGGTTGAAGGGATATTCTCCAATCCAAGTCACTGGATCTCTTTGAGTGATGCTGCTGGTTTTGGAAATCTGAGGCTTAGGGTAAAATTGAATCTCTTGGACTTTACAGTATCCTATTACAGATTAGATTGGGTCAGTCATAGATTTCTAATGAAGAGGACTGCTTGGTGGTTATAACCTGAGGGTAACAGCTGTTTACCACTCAATCTCATGGTTAATGAAAAAGGCATGCCTTTGTTGTTTTGACTCACCTTGCCTTTTGTGTGCCTTTTGTCATGTAATGCTGAACTTGGCTTCAGATGTCATTCAGATCAGTGTATAGATTGGGAAATAAGAGTCTGTAAAGGATTCCTGATAACATCAGAACACGACAAGGATGCTTGCAAGGGGATGCAGTAAAAAATTAATTAAGTTATCCAATAATATATAATCAGTCAAAATTGACAGCTTGCTAAGATGAGCTCTTTGTGCAAGGTACATGATTGTAAAAGGGAAGAACACTTCTGTGGTTTAAGTAGTCCAAAAGGTGTTCAAAATTTTTCAGTCTCTGCTTCAAAGATTGCATATTTAGGGACTGCTATGTAATTCAATAGTTTGTAAAATATAAACAATTCTGTGAGCACATGAAGTCTTCCACTGTGTCTGGACATGGTTGCTCTTTGGAAACGATGCATAGACAGAGAACTTCAACTGTTATGGTGGGCTTGCTCAGATCCTTTGACTCTCTGCCAGGTGTACTGAGTAGAACTGAAATACTGGATTATGAGCCAGTCTTGCTTGGATTAATTCCAGTATCCTGTAGAGGTCTTTGTATTTGGGAACATCCTAGCAAAGGTGAATTGCAGCTCTTGCCAGGAGCAGCACTCTTCAAGAGCAGGCCAATATGCACTGTTCACTTGGGCTCATTTCTGGTGCTGTGCTTTGAAACATCTGTTGTTTTAATGCCAAGAGTCCTGTTAAAAATGTGGCAAGTCCTTCTAATTGAGATTGTCTGGAATGACCAAAACAATTTTTCCTCAGACCTTCTCTCATTTGTGAGTTTTTCTTCTGCTGTCCCAACAACCTGGGAAGTCCTCATGTCCTGCTAAATTTTCAAATTGTAGTATAGGTACTTAGATAGCTTTGATTTCTGGTATGCTCTTTCTCCTTCCTTATGAGGAAAACTACTGTCCCTAGAATGAAGGAGCCTGCTGTGCCAGACTATTGAGTTAAACGATAACAATTGGACATGGTAACATGTTGGACTATTTTTCAAGAAGCACATATCCTAAGTATCTCAGGTACGAGCTGGAACCAAAAGTAGGGGCTTTACTCTAAATCTCTTCCAAAATCCATTCCAGATTTGGCCTGTTGCAGACGTATCTGGTCTGATAAAGGCTGTCTTCTCATCCATATCCTCGAAGATGTTGTGATGGACTAGTGAGAATAATAAACCCTCTGTCAGCGTGCAGCCTGAACCTCACGTCCCAGTCCTGCGTTTTATTGCTGGTTAGTCTTATAATCAGAGTCTAACTGGATGCGTTTCAGGATTCTTCACAAAGTGACATGTCTCCACGCTGACATCCATTTTCTTTCCTGTTCTTTCCCCATATGTTTAGGTTTTTATTGTACATGTTAGTCTGGGTTACAGTATATGCTACAGCATATAGCCATAGTATCATGAGCTACATGAGTCTGTAAATACGTTACATGTTCACTGTGCTCAAATAAAACTACAGAACATTATATGGGAGCATTCTTGTTTCGAGTATTGATACAGCTCGAATAAGCAGTAGGAAATCAGTTTTTAGACTTTGCAGGGGTCCCTTGACTGTCTTCATGCATCTTCTCTGGAAACTTCTGATACATGCTGCTGTGGTATACATATAAGGAAGGATTTCTCCAAGTTTTAATACAGACTTACTGAATTTCTTTTCTTGAATTTTTCCTTGGTATACATATTCTTAACATTTGGATTATAAGCTGCCGTTATGATCAATAGAGATCTAGCCTATACAGTCAATAGTGTTGTGGTCTGGAATAATTTATTTAATGAGCCCCTAGCTGCCTATGTTAGGGCAAATGGAATTGCTCCCCAGACTCCTCTGATTGCATTGACCTCCACTGACAATAATGGGAGACATCTGGATGTAGATGTCTGGAGCTGAATCTTATTCCTGTAGATGCAAACAATTAGTTACTCTTCTACTTCTGTTTCCCTTTCTTAGATATTTTTTGTTGTACTGCATGCCAAATTTCTGTCTACTCTGCAATCCGTTAACGCTCTTACACCTCTCTTGGTGATAATGCTTTCTGTGTTCTCCTTTGCCATTGACTGTTTTGGGGACTCTTATTCTCTATCTGCCACTTCTGATAACATGAATAGCCCGTTTACTTTCCCCCTTACCTTCTGCTGAAAGATAAACTTTCAAATTACATCTGTTAACTTCTTTGAATATTGAAATGTGAGAAAAACCGATTGAAAAACATCAGCAGAAAAATCTGAACGGCATTGGTCTACATGGAATACCAGGAGAGTGGAGGGTTTTTTTTTATTTAACTGAATGAGATTCCTTGCTTTAGAACTTGTTTATTAGATTCTTTTTTTTTTCATCTCGTCAAACTATCTAAACAAGTTTGTTAGGGAGTAAATACTTAGTAAAGAATTCAAGATTGTTCTCTGATATTAAACATTAATAGTTCCTTGAAACTGTATAGGTGGTCTGCAGAAATCTGTTGAAAGTAAAACATGTTTACAGTAGTCAGGTTTCAGTATTCATTTGTTATTTGAAGGAAAGTGCCAATATATTTTTATAGATACTTAGGAAAAGCACAATATCTCTTATGGTGCTGTCAAATATTGCCATCTTTATTCAAGTGTGTCAATTCTTGTTGAAAATTAAATTTAATATTGTGTTCTATTTAAAAACAAAGCAGCAGAAGTTCCCCCTGCCAGTTCAGTGTTAATTACCATCTAATACATTTATTTTCTTACCTAAGGATATGGTTATGAAAGGCAGGTCCTGCTTGACTCAGCCAGATCTTCTTCTATGACAAAGTGACTCAGAGGATGAGGGAAAAGCTGTGGATGTTGTCTACGTAGTATTTAGTAAAGCCTTTGACACCATTTCCCCCAGCATTTTCCTGGAGAAACTCAGACTCATGGCTTGGGTGGGGACACTGTGTACTGGTTTAAAGGTAAATCGGCAGGGGAAATGAACTCAACTCAAAGGAGAACTTATAAGTCAGAATAACAATTTAATAAAATAATACACTAAATACGATTATACAGACAAACAGTTGGTTTTAACCCACAAAACGCAAATGTATAACCCAGCACCCTGGGGCATGAACAGAGTGGTGTTCTTTTGGCCCCCTGAGTCCAAAGTAAAAGGAGAGGGAAAAAACCTGTTGGTGAGAGATCTGTTGCAGTCTGGTCAAGAGTGGTGATTGCAGTCCAGTCGAGAGTGGTGGTTTGCAGTCTCCCTTGGGATCCCGCAAGTGGTTAAAAAAGTCCCAAGACTCCAAGATTATATATATACTCCAGTTCAGGCAGGAATGCCCAGTACCTCCCTCAGGGCGGGGAATTCCACAAAAGAGTGTGAGGACAGAAACACCCTCCTATCTCGCAGGCCTCTTAACACCCAGTTTATAGCCTGAGGAATCAGGCTGCTCTGGGCAGATGGTGTAAATGGTCTATTGATAACAGTTTCTGGGAAATGGCATGGAAGGCTATAGAATACACAGTTTTGGGTTACACCCATCCAGTGATGAACTGGGCCCAGCTGTTCTAACTAGGACACACTGCTGGGTAAAAAACTGACTGGATGGCTGAGCCCAGAGAGTGGTGGTGAATGAGTTACATCCAACTGGAAGCTAGTCACAAGCGTTCCCCAAGGCTCTTCATGAGGGGAAGAGGAGGGGCGGACAGTGATCTCTTCTCTGTGGTGACCAGTGACAGGACCCGAGGGAACAGCCTGAAGTTGTGTCAGGGGAGGTTTATGTTGGATATTAGAAAAAGATTTTTCACCCAGAGGGTGGTTGGGCACTGGGACAGGCTCCCCAGAGAAGTGGTCACGGCACCAAGACTGACAGAGTTCAAGAGATGTTTGGAAATTGTGTACCTAAATTGTACTTAGGTAAGTTATATTAAGAAAAGCTTAAACTGCTGTAAATAAAACCCCACAGTGTCGTATTTTTGCTAGTTCATCAGCCACACAGCTTACACTCGTGTGTAGTATACAACGTGTCTGACTGATCAAAAATTTTCTGATTTCCTTGGGGTAGATGAAGCCATCTCCAGGGCAAAGTGGTTCTTGCCTCATGAGGTTTAGAAATACTGAAATTGGAGGGGAAGAAGTTTTTTGTACTTACTGTGAATTGGTCTGTGCTGACTGCCACACAGCTTACTAGTTTTCCGGCTCAAATTTAGCTCCTGACTCAGATCTGTACCGTTAAGGTAGAAATTGTGCTATGGATGGATAACTTAGGGTAAATTTTTGTTGTTGGTAGATAGAGAAGCATTTATTTTTGCTCCTAAATGACAACTGTGCTTGATGTTCTCAAGTTGAGGTTATTTTAAGAATGAACTTAAAAAAAAATTACTTGGATGAAGATATGCCAGCTAAGCAGTGTCAACGTAATGATTTGAGTGACTACTTGGGAAATGAATGAAAAAGTGAACCAATTATTTCAGAAGATATGCAACTATGTGTGATAATTTTATGAATTTGACGCTGTTATCTATGGAGGCCTGACAGTTTTAGACAGGAAATTATCCAATGACTGTTCAAAAAAAAGAGGTGTTAAACCATTTCTTTGAATTTTGCAGAGTTGGAACTAATCTGGTGGTCAACCAAGAAGCTAGGCAAAATTAATGCAGTCATTTTGCTCAGTTGTTAGACTTCAAATAAATAAATATCCCAGTACTGTAAGGAAAAGATGCATAAAAACTTATATGAGTATACAAAAGTAATTTTAACTGAAAGTTTCATGGAAGTGTGAACCTAAGCGTGCAGGGCTTGAAAGACATGTCAACAAATTATTTTTCATCCTCATATGCATGCTGAATATCAGAATTTACGGAGCACCTAGTTCTATTTCCAGATACAAATCTGCAGATATGACAAGTGATATAAGGAAGGTAACTGTCAGTGATGACATGATGCTTATTGTTTAGTGGCTGGAGTGCCTTGGGAATGTTGTTTCTTGTTGTTCTCCTTTGGAAGTGTATTCATTTATATCAAACTGATAATTCCGAGGCACACATGACCCATCCTTCACTACTTTGTTTGATGAAAACTTTTCTTCAAAGGAGAATGTACACCTGGCAAATGGTCCATCTGATGTACATCCTCATTCCATATCTCAAGATCTTGTATGCGTTTATGTGAAAATAGCATTTCCTTAAGTTCCTATCTGGAACATGGTAACCTGGTATTAGGCTATACCAATTGCAAATTTATAGCTTATACATATATACACATATTGTCCTTGGTTTGGCCAGGACATGGTTAATTTTTTACAGTAGCCAGGAGGGGGATGTGGCTAAGGCCCAGATGTTGTTTGATACCACCTCATGGCGTTGCAAGGAGTGGGAATAAGGAACTCTTGCTCCCGAGAAGAAGGATGTGGTTTCAGGCTGGGAGAAAGCACGGTGGGGAGGAGCCAGTTGGTATTTGTTGTGAGTGTATGCTATCTGGCTGACATGGAATTCATTTCCTTATAGCAGCCCTCACAGTGCTGTGCTTTGCATTGGTGTCTAGAAGGGTGTTGATAACATACCAGTGTTTTGGTACTGCTGAACAGAGCACCCACAGCATCAGCACTGTCTCTTGACATTCCTCCCCCTGCACACCCCATTGAAAGGAGGGAAGACGGAGGGACGGGCAAGATCCTGAGAGGGGACACAAGGAGACCAAATGACCCAAAATAAGCAAAGGGATATTCCATACCATACGACCTCAGCTCAGATATGAAAAGAGGACGAAGCGGGGGAGGCATTCATTGTTTACAATGTTTGCCTTCTGGAACAACTACTCCATGTGCAGAAGCCCTGCTTCCCAGGAAAATAACCAAACACTGCTTGCTAATGGGAAGTAGAGAATAAACCTTGTTATTTTCCTCTTCACTTGGGCACATGCAAATTTTCTCTTTTGCTTTAGTAAAGTGCTTATTCCAATCTACAAGTCGTTTTACATCTTATTCTCTCCCCCCGTCGAGTTGGGAAGGGAAGTGATAGAGTGGCTTGGTGGGCACCTGGCGTCCAACCAAGGTCAACCCACCACAGCAGGTTTTCTGTGTAAATCATTTCTTTATCTTGCACTTTATGTTATTAGTATTGGTGTGTTACTGTTTGCTTTCGTATCTCATTGCTGTCAATTGTTCTTATCTCACCCTGTGACTTTCACCTTTTGTGCCTCCAATTCTCAACTCCATTCTGCCAGAGTGGGAAGAGGGAGGGTAAAGGGGGAGCAAGCAGCAGTGTGGTTTGGAGTCTCTTTGGGAGAACTGAATTGGGGAGTACCATTCCTAAACCATGACACACACATATGCACACACACACACATATATGTATATATATGTCTCCCTTTTTATTTATGCTTAGTTTATGATTTGTATATATTCTAGTGAAGGCTACCTAATACAGTATGTGTGTCTTAACTAATATTTATTAGGCAAGTGAATCTGCTTTACTCTGATACTCCTGTGAATATACCACATAACAGCAAAATGAAAGTTCCTTTCTACAGTACACTTATCAATACCCAGTGAACTGTCCCACAAGCCTCCTTCATTCTGACTTTGGACTATTGGTTTTGTCCTACTAATCAGTGCTAGGAGCTTAGTTTCTTATAGGGGTAAGAAGCCTCAGTGCCATCAGGATACACAGTATCATTGGTACATTCAGTACCGTACAGGGGACACCTCAGTTCATTACAGCAAATACTGGTGCATAAAACCTCAAAACTACCCACTTGTCTGATCTGAAGTGCACTGCTGATGACATCACATTCATCCTACAGCCATACCTGAAGGAAAAAGAAGTCCTTGAAAAACGCTGTCTTCAGTGATCAGGTTAAACCTTGGAGAATTGACTTGCAGTCTTTTAAAACAAAAGTTCACACTGCTGCTAATGCCTAGGCTTGCACATTCCAAGATGTGACAATTTTTGATAGGGCTGTCTTTGCCTCAGCTTCCTGGCTTCAGTGTGAACCTGTTCACTGCTTAAACGAGACATATTTCTTGATCACTTTCTCCCTCGCCAAAGCTGTGGCCCATCCACCCAGCACATAAATTATAAATGCATTGCAGATTTTGGAAAGCTCAGAGAGCTACATAGAGGCGAAATAACTGAGGTAGTTGAGATGTGGCTATAGAGTTAAAAAGTTGCAGAGAATCCTTGCTGTCAAGTGTGACCAGCAGTAGGTGATCTAGTACATGTAGATACTCAATAGTGTAATGATGTTGCTTTAATATTACTGTTTTATTGTAACTTTGGCAGTAAGTTTCCACTGATGTTTAGCACAGACTGTGGTGGGATGTATAGGCATACGTGTTTTTTCTATGAAAATAGAATAATTTTTCGGTTTGTATTGTTTTCTTTTGTCTTAGTGGAAACTGTCACACAGAGTACTAGGGAAATGTACATGCTTCTGCAGCGTTATTATTATTGAGCAAGTTCATATGAGGCTTCAATAAGAACCTGATTTTTCTTATAAAAATCACAAAAAAATTTTTGGGATTTTTCAAATCACTTAATTTGAGTTTGACCTTTTACAGGTTTTTGCTATAATGCCCTTATAGTAGATTACAGTTAGAATAGACAGTAATAGTTTTATAGGGTCTTAAGCTGTTTTTCCAAAATAGTTCAAAACCAAACAATTTATAAGCAGTTAGAATGACCCTGCAAACACCTACATGCATGAAATGTGCTGTGCATAATTTATTAATTTTGTTTAAGGAGTTTCAATGGAACCATTTTGGTTTGGGGTGCTAGAGTAAGTAGGAAGGGACAGATCCCTTGGCCTTCTTATTTCTGCATATTTCTAATTTTACCTTGGTGCTTTTGCTAGCAAAAGGTGTTGCTCCTCCCTTTTTCTTTTTTTTTGTTTATGCACATCCTAGAGTGATAGTATTAGGAAAGAATGAGGCTGATCATTGAGTTAATTCCCCAGAGAGGTCTGTTCCAAAGGATGTGTTTTCTGTAATGAAATGCCACAATTCATGGTTTGTTCCCACTGAGGATGACCACACAGCCTGTCAGATACTGGCCCTGCTAAAGTCCTGTTTACTTGATCAATGATAAGAAGAGTTGAACTACAAGGATGAGAGAGCTCTTAGTGAAGCAACTAAATGCCTGTGCCAACTTGCACTGTGTAGCTGTGTCATTCTCTGCCATCTGCCACTGCAAAAACTCTTGAGCACCAAACAGGATTACAAGAAAGCAAGGAGAAAATATCCAACCTGTCCCAAGGCTGTGTTGTGTTATTGTGTAGCTGTTGTTTCTATTTACCGCAAGAGCTGCTTCTCACCATAAAGTAATGAGTTAGGTAGTAAAAGTAATTTCTGTGGGCATTAAGGCAAGTGATGTGAAAAGTACAGCTCAAGCTTTTAGTACACAGAACTGTTAAAGAGGGGTGTTAATTTTCTGGGAAACTAAGCACTACATCCTGAAGCATTCAGGATTTGCTTTTCCCTTGAAAAAAAATAATTTAGTCTAATTTAATTGCTTGCTCAAATATCCTTTGTTAAGCAAATGAAATGTGTTTTCATTCATCTTTTGTAAAGGAGGAAAGATTCCACAGCTTCTGGGTAGAGTACAGATTCCATATTCAGTTTACCAGATTCACGCAGGGGTTAGAAATTAAAATACATATGTCTTTCTGTTTGATATTTGCTGGTTTTCAGCAGGACTTGGCCCTGCTGCTGCCCCGTGAAGGGGAGGGGAACTCTTTCTCCCAGGCCTTTTGAGTATATTTACACACCTAGAGCAGATCCTCATTCAGTTGTGCTCTTCCTTCTAGTGAAGAGATGGTAAGCCCAGCTCTGTTGCTATCAAAAGTAGTGTTCATTTACTATTCAATCACGCAGTTCTTTCATCTTCTGAGCAAAAAGGTTGACTAAATAGGAATGCTGGATTTTACCTGTGGCTATGCTGGAAGACTAAATGCTGTTTTCTCTCTTTCTTTTCTTCCCCTTCCTGCTTTTTAAAAAAATCTTTTAAAGTAGAGTAAAGTCACTTTGTCAAATGCACAGTGAGGACTAATAAGTCAATGTTTGTTCAGAGCTTTGGATGTCTTAAAACTTATTTGGGATGAGTGCTGAATATTAGCCATCTTTATGCATTGGCTTGATTATAACCAGCATCTCGATGGAGAAGTTTTTTTTTTTTACCATTTAAATCAGGTGCAATTTAGGATTTTATTCTCACTGTTTGTGTATATTTTTATATACATTTATCATGTACTTGCATATTAAGTTACAGATTTTCGAGTATCTATATTTTTAAAAAATTGGAGTGTTTTATATGAAGAAAAATACACTTATACACTTATATTTCTGTTTTATTTTCGATGTATTTTAGCTAGTCAAGGTATTTCATAGGTATTTGAATATTCTGAATTACTATTTGGACATCATCAGGCCAAAACAGGGAACTTCTTTTATCTGTAGAAATGAGAGTATCCTTGCAGTAGTATTGTTACCAGTTGCATGCCTGAATGATTTTGCTCAGTATATTGCATTGTCTTCTATTAGTAAAATACCAGAGTCAGAGTAAAAAATTAATTTGAAGTGGTTATTGAGAAGAAAACTTAAATTCTTGTGGGAATTGTCTAGATTCAGGTGCAGAATTTTACTTAAGGTTAATGCTAACATTTGGAATTGAGCAAGAGAAGAGTTCTTTTATATATTGTCAAGGGTTTTTTTGAGGCGAAGAGAGGCTGAGCATGTGCGATTCTAAATATGATGCTTCATTATTTTATCATATTTGTGGTTTTTTAGGACTAGAAATATGGTATTCAAACAAATGTTCCTTGATGTCTTAATGCAACTTAATGGAATCTGTATGTTAAGTAATCTGAGTCTACCACAGGTTTTATATCACCTATTGCCATATAAAAAATAACATGAACTCGTGTAATTGAATGTTCTGCACAAGACTTATCTAAAATGATATATTGGTAGCTCTGTGTTCAGCTGTTAAGATAAATATTTGATTACATCTGTATTACTTTAGATGATTTCATTTTGTAGGAGGAGATGGTAGTCTATTGGTAGACAAAAGAGAAAATCTTTTTCATACCAGCAAACAATGCTCCATTTTAGAATCTGATGAATTGAACTTCAGTGCTGAAGCAAAATATTGGTGAAGCATTATACTTTGGGAGAACAAGAATATGAACCTGAGTAAAGAAATCTGTATGTCTGGGGTTTTTTTCCTGATAAAGCAATCAATTTATGGACATTTGTGAAAGATTTTAAATTACCATGTTTTCTCCATTTACTGACACAGTGGGCTTCAAAATTTATATTATCTTATCTTTAAAGCCATTACAGCATCAGCTGAAAAGACTTTAAATCAATGCAGTTACACCCTTCTCTTGCCATGTGTCTGTAAAACACGTATATGTTCATATGCAAGTTTGTGTAATATAAAAAACAAAGCTAACAGCAAGCAACTAGATTTGTATTTTTCCTAGTTTGAGTATGTTTGGAAAATTTATTTTGTTATTTCATATTTTTATTTGCAGATCAGATAGAATTACTGGCACAATATGTAAATTTATTCTTCTATTTTTATTTAGTTTGACAAAGGATATGCTTACAGCATTCGCCACAGCTATGGGAAAGAAGGAAAGAGAACTGATTATACCCCATACAGCTGCATGAAGATTATCATGTCCAATCCACCAAGTCAAGGGGATTATCATGGTGAGTTCCTTAAGGAAAAATCCCAAATGTTTGCAAACAGCAGAATCCCTTGGCTGCTAAAGAGAAGTTACTCCATCCTGTAGTCTCTTAAATTAAGTATTTAATTTCTAGACCCTAGTTGTTTTGAACTGTTCTCATTAGATCAGACTTGATAACTTCTCTTTTTATAAATGTTGTGTCATGCAGTTCTAGGAGACTTTAAATGTACAGATGCTTTAAGAAATGACCAATTGGAGGTGTTCTGAGATATGAATTCAACTGTACAGGAATTCTGAAGTTTGCTAGGGTACTTTAAAGCCTCTTACTTCTGTGTGACTAAACATGGAAAACCACCACTGGCTTCACTGGTGTTATGCTGGTACTAAGTCATTCATTCAGCTGTGTCTCAAAACTAATTCTGGAACAAAAAAATTCCACTGTTATTTAGGTGGTGGAACTGTATAAGGTATTTATAAAGAGGTATTTTTACTGTGCTTTAAATTACTTGTATATTCCTGGTTTTTTCCCATTATTAAATGTACCAGTGATATCATTGTTAGTAAGGAACTAACTTAAACTCTTTTCTTGTCAGTGAATGAGAATTGTGGCCTGTTTATGGTGGGATATTTTATGTAACTCTTGAGCCTGTGGTACCCTGATAACTCTGCAGTAGAGTAATTATTTAGAGAAAAGAAAAAAAACCGAAGCAGTTGTACACATGGGTAATTAACTTTCCTATTAATAAGCTGTTAGGCAATTAGGAACAGCTTAGCTGGTCTCTTGAGTGCCTTACTGCACTAACTCCTGAGTAAACAGCCTTGTTTGTGAGCTTGCTTGTTTTTTACTGTCAGGGTGCCCATTCCGACACAGTGATCCTGAGCTACTGAAGCAAAAGCTGCAGTCGTACAAGATCCCTCCCAGTGGAATAACTCAGGTAAGGCGTATTTTGCTTGACACTTTAATTAATAAGGCACTGATTTTCAATTTTACTTTCTATTTATGTAGGAATGCTATATGCAATTTGTCAGTGTGTATTGTGAAATATTTCTTCTTATGAAAGGTTTAAACCAGAATCTTGGCTTTCTGGCTGCAGTGCTCCTGCTGATGTGATGATTATTGTCACCAGCTTTTATTGTTTAATATTATGAGTTGGTTTATTACTATGGTGGATACAATGTAGAATTTTGTTCTACTGCAGTGTGATTAAAAAAGAAGTTTAAATTAATACGGCAGTGTTTTAGAGAATTTATTTTTACTCTTGCAGTGACTTGTGGATGACTACTCTGTAGTCAGTAGACATATGTAATTGTTTTTTATAATAAACTTCTAAACCCCATACATTCTTAATCATCCATTGTGCTAACTTCCCTTAAATAACAAAAGCACATGAAATGCCTAGTGAAATTATATAGAGATTTTTATCAGCTTTTAAACACGTAACATTAAATTAGAAACCTACCTTGTATAGCAAGGACAATGTAGAAATTGGAACTTTGAGGTGTGTACTGAAGAACTGACTCCCATTCCTTGCTCTAGCAGGAGCTTAAGGCAATGAAAGTTTGCCATCATTTTCACTGGAGGAAGACATATGGGTTAGATTTAAGCTGAGACAAAACAGTTGTGTATATTAACTGCCTGAAACTTGCTTTAGGTCCATAGGAAAAACCTGCTTTAAGTTGTTGTCTTGAGTTCATGTGGAGTGTCACCATTGCTTGTCAGGCATCCAAAGACTGTCGAACTAGATAGAAAAGAATGTGAAAGTTCCACTTAAAGCAGTCTGCCTTGGAAGGAATAATTAAGATGCAAATAAAAAGAGAATGGTTTTAAAGAGTTTAGTGTTCACTCCAATTCTTGAAATACCCAAATACCCAGACTTTTTCCTAGTCATGGTTTTTCTTTTTTTTTTTCGTATTTTCTCCTGGTTCATATGAATAAGCCTCCATCTGTCTGACATGAGATATACTCTCCTTTGGCTTTTTTCCTTTTTATATGCATCAAAAATTGATACCGGTCTGAGATTTTTATCCTGCTAATCATTGGAAAGATTGGTGAGGATTTACTGGTTTAACAGCCTTCTGTATGTGTGGGTAGGATTTAGTAGAGGTTATTTCTTCAGTGAATTTGCACAGTAAGGCAGTATCTTTTTACTTAACATAGTTCCTTATTTGATGTGAATTGTGTTTTTATTTTTGTGTGTCTGTATTTTTTTTCCTTTGTAAAGCAGAATTGGAATTCACTAGGACTCCTAAATTGTCTTAAGAAAAGTGACTAAGAAAAACCATTTCCGTCAACGTCTTCTTTGCCTGGAAATAGGCACTGTCCTGTCCATGAATTTTGTGGTGCCTGTTTAAGTGCAGTCAGAGTACAGGGCTCTGCAGTGTCCACTCCTAGTGTTAAAACAAAACAAATCCAGAACAATACACCCTTCACACAAAGCCAAATAATAATAATAAAAAAAAAAGTTGGCTGTGCCTGAGTTTTCAGAAATTAATCTTTTACATCAGTCTTTGAGATATTCAGTAAGAGAAGAGGAAGAAAATTAGTTCACATCTGTCTCCAGGTTTTCGTTATTGCTGCCACTTGTTGTTGCTCTGTTTGCATGGTCCAATAATGTTTGCATGATTAATAACAATTAAAGATTCTTCAGTCCAAACCGTAGCTTTTAAGAGTCTTTTCCGATGCTGATGATAGTTAATGATTATCAGAAGTGTTATTTTTCCTTTAGCTCAGTGAATTAGGGGTTGGATGGTTTACCACTCTCAAAGCCTCTGGTGTAGTTGCTTTTCCAGTATGTGAGTCTTTAGATTGACATTCACCCAAACCATGCATACCTTTTTACTCTCTTAGACCTCCTGTTAACTCCAGATCCAATGAGAGCTCCCTTACAGCCTGGTAGATTGCTATTTTTAATGAATCATTCAGAGCTTGACCTTTCAGCTATGTATTTTAATAAATGGTATGTCTTTTCTGTGGCTCAGGGCCTCTTACACTCTGTAACAAAATTCTATGAATGATGCATAATTTTTCAAACATTTATTTTGGATTTAGCTGTGTAGTTATGAATTGGTTTCCCACTGGAATTTTCATCTTCTGGTTTAGAGTACTCACATGTCTTCTGCTGAAGCCCATGAACAAGTCACTTTCTCGTCTTGGTTTCTCACTTGGCTATTATGTGAGCCAGAATGTGGGCCCTTATGGCTGTGATTTTACCCAAGATGGTTAGTTTTGTAGTGCTGTTGTTCTCAGTCATCCGTTTCAAGGGCTGTCCATACTCTTGGCATACACTCTTTCCTTTAAGGTTCAGAAGAATTTCTGAGTCTTCCCATACAGATAAAGCATTGGCGGGTGGAAACAAACCCCATCCTCAAAGGGCTTTTCACACAGGACTAGGTGTGAAAAAGGAATCCTGGACCTTGGGATGATGGTGCAGAGCAAATACAACCAGACCTCACGTGCCTTCAGTAATCAGTCGGAGCATTAGACGGCTTTCATTGCAGCTATTTTGTAGTACTGTCAGTACTGAAAAAAGTGATCAAAACATTTGAATATGTGAATGTTCTTGCAGTGAATTGTCTAGATTCAACCTGTAGTCCATATTTTCTGAGGCTTTATCTTGTTTAAGATTCTGTCTGCTGAAGTCATCTTCTGGAAGTAATACAGGAGATAACTTCCAGGTCTTCTCTAGTTATTATGTAGCCTAAAGCAGAAAGAATTAATCCTGATGTTTATTCCAAGAACTGAATTATTTAATTTGCATTCATTTCACATTTTCCTTAGGCTAGGCTATTTCTTTATTTGTGATTGTAGCTTTTTCTGTTTCTTTTAAAAATACTTCATAGAGAAAGAATATGGTTAGCTGAGCATCAAATGTGTGAGTGTACAACATTTGAATTTATAGTGTATTTTGGATCATATTTCATTTCTGTCTTTTATATAGTGCTAATTAGGTAAAATCTTTATGAAATCAGGTTTGACAATAGCTAATCAATTTGAAGACTATAGATGAAAATATAGTTAAGATATTATGTCTTTACATATGGGAGTTTGAACAATTGCATGTAGTGATAGGACAGTGAACGATGGCTTCAAACTGAAAGGGAGTTGGTTTAGAACAGATATTAGGAAGAATCTCACATAGGAAGATAGAAATTATAGGGTTTGAACTAGAGTTATTTCAAAATATTATATTATTGGTTTCAGAAAGTTTTCTTGGAGAAATCACCCATTTCCCAATTTGCATCTATCACAACAGGAAAAGCAAAAGGTAGCTAAAATATGTGGTTTTACAATCAGGAAAAATAGAGGTTCTAGACTCATTCTTTTTGCTTTTCTATTAGGAGGAAAAGCATTTCTTGAGGGAAAAATGCTTATGTAAATGAACAGTAGATAACTTCAGAAGATGGCATGTTCTTTCTAGGAGAAGTGTTCTCTTAATTTAAAAAGGGGTTTTTTTCCATGGGCCACAGTGGCTCATCTGGTCCAACCTTCCTGCTCAAGCAAGGGCATCCCACAGCACATGGCACAGGATTGTGTCCAGATGGTTCTCGAATATCTCCAGTGAGGGAGACTCCACAATCTCTCTGGGCAGTCTGTTCCAGTGTGTGGTCAACTGTGCAGTAAAGAAGTTCTTTCTTGTCTTCAGGTGGAACTTTCTGTGCATCAGTTTCTGCCTGTTGCCTCTAGTCCTTGGTAATACCGAGAAGAGCCTTGGCACCCTCCCTTCAGATACTTATAGTCATTGTTAAGGTTCCTAATAATAAGAAACTGTAAGAATACAGAAGACTTCTCGAGTATGTGCACAGATTTATTATACATGGAACACAATTGAAAGTATAGAAGGTACATGGTTGAACTAGAAAATGTACTTTTTAAAGTTTGGATTTTATATTCTGACCACCAAAAGGATGTAATAAAAATGTAGTCAGGTGCTACTGAGACTGTTTATTATTGAATCACAGTATGGTTGAGGTTGAAAGGTGTGTCTGGAGGTTATCTGAGAAAATTGTGCTATACATGCATACATTATAAACATGAAACCTTCAAAATCAATTTAAAATATACAGGGAATACCTGAAATCAGTAGAAAGGACAGATGACTGTACTGACCAGGAGAAAAAAGGCACTGGGGAGTTCTGGGGCCAGATTTAGTGTTGAGATGGTCACAGAGTGGCCTGAAAGAGAAGAGTAGAATGTGTTCAGATAACCTCCAGCAGTTGCACCCAATCATATCTTCAGTCATCTTTGAAATAAAAAGAATGATAGAATCTTTAGGTTGGAGAAGACCTTTAAGATTGAGTTCATCACCCAACACTGTCAAGTCCACCACTAAACCATGTCCCCAAGTGCCACATCTACACATCTTTTAAATACCTCCAGAGAAGGTTAGAAATGAGTCATACATTACTGAATCTATAGTAGAAAGATTTTCATGTTAAAAATATAAGTTAATTCTGCAATTTAAAAAAAAACAACAAACCCAAACTTATTTTGAGTAAGTGAAAATAATGATGGATAATTACAGAGCCCCAACTACCCTGCTATGAAACATCTTAGCTTTGAGTCCTGAGAATCTATAAAAGCAGGTGACTGCATACAGCTGCCAAACATCATCTTACCCTCATTAGTAGTCAGTAGAGCAACATCAGAAAAGCAAGTTGCAGATGGCAGTGAAGGAAAAGGCGCATAAGGACTAACAGAGTCCTTGAGTATGTACCTTTACTTGCAAAATAAAGCAATGCAGTGTGAATATCTTAATATATGTAGAGCCAAAAGATTCCTGCTGTGAATTAAGCTTTGAGTGGAGGTCTGTTATTGGGTAACACTAGTGAAAAACAGCTCTAAGCTTGCTTTCATTATGTACACAAATGTACAAAAGATAATACTTATTATGAATTATAATTCTGTTTTATTTTAATAGAGAATTTATAGTTTCTCTCACACAGATGACTCCTTTCCATCTGACCTCCATTCTATTGCAGTTTTTAACTTTTTTTTTCCTCTCTTAGCAACTTGATCCCTGATTAAAGCAAGTTAATCTACTAACTGTTTTTCTTTGAATATGTTTGATGTGCCCCTTATTCCTCAGTCCTTTCATATACATGGAAAGTGGACCTGGTCCCCCTGATGTGGCTGGTTTAAACTTACATGTGTACTAAATATTAGGCTTATCATTGATGCCTTGTGGCTGCCTCTCAGAAGGATTATGAACTAAATTATAACTGCTTTTTTATTTTTTTTCTGAACGAGCCACAAACGTTGGTCTGACTTTTCTACCCAACCACAGCTTTTCGTCAGCATTTAGGTTTGTCATCTCTACTTGTCAAATTTGACTGAAACTGGCCAACTGTTTCAATCTGGGGAGGTGATGTGATGGAGAGGGTAAAGGAACAGAAGTAAAATGATGACCAGTGCAATCACGTACATTGATGAATTTAACAAACTGGATGAAAGTTTCTGGACTGTTCTGGTGGGCATCTATTCTATGGAGCACTCTATCCATGTCAGGAAGAGAAGTGGCATGAAGATCTAGTTATGAAACTTCGCTGGAGAATGCTGATATGGGTTCTTCTCACAGCTGTTTTCCAAGATACGTCTTCATAGTAGTACAGCAGAAACATCTGTGTGGATTTTCAAGGGAGCGGGACAGTAGTTCCTTGGCGAAACAAAAGTGTAGCTGGGAAATAAAGATTGACCTGCTGCAAAATAACATTAAAGGCCAGCTCTGATAACGTGACCATTATAGCTTTCATATGTCAGTGGCATCAATTCAATGAAGTCCTTGTCTCCACCTTAAAGGCAGGTCAAGATTTTGACAAGAATGGGCTTGGTTTCAGAATAGTTTGCTCAGAACTGGAATTTATTTTTAAGTGCCCCTTTATTGTGTTATCATTTTTGCTGTGTCAGTGATCCCTCTTCTGATATCTGTCACTTGAGTTACCATTTTTCCACTGAACTGTCAGGGAAGACAACAGCAGCTTGGTCTCTCATCCTCTGAGCTCTTGTGAATTAATAATAATTAAAATAATAAAATAATAATTAAAAGCTAGCTTTGGTGATCCTTGTCTTTTGTGCTTCTCAGGGTAGTTGAACAGTGGCATCACTGATACAAAAAGCAGCTATAACTGTGGTCTGCAATTCAGAAGTTAAACAAACTGTAGATTGTTTCCTAGTCTTTAACTGATAAGCTTGTTCAAAAAGTTCATTGCAGTTATAAGAGAACCTTGATGCTTTCTGTCTTTTGGGGTTTATAGCAAGAATTTGTCCATACCTAACTTTATGTTTTCTCACTTAAGATCACTGAGACTTCAAATGTATTTACACCTAAATTTAGAAAACTTCATATTTATATAATTTTATTAGGTGTAATCTTGACTAAATGAAGAAAAATTTTGAGAAAACCTAAAGTGTTTATAAACTAGATTAAATTAGTTGACTTATTTCAAATGGGAAATTCAGGTTAGAAGAGTCTGAATACTACAGAACATCGTGAATGTTTCTTTCAACTGACCAGCAGACAAACAGGTCTTCTGATAATTACTCTAAATTGTGTGAAAAAATACTTTTAAAGAAAGTACATACATACAACATAATTAGCATTTTCTTTAAAATAGAGGTAGCTCGTTTGCATAGCATAGCATAATGTAAGGAACAAACAGGAAAACATAAGGCAATATAAAAGTGAATAGATGAGTTTTCTCCAATCCTTAACTACTAATTTTTTCAGTCAATTTCAAGGAGAGAGAAGATTAAAAAAAGAAATAAATGTATCTACCCAGATAGTACCAGATTTCAGACTTCATTGCCTAGTTGGCCTTGGCCTCTTTTACAGAAGGTGTAACAGTAGGTGGTGAGAGGGATAGAAATGTAATCAGTTCGGCTATTACATAGAAATAATGTGGCTAAGTACTTTCCTGGCACTGTGTTGCAGTTTTTATCCATTCAGCAAATGTGATTTATTTATACATCTGTCAATAAATACAAGGCAGCATCTGATAATGAGTACAGCAGGGATTTAAGCTGTATATTGCTGTGTTTGACACAAAGGTCAACCTTGGGAAAGGGCTTGAAATTAACATTTCTTGAAAACTATTTTTCCTTCCACTGAGACTATCTCTTAATTCCAGCAATTTTCTCTGTTTGATAAGCAGAGAGAGCATACATTTTGATTATATAAAGGAGGGAGGAGGTGATGAAACTTTAAAATATTTCAACCAGCATTGCATTCTGGTGATAAGAATGGGACTTTATGCAGCACAGAAGAGATTACCTGAAGTAGAATTGGAAAGTAAATTGTATTTACAAAAGATGGCATGATTTTCCTAATAGGTGTTCAAAACAGCCTATTCACTCACATATTCTGCTGAGCTTGACTAGAAATAGCTTCATTTTAAAAAGGACAAATCTGATTGAAGGTAAAAGCATTCCTCTCTCACAGATACTTGTCTAAAGGATTTGCATTAAATTTTCTTGATGGGAGCACAGTATTTTACTGTGCATCTCCATGAACTGGTAATGTGGAAAATAAGAATACAAGTCATGTCCTTGATTGCTTCATGCTTCAACCACTTGAATTACTAGATTTATGTCTACAGTTTTGGAAGTGATGTTGCAATATGATACTTTGACAATAACTGTCACAATTATATTACTAAAATATGGATTCAACTTATTGTTGAAGTTAAGAGTATTGAAATTACATTTTAAGGACCAGGCATACCTTCCTTTGGTTTTATCTTGTTTTTAGTGTAGCCAGGGAATTTTTAAATGTTGTCAGTTATTAGTAGAATACACAGATGTCATGTGCTGCAAGTGTCCATGGGCTGTTGTACAAGGCTGTTGTGGAATACCTTGTTGTGGAAGATCAACAAGATGTATGTGTACTACTTCTGAATCCGTCACATTTTTCTCCCTCTCTGTAGATCCTGGAGTTGGTGAAGGGCATGCATTACCAACTGGCCTGTCAGAAGTACTTTGAGTTGACACATGAGGTAAGTAGCTACTGATTTTTGTTTCAGCTATTATCAGTGACTCTTGAGGAAGGCCTTGGAAATCATGCTTGAAGTCCAGAGACTATTTTCAGTTTGCACATCCACCATTAGCTGTCTTGCCTTGTTAGTTTTCAATAATTTCAAATATTCTTTTGTAATTTTCTGCATTTATTTATTGATGTTATTAATACCCTCAACATTACAAGATGTAGTAAAATGTTATGCTTTTTTCCTGAAAAGGTCAATATTGTTGAATTTTAACAATTTCAGGTCATTTCACTTTCTCAATATCCTGCTTTTAATGAAATTTATGGGTTTTAATGCATTTTGTAAGTTTGATGTTGTTTACATACACCTTAAAAAATTAACAGAAAAGTGTAATTTAAGCTAATCTCCCAGTCTGTTCACAGTTAATATTGTTAATTTTTGCTTGGTATTTTTTCACATCTGTAGTCATGTGTGATTATTTTTTAAATCAAGATGAACATTCTCAGAGCTTTCCCATTTGCTTAATTGCAAGCAAAGTTAAAGTAAGATCCTCCAGAAAATTTCAAGATAGCAAATGGCCACACTCCATCTCCTGTGTGATTTCTTGATTCAAAGAACCAGCTTTTGCACTGGTTCAAAATTCCTTTCATCAAGAAAAAGCAATGAAGCAGAGCCCTTCTTATAGCTTTGTTCTCTCCACAACCCAAGAAATGGATATGTCCCTTTCAAACAGCAGGGTATATTTGTTGCTGTATATGTTGCTAAAGATATGGATGAGGATTAGATGACCCACCCAGAGACTTATGGTTGACTTTTTTGTTCTTCCTGGTTTTCACATTGGATTTAAATGGAACTGTTTCTCTTCATAAATTTCCAGCAATCATGTATATGAGTGTATAGCAAAGGTATACTCTGAACCTCTATCCAGTATTGTTTTGGCGGCTGTAATTTGAGAGGAACACTTTCTCTTAGTCTTAGGAAATGTGACAACAAACCTAATAATCTGGAAGTAAATTCAAAATTATGTACAATTTGAAATTTAGATAACACTTGGCCCGTGTAAGCCCAAGTCAGTAGAAATAATATTTTCCAAAGATGACTATAGACTCCAAGGTCAACATTCAATGAAGGATAAATCAACACAGTGCATTTTAGGAAAGCTGTCTTTCCATTCTTCTATGGCAAATTCCAGAACAGCATTATTTTTTATCAGTCTTGTGGTAATATAAATATCTGTCTTTGCTGCTTGCATGAAGAATCATCTTTCTGCTTTGCTGTTAATAAATGTCTTATTTCAATGAGAGAAAGCAGAATACAGAGAAAGACACTTCCCATAATTTGCATGGCACATACTTTTTTTTAAGAGAATTTAGCTGCTCAACTTGTTACCGGCCTGCTTGGAGTGATTTTTGTATCCTACAACTGTATGCTTTATTAATTTTTTATTTTTTTATGGGATAGTTAAAAATGTGTCTCTGACCTTTGTTTTTCTATATATCACTAGCAGGGTTTTTCAGTGAAAGAAGCTTCAGAAGAATCAATTAGCCTAACATTGATTGTTTCTTTGAGTAGAGGAACAATCTTAAGTAAAATTTTCTTATAAATAATGGACTGGATCACGTGGAGAATTTTAACTTCAATTATGTAAAAATTTTACCGAGAAACTGTTTGATATATGTTGGGTAGAGCTGTTAGTGTTACTTGTTATTCTTGAAAGTTATGGTGTGTATGTGGGTTAGATCAAGTATGAATGACTTTTTAGTGGAGACTTGATAAGATTATATTTTTCTAAGTTCACAGGGTCAGCTTCTGTAGTCTAGTCCTTGGCACTGAGACTGTGCTAATAAATACAGCTGGACTAGAGTGAGAATGTTTGGATATATTTTTCGGGAGGCTGGTGATGAGAGTTGTCTTTACACTTTGATACTACTGGTTCAAACAGCACAGGTTATGAAAAAGCTGATTTTCTTTGTAATCTGTGTAACCTAGACTTATTAATTTCAATGCTACACCTCTCCTGATCTTTGTTTTCACTATTTTGCAACCACAGAACAAAAGCAGCCATCATTTCTGTGGTCCAGCACGTTGTCTTCAGGCAGGAACTAGTGTATGAGTATGCAATTTGTTGACTATTTTAATAAGTCTGAGAAAGAAAAGTTGCAGCGCTATAAGTGTGGTTTTTCTGTAATATCACCTGTAGCATTATCAGCTGTCATTTTTTAAGTTCTTGATTAAAACCCAGGGATGCTTTAAGTTTTTCAAAACAATATTTGCTACAGGAGAAATATAAAACTGGAGTTTGTGTGAAAGCCAGTGTGTGCAACATGTGCTGAATCCACAGTTCTGTATGAAGTGATACGTCCTTTTGCTTGGGTCAATACATGTTGTGAGCTTAAATTTTTAACTGCACAGAAAATACATTTTTCATTGGGTATAATGGATTCTAGGTAGATTTACAGGTGTGAATGGACAAAGCTGTTAGAGAAATCTACTTTCTCTATTTCTGGTAGTAAGTTTCAGCTAACATACAACTAAGTTAATGACAAGGCTTTTAAAATTGATGTACTTTGATCTACATTACCTAAAAATATTGTAAAATTTAGATAAAGTAAAAACATGAGGAATCTAACATAAAAAACCTCCATTTTTTTGTTCAGAGTTCTTGTAAATTTCCAGCGAGAGTAGAATATTTTTATTCAGAGAAACGCTCACTGAACCTGGTTGAAAATTACAGAGAACAGAATTGTTTCTGTATCACTATATCACAAATGAAGATGATGATATGAACAAATCTTCACCTTTCTCTCTTCAGGCACTTGAAAAATGTGATAGTTTGCACAGAATTCTTTTAATTAAAAGTTGTATAAGCTTCATCCAGTAGTTTTGATTTAGTAGTATTCAAGTTTGAAAAGGAGAAATGGTACATGAACTCATACAACAATATTAACTAACAACCTGTAAGTAGCTTTTAGCCAAATACCATTAATCACCTCTGAAAACAGGATTGTAGGCTCCCATTCATACAATGAACTGCTTCTACAGCTTATTCCAATTTTTTGGGGAGAGAGGAGTTTAGAAGAAAATTAAGAGTTACAAAGTGACTCTTAAATTGATCTGAAGAAAACTGAGATTTTAAGGATAAAAAAACCAGAGCTAATTAAGAGCTTCTTCTAGAAAAGCTAGTTTTTCACTATATCACTTCTTCTTAAGCCTTTTTGGTATAAAGAAGTAATTTAGTTTGCACGTAATGAAGACTGGAGCATGGATGAAAGCTGTCTGGATGAAACTCATCCAGATAAGACTGAAATGAAAAATGAAGTTCAGTGATGGTTTTGTTGGTTTTTTTGGTTGGGTTTTTTTTTTTTTTCTTTATGCCTTAGAGTACCAAACTGGAGTGCTAGGACTGTTACTGACTTTTAAGATTTTTCAAGCAAGGTCACTGACTACAGTTGCTAATTCATGTCTAAATTAGATTTTGTTATCCACACCACCATTTTCTAATGGAGGCAGTGGTAATGCATTTAATCAGGGTTCCATTTAGAGTACACACTGATCCTCTGCTTTATGATTATTCACAAGTGGCTGAAATTTAAATTGATGGGGTTTGGCATATTAAATTAGCCACACTGTGTGTCCTCAGGAGACTCTGTGTGTACAGAGTTGCTTGTTATGCTTGAATTGGCACCACCCTGCTACGAAAAAGGGAATATAGTGGGAGCAGAAATTTACTGGCATATGACTCTTAGTCTTCCATTGTTTCTTGTGTCCCACGTTTGGTAAACTTTCCAATGTATTTTAAGAGCACTATTTTTCTTAAAATGTTCTTAGAATTCACATGAACTGACAGGCGGATAAAAGGTGCAAATTGCCTGAATAGAAGGTGGAAGCACCTTTTATTTTAAGTGAGCATTTCCGACTTCTGAGACCCCCAAAAGAAGCACAAAGATTATAACTGTGGTTTGTGGTAAAAACATCGGAAGATCTTACTTTCAAAGCTGAAAGCTTCGTTGATTTGAAATTGAATATTCATTTATCAAATAATTGCAAAGCTGAAAGAAGGTATATATAGGAGCAATACAAATATGCTGCACCTTATGATAGTTTTCTGTATTTTTTTCCACTGAAGATTAAATGTTCTTTGTTGTGCTTCTAGTTTCGGGATGCTGATGTTGGCACTGATGGAACAGAGCTAGGCTTGATCTGCTGAGTGTCTATCTTAGCCTGCTGCTTGTAAATATTGCCTTTGTGGCTACTGGGAAAAACGGAAGGAGGTGAAGCTACCTGTTTCCATTCACAGTTTCACACTGATAATTGAGATCTAGATTTATATTGTGCAGTTGTCACAACTTCTAGTAGTATTCTCTACTGCCACTTGGACTCTAGACTTGTCTGACTCCCCTTTTTGCATCAGGAAATTCTGTTTCAAGGTGCAGCTTCAATTGTCCTACATCTCTAAAGAGATGCCATTTTACTTACATTGTTTTAGATGTTTTGAGGTGTTACTTTTCTTTACTACAGCAATGACAGTGTGAAATAATGTTTGAATATGCCAAAGAAATTATTTCATGAAGGAAGAAAATTTGTGATGAAACTAGATCTGTTTCACTCTAATATTTACTGAGACAGTATTTAGAAACTGTTGTCTTTTTCTTCAACAAAATTGGAACTTTAAAAATTGTTAATTAATTTGTTCTTGAATATGAAAAAGATGACTCTTAGAAATAAATATTATAACTTGATGTTTATTTCTTTTTATGTGCAGGTTGATGACATTGGGTTTTCCTTGAATCATCCTAATCAGTATTTTACAGAGAGTCAAAGGCTATTAACTGGTGGTAGAGAACCAAAGAAGGAATTAAGTACTTCAGGAAACTCTCAACAAAAAAATAATAGTCAGGAAAGCATGAATTTTAATTCCACTCCCACCTCTTCAAATACAACAGCTGATACAGAACTGGAAGGACTGGAAGCCTACTTTGCTGAAGACTAAGCAGCTGTGTTACTTGGATGTTATTTGTGTTATTTTTTTCTTTCTTTCATTCTTTCCCTTCTCTAGCTGGCTTTGTCTCTATACTAAGGGATATGCACTTCACTACCTGGAATACGCAGACATTTTTTGAATAGACTGAAGAAAGAAAGATAGATATTGAAGCTGTAATTGCATCCAGTACCTATTTTCACCGCTTTAGGAGGCTGTTTTATATGGCATGTTTTAAGGATGAGAAATGAAAGTTCCTTCCCAGTTATTAGGTGATTTTTGTCTGATTTACCTTTTTTTGGTTTTCTTCAAAATGTTCAAATATTTTTACCCCATTTTGTGGTTGATTGTTTATGTATCTTCTTAATAAATAATTTGAAAAGCAAAAACTTCTGATATTTTCTTTTTAGCTGTATTTGGATGGTAATTAAGGGAGTTTCTTATGATCAAAATTACCCTCTGGAGGAGGTAGTCTGTCTCTTCTATATGAGCAGCTGAGGAAAATCAGCTTCCTCATTTGTACCTTGATACTAGATTTAGAGAGCTGGGTTTGGTGCTTGAAATAGAACATAAACAGAGTTTAGACACCTGTATGTAAGAAAATAATCAAAAAAGGCGATACTCGACCAACTGTCTCATCATGAAGAATCTAAAAGCTTATTAGTGTATATTCTTTTTCAAGTTTCTTCAATGTCTGAGTGTGGCTGGAGCCTCCTGTTTCTTGCTAAGCTAAACAGCTGTCTGAATGCAGCTTTGGATTACCTAAATTCTACCCATTGTCACCTAACACACAAACTGCTTTCAGTCCAGCAGTGACCACTGTGCAGTGGATGGAAGCTCTAAGCAGAACTGGTATTTTCTATCATGCTGTTAGAGTACTCTCCCAGGGATTTAAAAGACGTTAATTTTATTTTACCTGATGCCTAAGGAGTTTCAAGGCAATATTACACCCTCCCTGGAGAGTGACTCATCTACTGGTATAGCCCTGTAACCACACAAACATGGTATTGTCATTGCTAGTAACTTGTATTAGTTCTGCAAGGCCTTAGCATGACGACTCACTGAGCTTTAGTTTTCTGAGTTTGCCTTATCCCACCTGAAGCTTTGTTTCAAATGTAACAACATCTGTCAAATGACAGCCTGACTTTGTGGAGTTGTGTGCTGTACTGCCTATAGTTTATAATAATTCTGATATATTTCTGTGGTTAATGGCTAGTAAGTAATAAGTAGTTATTTTTAGAATTAATTAATATATAATATTAGGTGCCCATCCTTAAACAAATACAACCTAAAGTGTTGTGCAAAACAAGTTTTTAGGGATAAGAGAAGAAATAACAAATATACAGTATCAGTAAACACACATTATATATAAATAATTATTTGGCTATAGTGTGGAATTTGCAGACAATGAAGAAAGAACAGCAAGTAGAATGCTTTTGGAAATGTGTTGTATTACACCAGGTGGACTCTAGAGAGAAGAAAGAACCGTCCCCACCATCAGCATCCACCAACTCCTGATAAACGATGTGGGACCCTGACTGTGTGCTTTTGGTCTCAGGACCTGAAGGGGCAATGGAAAGGTGTGTGCAACACTAGAGAAAGGGAAGATAGACACAAGGGAGTATATGAGTATCTAGTGTATGAGTAAGTAGCTGTATTATGTTAGAGGTTTTATTTATATTGTGTTAGAGGTTTTATTTTCTCTACAATAAAACTCTAAAGACTTAAGACTGTGACTGGACTAAAGACTGTTTGATTACTGTTAAGATTTTGGACTAACTGTAAAATGTTGGTTTCTTATATAGAGAGTGTTTTTATGGGCCATAACTTGCACAGGGGTAGTGCAATACCAGGCTTTAAAAATAAAACATATTGTATGTTTTTAGAAGAGGATCCACCAGGTTCACTGTTCCTTTTATCTTCCTTGAAGTATTCCTTAGTTTATTTAGGGACTGCTTTGTGTAAACTACCAAGCCTTTGACTCCTTTGGATATTGTATATTCAAAGGAGTTGTAGAAATTCACCCTGGGCAAAGGCTCCATGCCTGAGTCCTGCAGGGTGATGGTTGTCCCGGGCCCAAGGAACAAGGAGTGACAAACAGCCATGGGCTTGGTTTCTGCTGTTGGTTAAGCTCCTGGCATCACCCCTCCTGGTGTGTGGAAGTCCACTGAATGTATTAGATGGTTAAGAAACTTGACTTTAGGGTTTTGAAGTGTCTTTGGAAATGGTAGCTTTCCTCTTAATTTTGCATTCCCGAATACCTGAGTTGGAAGTGCCTCAGTGGACATGACAGAACCTTTTGATAGAAATGAAACTCTTTCAGACCTGCAATGAGATGCATGTTCCTAAGTGAAACAGCTGGGAGAATAATGAGGTTGTCAAGGCACTGAATGCAGGTGGTGTTTCCCAGCCAAGGGAGAATGTGATTTCTGATTCAGCCCTAACCCTGCTCGTGCAGACATCAAACCATCAAACTTCTAGCTCTTCCTTTTTGATCTTTACCTGGGCTTTGAAATCTGTTATGGTAGCAATGGGCTGTTTGTTCACATATCCTACAAAGGATTGCTACGTTAGCAAAACAAGCTTATTTTTAGGAATTCGAGCACAAAATTAAAAAAAATAAGTCTCTGTTACAAGGAAGAGAATATAACCACACATTCTCTGAATGAAAATTCTTAAACTGAAGTGCAAGAAACATAAGGGTATGGGGCAAAGCCTTCGTTCTTCATTGGCTTTATTATTGTGAGTTTACCTCTCTTGATTAATAGTACTACAAATTTCTTTAAACTATATTTTCTTCCCTTTTCTTAGTCAGGAGAACTGTAGTAAAATACATAGCAGAAAAATGTACAAATACAAACTATAGCATACAGTTGCAAGTAACTAGCAAAGGATTGAAATGAGTGCTGTCATTGCTATTTGAAGAAAAAGGCGATTTATTTTCATATTTCACACATTTTTGCCATTTTGAATTTTCTTTGAAAGCTGAATATTTTGAAGTTGATAGTGTGGAAAAAACCAAAATGAGAATCCTCCTTGTGAGCTGTTGGACACCGACAAGCTTTAAGCTCTTACTGCTTTGTAAATTCAGTAAGAATGACTTTTTGCTTGATTACAGAGCTCTTTGAGATTAGAAAGGCAGAATCACTAAGAATATGTAAATCATTCATTTGAAAACACTTCCTGCATGGTAGTAGTGCTATTATAAGTATACTTAGTCAGAAGATAAGTATTCTGAAAACCAAAGTGACCCTGATATAACTATGCAGTAGCCAAAAATAGCAACAAACCAAATTACCAAATAAACCAATAACCAAAGCCAGACAAAATTCCAATCCCTATTTTACAAGTTAAAAAGAAAATATATTTCTGCAGTAAAGCATTGCAGATGGATCTGTTTGCAAGTATCAACTCTTCTAAGAGGATTTTTTAATTGTTATATTTTGCTACTTAAATAAAAACAGGATATACACGTACATCTAAGGTTTGAAACTGTTCTGGAGGAGACCCTTCAGTATTCTGCATCAGTAAAGGAGATACTAAGATGATATTTAGTTGTGTTTCTGAAGGGATGCACTATGCTAAAACATAGCCCTGCATAGCAATCATGCTCTAGTAGGAAGTAGTCTTCTTTCCATCCAACATCTCTTCTCAAATGTACCACAGTTCAGTTTGGAGATGGATGTTTCAAAAAGAATGCTGGTCCAAAGCTTGTGATCATCTGAAGTGCTAGCATCAAAGACAGTAAAAGTCTCTGACTTCAAAGCCTTTCAATATCTAATGAAGAGGAGAACTTACTGTTGGGTGTTCTGCAGAAGGAAGGCTGAGGCGGTTTGGGTGTGACTTAAAGTGTTCTGCTGAGATGTGGAGTGCTGCCCTGGCAATGGGTAAGGAGAGAGCAGCCCCTGCCATCATGGCACGATAGGAGCAGATCCGTGCAGCCAAACACCTGAAGCTGAGCACGTGGCATTCCTTCTCTGCATGATTTGGAAGCAGTGTGTGGTGAGCAGCTGTGCATTACTCTTTTCTCAAAGGTTTTATTCCTTTCTGTCCTTTTCATTACTTTTATTATGATTTTGGACTGTATTTCACATCATACTTTAGATGTTATTTATTTTTTTTAAAGCATATATAGCTTATTCCAAAATTTGTATCCATTTCAAGTCCTTTAAAAATCCACAAAAGAATCGCTGTGTCCTTTTAGGTCATGATGTGTTTGTTGTCTTTTTTTTTTTTTTTAATTTGTTTGCTATTTTTACTACACTGTAGATCTGCTAAATAACTGGCATCTTCTAACTAACCTTTGCTGTTCACAGTTCCTGTATTATGTCAACATCAAACTTCTATCTTTGGTATCTAGTTGACAGAAAGAAAAATAAAGACTTCCACCCCTTAACGTGCTTACTTGCTGAGATTTGTTTAAATCCCTCAAATGCTGAAGGATCTACACAGTTTGGATTGGACAAAGGTTATGATCAGTGGGTGTAATTCAATCCCCCAAGAAACCTGAACTGTTTAGGTAAGTAAATTGATTGGAATACAGGTATAAAAACGGTTGGGATAATGTCAAGAGTGAATTGTAGCTGCAAAATATATAGGAATAGATACCTAAATAATAACTTGTTAACAGAGGAAGCACTGAAAGGCTTTAGAAGTGATTTAGGGTAGGTAAAAAGTAGATCAGTAGCTGGAGACTTGAAGGTGATATCAGCATGTATCATTTGAGGGAGAGGAGGACTTGGTGATTAGGTACAAAAAGAAGAAAAATATATGATTTCTCTTAAAAATTACAACCACAATGAAAGGATCACAGGATGCTGAGTTATAGCTGAAATGAAAGTTTTCAACCAAGTCCAAGATGTTTTGTCACATAATCATAAACCTTAATTAAGAAGGTTCATGAACATGGGATAATGAAAAGACATCAGTATAGCAGAAGCAAATATGGCACAACTGTAATATTTATTTATTAGAAGAATATTACATTCTACTCAGGATCAGGGTTGTATCGTGGGAGGAGTTATGCAAACAGAAAGTCTACCATGTTCAATGGCAGGACTTACAAAGTGAACTTCAGTAAAAATCAGCTTAGAGAAAATGTCTTTGCTCAGTCTGAACTAGTCAAATGGATGCATGAACTACTGGATGAAATGTAATGGTCTGTGTTGCGCTGTTCAGAGCAGATTATCTGACTGGCCCTTTTGGCTGTTAAAGTCTATGACACATTGTTTTATTTTTATGCTTAATAAGAATTTAATCTTCCAAGCTGTGGAGTGTCCTTGGTTCAGACAGCTACTCTAGCGCTTTTGGGTTGAATACAGAGGCAATCTAAGAGAGACTGAAGAGTTAGAAATGTGTGATTCAGTCACTCGGTGTTCAGGTCTTTGACATGTCAGTGGTTTGGCCAGCTACAGTTTTCAGAGAAATGATTGGCTGTAGAAAAATAGCAGGAAACCTGCTGAATGACTTTGATTCTACTCTGATCTTTGGTGTTGGAGCATAATTAAAAATATGTGAAGTTCTTAACATGCTGTAGGTAAAAAACAGTAATAATTGCAGTTGCTATGTGACTTTGAATGGAAGAAAAGGAGAATCCTTGTCAACTGTGGCTTAGAAAGGAGGCAAGGGGTTTCTTACATAATCTCTCTGTAAAATCAGGAGGCGCTGTTGAAGGTAATGGTTTTATCTACAGTGATCACATTTTTCTCTTTATTATGATGTCCTGAGAGGTGGTTGTAAAACTACCTTTTTCAGGATCTAGCATTATCAGAAATATAATTTTTTACAGTTGGGGAAACTTTTCACTTGAATTTAGGTATTGACCTATGGTCTTCTCATGTTTTCATCACTATTGCAGTATATAAAGAATAACAATTAAATATCCGAATCAATATACAAATACAAAAAGTAAATCCAATTATTTAAATATATGTTTCAAATCAGTTGTAGGGTGTGTAATGAGAATTACAACAGTTGAATATGTTGGTAGTGCAGCTACAGTAATTGGGCAAGTGCAAGCATATGTGAAAGAAGTGCTGTACTCCTTTTCCAATCTGTTTCTACTTGGTGTGTTTATTAAATGTATATTTCTCCCCTTTTTACTATTTATTTAAAATTGTTATAATTTTTTTTGGTAAAAATTTCAAATGTATTATACATTGAAAAAATACATTGGAATGTCCTTTTTAAATTAATCACTGATTTTCATGGATTTTTTGTCTATTGCCTCTATGTTTTGACTTAAGCTGACTTTTATGAGCTATGTAAGGCCTTACCTTGAAACCCCAGTATTCGACGGTTTTGGATTAAAGAGTGCCACTTCATTCATTTTCTCTTCATGCATCACCTAGAAAAAAATCCCTACACAATGAAAATTTTGAAGACCTTCATAGGTCATATGAAATTAACTCCTCCCTTTGCCCTTCTAAAGTTCCCATTGAATTAAATGATAAGTAAAGAAAGATAAGTAAATTTTCTTCTAAGCACACCCAGGGGGATGTAATTAGACCCAGGAGGCCTCATGACAATATGTTTATACCAGTTCTAGATACAATGTTTTTCTTTTGATTACTGAATTGTTTTGGAGCATATGCAAATGGGAATTCACTTCTGAGAGAAAACCAAACCAACCTTACTATCCTTATCAGAACTGAAAATAGTAGAATATTCACCCTGCTGAACTTCCAAACAGAAGGCCAACATGATCTGAAGCACAGCCATCAAGCTGGCATATCTAAATTGGTTGTCAAGCAAGTTTGATGGGATATTCACTCTTTTTAACTGCAATGTGGGCTCCCAGCATGTATCAAGTTAGAGAAGAGTCACTTGTTTCCTGTAGGTAGCTGAAAACTGTTTTAAACCAGTTCGCCTGTGTGACGCTTACTTAAGGTGATTAAATACTTACCTGGGAGGGAAAAATCATCTGTCTGTATATGCCATCTACCTGTATAACTTGCTCCACTAAGGTGCTTTCTATGAATGGGTTTTATGTCAGAATAAACAATACCTGTAGTGTAACAGACTTTTCATATTTTTCATCTTTTTGCAAGCAATGTTCTTGGCACATGTTTATTTCATTACATGATAAGTTCAATATTTATTAAATTGTCTGTTGCACAGAATTTAGAACGCTAAACCCAGTTCTCCAGGAATGACACTCAGATCTCTGCAGCAATGCCAGCTATGAACATTCTTGGCTCAGATTAAGTTTCTCAAGAGGACAGTTAGTAGTTGAACTTATTTTTCGACAAGTAGTAAACTCTAGGAATGCTTCTCTCCTAACTAGAATTTAGTGCTGTTTCAAAAATTTCACTTGCACTCCTCAGAGGTAGTGACCCATTGTTTTGTGGTAATGTTGATAAAAAAGAATTTTTAAAAAAAGTTTTAATTACATTTAAACTGAAAAAGTGCTGCATTTCTTAATTACAGTGTCTTACTGAAGCTTTTTAAACTCAGTTGGAGCTTATTGCCAGCAATGAAGTTTGTTCCTAATAAGTTACTTTTTTTCCCCTTTATGTTAACAGACCTAAACCTGTCCAAGTCACTGTGTCTTCCTCATTAAGAATGACTTCAAGAACCGTTTTCTCTAACAAAAATTACCTGGAGGGCATTTCGGTAGCCTGCAAGAATAAAATCTTAAAACAGAAAGGAAAGTAGTACTCCTGTATATAGTGTTATTCTTTCAGTTCCTAATCATCATAGCTACAGAGAATGTTTAATTACTAAAAGGTGACATTGTCCATAAACCTGGAAGAAATGTTTAAAGGAGTGCATCCCAAGCTTTATTTAACAGGCATTTTTAAATTGACAATATAAAGAAGTGGATAGACCCCTTCTACTTTGCTGAGCAAGATTTATACTGCAATTGGTATTGACTGATGTCTTAAAAGAACTGAGATTCATAGTATCAGACTAAACCGTTCATTCTTCATTACTTTTTTCAGCTGAGGATTATGAATTCGGATCTGCCAGGCAGGTAGTCTGTACTGTATACCAGCTGCTTAGAAAACTCAGTGATCTCTCATGAAGTTGAATGGTCAGTTTATAGCTACACAAGGAGATGAGCAAGTTGATTGGCACTAATGTTTTTTATTGTGTGAACTAAAATTAAATGGTAGGAATATCCTAGAATTATCTTATTTCCTCTCTCTACCAGTAAGTTGAAGGGTTTTGGCATTCCCTTAAATTCCAAATGTCTAAATATTTCAAAAATCAAACAAACAACACCAGCACAAGCTATTTCTGAGAACTTTTGAAGAGTTTTAATTTTCAACTGTTACTGAATGATTGTTTTGGGAATGAAAAGTTGGGTCTTTTCTGTACTCTAAGTAAATAAATGCGTTTGGTTCACCTTTCCAATCTATCATGGTGTTAATGTCTTCACTGTTCAATGTGGTGAGAGTCTTGCGTGCAGATCCTTGAATGTTGCTTAACCTAGATCTACTCTCTGGAAGTGGTTTTTCTGCTTGTACAGATAATTTGCAGTGCTTCACTGAGCCGAATCTACAGTATGAATTAGCTGTATGGCCAAATTGTGCCCATGGAGGGTAAATTATTAAAGCCATGGGTTACTTTGCGTGTTTGTTCTGCCAGGTGGAAGAAACTCTAATAGTATGTTTATTAAACATACACTTCTGAACTAGTCTCAGTGGGATGTTTGCAAGTGACTGGTGAATTCTTAACTTCCTAGGGTGAAGAAAGCATAAGGTTTCTGTTGCCCATCAATCCTGCTTTGCTCATGATTCAAAAGAGTTGTTAGCACTGAAAGGAGTCCAGCCTGGAGTCACAGGGTGGCAAGACAGAATATTTTTGTCCTCAACAGTTTACAATTTAAATTATGAGATGATGCGATGAGTGAATGTAACAAAGGGGCACATGATAAAAAAATAAAATGGAAAGGACTGTAACCAGAAGATGTTTTTTACATTTATGTGTTGTATAAATTGAAGGTTTGAGGTGAGTTCCTAAAACAGACATTAATTATGCCCATAGTCTCAGCTGGCCACTTGCCTATCCAATATGAGCTGGCAATTGGGTACTGAGGAAGGATTTGAAATCAATGAATACAAAGTAGGAAAACACATGAAATCAAATTACATGCAAAATAACCCTGAGCTGAAGTCTGTGCCCCCTTACTGTGTGTGTTCTCTTGCTGTCCACAAACTTTTGAGGATCTTTGACAATGCAGAAGCTCTTGTATGAGCAGGAGCCCTCACTTTCTGGCTTTTAATTTTGAGTTATTGATGTGACATTGCAGCAGTAGTAAATGGCACAGGAATGTGCGTGTTTCACATATTTGTTGACAAGAAGGATGCTTTGGTGTCTGACAAGGCCTTCAGTCACGCTGTTGCTCTTTTCAATGTCCAGAAAGGTCTACCCATTCCCTTGCCTGGGACTTCTCAAGAAAGAACAGCCTAGATCTTTGTTCTACTGTTGTCCAAGTCTATCACTCAGCTTCGTAATATTTTTGTCAACTTATAAAAACCTTTGTATTAACCTATATGGTTCATTTTCCAAAGAAACACTTCTATGATGAAAGCATTTTGACATGCAGCAGCTCTGCTCCCATGTCCAATATAATTGGCCTGTGCAGAAGGTTTATGGACTGCTCCAAAAGAAATGCTTTAGAAGCAGGTTTCTCTTTGCAGACCTTTCAGCTGTACCTTGTTCAAGGAAAAAAAAGTCCACAGTAGCTGGCAAGTCTAATTTGATATGAGAAAAAATACATTGGCTTTGAGTGACACTGGGCTAACACACATCATGAGATGACATTTCTAATTTGTCATTTCAGCTATGTTATCTCTTAGGTGTCAGCTCATAATTATTTATAAAGATTATTTTAATCTATTGGGTTTTGGTGCACTAAATTACATTTATGAGTGATCGCAAGGGCATCTAGAGCCTGGATTTCTTCGCTTGTTTCAGTCCAAATAGAAATACGTAAACATTATGCACACAAACTAGTCAGGATACCTTCTGCTTTGAAAGGTCTTCTGTTAGAAAGTAGCTCTGTAATTCAGGTGAAAAGTACTGGAGCTACTTGCAATCTCTCAATTCCAGCTCTGATTCTCATAGCATAGAATGGCAATAACAAGCTTGATATATTGCCTATTCTGTATATTGTTTATTCTGATGGGCAAATCTTAAATTTTCATTGTTATTACTGCTGCTTTGTACTCCCTGAGCATTTTGAATTTAAATGAGTTTTTGCTATCTAATGAAGCTAAGTGAGTGAGTCCTATAGCTTCCTAATCCATACTTCATCCCTGGCAGCTGTAACTGGTCGTATACTTAGGAAAGGAAGAAAACAAGTGGGCAGTGATCCTTTTCTGGGCAGTCTCTGAATTTTTAAAGCAGTTTTTTGAAGTAATTTATATTTTTTACCTTGGCATTCTTGTGTTCCAATGATGTGATTATGTATTTTATGAAAAAAGGTTTTCTTTTTATTGTTTTAAGCTGACTGTGTTATGTTGTATGATGAGAAACAACAACTAACTATTCTTTTCACCTTCTCAAAATAGCAGGTCCTAGCTATCCTTGCTTTTCTAAACTCAAGAGTCTTACTGTGTTTAATGTTTCTGCACATGGATGTTCTTCTATGCCTCTCATATTTCTTCATCCCGTGTCTTTTTTGTATGTAGTTTTTTTCTACCTGAGACTTCAGGTTGTGTTTTCAGTCCCAGTGCTCCAGAGACTTGTTTGATCACTGTTGTAGTACAGCTAATGAGTCTCACTGCACACCCAGAGGCACAAGTTCACATCACCTGTTGAACCTGCAACAAGGCTTCAGCCAGCAGGCTCCGTTGTCATTGAGTACCTGGTAATCTTGGCCGGGGTAACCAAAGGTGGCTGGACACAGTGCAGAGAAAATTACTCTCTTATGTTTTATTGGCTCCAGAAGCAGATGCCCCAAACACATGTGCCTGTTAAGCATCTGTGCTTGAGACTGACCTGCCTGAATATTTATGAGGGTGTATAGATCAGTGAATTATCTAGGCAATGCAGTGGAGGCGAGTAATTCTGTAAATAAGAGTTCACAACAGCACATATTTTTTCTAATTTAAAATCTCATATTGTTCTAATATTTACCAATAAAGAAAATAAACATGTCTTGTAACTAGAATATATGTGTAGAAGGAGGCAGTAAATTAAACAGATATAATAGGAAGGATTTTTCGTAATATTGTTTTTCATAACAAATCTAAGGCATTTTAAACTGTCATACTTCCTGATGAATGTTGAGATTAATATAATAACTTCATTTATATGAAGTATAATCTAGGCCACTACATGGAGCCCAGAGTACTCTACTTCATACATTTCAGGTATCTTCTGCCTCAAGCAAAAGCTTCAGCTTTAGTAAGAAATTTACCTCTAAAAAGAAAGGCTCTATTTAAAAAGATGCTTATAAAAAAAAAAAAAAAAAGGAGAGATGTATTCTGTCTTCACTTCTAGCTCTCAGAGAAAGGATGAATATAGGGCATCTAGCCTTCTCTAAATTGTTAGATTTTTTTTTCCAGAAAATTGGCTGTAGGTGTGACAAACACAATTTATCTTCTCTCTAAACTGCATACAGGTACTTGATTGATTTCAGTGTTGTGAAAGCCAAAGCCAGCCCCATGTTTTATCACCATATTCCTCTATGAGAGATCTTGAAGATTAGATGAAATAGCCCAAATATAAACAATTTTTATAATTACTGATTGACCAAAGAGTAGGATTGTGTATATTTTGTAAACACTTTTTCTTGTTCTGAGCATCACTGATCTCATAGTCTCTAAACACAGGCAGTTAAGGTTCACAAATGTCTTTGAACGCTCTGTTTTGTATTCTAGTCCTGTGATTTTACAGCCAGAGTGAAACCCTGTCTTCAGCAAATTTCATATACTAGCTTATGTGCTGCAGCAAATTATTTTGGTTTGATGCCATAAAACTGGTCTATTTAATATTTTAATAATTAGTTTATAATCATAACAAACTGTTAACAATTTATAATACGCAAAATACTGCACAGCCAAAAAAAAGCAGTCAAAATATCTTTTTCTTGACAGATTTACTTGACTAAGGAATAAGAGAACTCCCATTTCAGTCAATTTATCTTTTTAAATGCAATCTAATAATTTATGACAAACAGTTTTAGATATCCAAAATGGATTCCTGGATACTTTATTCATCTTTACATGGTGATAGAGCTGTCTTCCTCACTCTAGATATGTTCCCCTAATGTGTTAGGCTTAAGAGACATGTCTGGAGCTAAGCAACCAGCATATTCTGTTTCCTGTTCAACTCTTCCTAGCCACTGAAGTTTTTATTTTCAGAGCTACCAGTTGAATATATTCAAGAAACCTCATGAGCACTGAAAACATGTTCAAAACAGTACCCTGGTCACTTAATTAATTTCTGCCATTCCAGGATTTCTTTAAAGTACAGATTTTTTTTTCCCCAGTTTTAAATAGCACTTTCAGGAACAGAAGCTTGTTAAAGAAATGGAGTCACATAAGGAAATGTATGATCCTTGAGCAGGCTCCCAGTTGTTTGGCTTTTACCTTTTGCTTCTGATTTGGAATAGGTATTCAAAGTGTTGCTTTGTGTTTCTCTACAGGTAGATTGGTAAGCAAATGCTTTTGTTCCTGACAAAAGGCTGAAGAAGAATAAAAATTTTATTTCCTGTAGTTGCATTTTAGCTTTTAGTACCAGGGACACAGCACGAAAGACCCTAAAAATTACCAAACAAGAAAGTCAGAAAGGCAATATTTTTTTTACCTTACTCGTTTAAGTAATGCCTACACTGAAGGGAGAGCATTTCCATTATCCAGAAACCTCAGCCTTTGTGGGAAAGGAAGTGTTTGCTGAACAGCATGAAGGCTGGGGAGCTACCTTGCCTTTGACTGGGGATGCTTTTGTCAGTCACTTGCTTTTCCTTTTCAGAGTAGGCATATGTGAGATAATGGATCCAAATCTCACTGGATTATTGATACGGGTCAGAACCAACTCACTGTGAGTGTGTGTGTGTGTGTGTGTGGAGAAGAGCTGGGCCTAGATCTGCAGGTATATGGTAGGGCCTGCACATAAGGCCTGCTGAGAGCAGGAAGGCTGCAAATACACAGTTTGGTGTTTAAAGCTCTGAAGGGGTGCAGCTGCAGTAACAGACTTCGATGTTGACATTGTCCTTGCCTACTCTATTCCCCTCTCCATGTCTCTGTGACGCTTTGAGGAAATACACAGCTCTCCTCTTGATGAGCTTGATGGTGGAGGCTGGGCTGCATGATCGCCTGCACTGTGCTGACAGGGGACAGCTTGCGACACAAGCACTCATGTTTCACTTCCAGTTCCTCCCAAACTGGAATTGTGTGGTATCTTCTGCCTAACAGAGGGAAGGGAAAATGACTTGGACTGCTGGAGCCTGAGGCAAGGCTGAAAATCATGTGGCCTTGGCTGTGTATGGAAAGCTGCTAATTTCATAATGTTTTTGCATACGCCTGTTTTTCATCTGAAGTGACAACCTCTAGGAAGAGCATGACATTATCACAAATAAAAGAATTGCTTGTAGGGCTGTTTAAAGGGAGAGAATAATGCATTCCTACTAGGTGAGTGAATGGGAAATGACTAATGAAACCACGAGCCCCTCTGCGCCAGCAAGGAGCAGAGACACCATTTTATGGGGATACACTGGAAATGTTGGGACAAGAGTGAGTGGAACTCATTTGTTTTCCTTTCCTAATAAACATAGCAGATTCATATTGTCTTAGCAGGCAGAACCCCACTTCTGCTGTTAGCGTTCTCCCACTGAACATTACCTTTCTTGCCACTCAAAAACCATGCTGCAGAGCCTGGGACAGTTTGTGTTCAGTTTGAGATGTGGCCATGAATTTCCCTGGTGATTCATGGCAAATGGTCTACCTGCCTCACCTGCAAGGTACAGGAAACCATCCCTCCTTATCCCCGTTCTGGCCCACTTGCATCAGTCTATATCACATGTACTGTATCTCCTGTCTCATCTGGTTTCTCCAAGCTTGCCTGCAATGACAATGAGCAATGAGAATCTTCTTTCCAGGCACATGATGTGTAAACGTGTATTTTACTGGAGCAATAAAGTTGCATTATAATAGAAACAAATATTCCAGGTGGCCTCCTGTAGCATCCTGATGCTAAAAGTTTTGGGTGTTTGGGACACTTCTAGTTGCTAATTCTGTTGTGTTCTGGATTTTACATTGATCCAGAAATGCTAGGTTTCTGTCTGCCATTTGATATTACCTTCAAATCTCCGTGCTTCCATCGATGCACCTGGAATGGTTCCCACTTGCCTATCACAACACATCCTCTGCTTCACTCCCTGATATGGTTTGAAGCTGGCTCCCTACCAAGTCTCCAAACCTTACCACAAGAAGTCCCACCCTACCCCCCCAAACCTCAGGGAGAAGAGGGAGAAAAACAAACAAGAAAAACTGAGAGAGACAGCTAAAGCAATATATATATAAATATATTTACACTTATGTTACAGTTATATACAATTGAAATATATATACAATTTCACAAGGGAAAGGGAAGGGGAAAGGGAAAAAGGAACAAAACTAAAATAAAATATATATGTATCCTGATTAGTAGCCCAATATCTAGCAACTAAAAGAGTTAGCAAAGAAATATCTCACTACTCTCCTTGGGACAACTGAGAGTCGCTCTGGAATGATCGCTGGCAACCTCCGCCTCCCAAGGTCAACAAGGCCTTACCAGGCCTCGCTCCCCAACACGACAGACTCAACAGCAGGGAACCTGCACCTCCAAGCTGCCAGAAGGAAAGAGAGTGAAGGCCTTCCCTCCTTTCTAATTATGGTCTGGCTTACGTAAAAATCGTAGGGAATACTGGGTAAATCTAGACCCTTCCTTGTTTATAGACTGGTCACCAAGGAAGGTCTAGACCAAACTACCACACCCCCTCAGGGCCAGGTATCGTCTGTGTGTAAGGGCTGCAGCATGGCATACATAAGGTAGGAAATGAAATCTTCCTTCTGACTGCATGAGTGATGCAGGCTGCTCCTGCTTTGAGTTCACTCTTCTGTTCTGCTGTTCACTGTAATAGTCAGTTCAGATGCAGCCACAAAAAATCTGTCATGAACAGCTTCACCTCACTCCTTCAGAGTGTGAAAACTCCCATTTAAGTTATTTGCAGTGTTGTGGGTATCTAATTATTCTGAATGTTCTGTTTATCTGTGCTTGTGTTCCCTCCTGGTGCAACTGGCATGGCTGTGTCTGAAGCTTAGGGAAGAGGATCTTAGATGGATGCTTTTGACTAACTCGGCTGTTCTGTTTATTTCAGTTTCCAACACAAAAGCTCTGAAAGTTGGTTAAATGCTTAATGAATTTCTTTTCTAACCTAGTGAGATGAGGCAGGACAAGCAGGTCAAAACAAGAGCCAGGCTCAGTGTGGGGATGCCAGCTTCTAATAAGACATCAAAGAATCACAGAATAGTCTGAATTCAAAGGGACCCACAAAGATCATAGAGTCCAACTCTTAAATTTCTTTCGGGAAACCTCTCAGAGAGAGCTACCAGTGAGAGAGCACAACCTGAAAATGTGAAAGGAATTCAGTTTTTTAATGGCTGGAAAATTTCTGAATCTTAATGAAATGGCAGCAAGGTTGTTATTTATGATGTCTCTGGTGCCTAGTTCAAAAGAAACTGGAACGTAACTATGAATTCACTGCACTTTCAGGGAAAGAGAGGATAAAAAGCTCAAAAACCCCATGCCATATAGCTTCTTAAAATGATGTCCCGGACCCTTTTGGCAGAGCTTGTAACTTGTGATCCTGCATTTTGTCTATTTTGTTAGGAAACCTTGAGACTGGTCATCATCTTGCAAAGAAGCTGTGTAAGGCACTTGAAGGATAGGAAGGTGATTTGGGACAGTCAGCATGGCTTCACCGAGGGCAAGTCCTGCCTGACCAACCTACTGGCCTTCAAAGATGGAGTGACTACACTGGTGGTCAAGGGAAGAGTTACAGATCTCAGCTACCTGGACTTCTGTAAAGCCTTTAACAGTCCCTCACAACATCCTCCTCTCTAAATTGAAGGGAGATGGATTCTGTGAGTGGACTATTAGATAGGTAGGGAAGTGGTTGGATGGTCACATCCAGAGAGTAGTGGTCAAAGGCTGAGAATCCCAATGGACAGCACTGACAAGTGGTGTCCCTCAGGGGTCCCTACTGGGACCAATATTATTTAATATGTTCATTAATATGTTCTATGTAGACAAAGCCTAGAGAGCAACTGTATCCTGGGCTGTATCAAAAACAGTGTGTCCAGCAGGTTCAAGGCAGGGGATTCTACCCCCTCTACTCCTCTCTGGTGAGACCCCACCTGCAATGCTGCATCCAGCTCTGGGGTCCCCAGCACAGAAAGGACATCGACCTACTGGAGCGAGTCCAGAGGAGGGCTACCAAGATGATTAGAGGGATGGAGGACCTCTCCTGTGAGGAAAGGCTGAGAGAATTGGGTTTTTTTCAGCCTGGAGAAGAGATGGCTTCAGGATGATCTAATTGTGGCTTTCCAGCACCTGAAGGGAACCTACAAAAAAGATGGAGATGGACTTTTTAAAAGGACATGCAGTGACAGAACAATGGGGAATGGTTTCAAAATGAAAGAGAGTAGATTTAGATTAGATATTAGGAAGAAATTCTTTACTCTGAGGGTGGTGAGGCACTGGAACAGGTTGACCAGAGGAGTTGTGGATGTCCCATCTCTGTGAGTGTTCAAGGCCAGGTTGGGCGGAGCTCTGAGCAACCTGGTCTAGTGAAAGGTGACCCAGTCCAGCAGGAGTGTTGGAACTAGATGATCTTTAAGGTTTCTTCCAACCCAAGCCATTATATGATTGCAAGATTGTAAACTCAGCTTTGTTTAGACTTGCTCTCCCCTGCCCAATGAGCACTTGGTACATTTTACAGGTTTAATTTGGTTTGCATTTCTCTTTGGTGGCTCCCGAGCCCTGCAGATATGACATCAATTTGTCCCTTTTTCTACAGTCCTGCTCAGTTCTGCCCAGTGGGACAAGAGGATTAAAACAGATTAAAGTTGGGTAAAGTGCCAAGGTGCTAATAATAAATGCAAGAAAGCAGAAAATTTTGGATATAACTCATGAAAAGGTGGAGTTGTAAGGAGGGAAACACAGCTGTAATTTTGGCTGGAAATCCTGACAGGTCTATCAGTCAAGATGAAATCTCACATTACACACTACAGTATTTGTAGTCCAAAAATTCCCCTAATTGCTTTGCTGAAATCCCTACAAATTATTTTGCAGAATACATTGAAATAGTTTCTCTCCATATCACAATAATTTTAGCTAATAATGGACATTTTTAGACAGGAAATGAGTAATGTACAATACATTTGAAATTTTTAAAGATGAGCTCATGGAGGCAGGGTGTAATCTGCCAAGGAGAAGTGAGTTTGTTACCTGCAGTCCTCTGATAAATGTCACGGGGTGTTTAGCAACCATGGGAGGGCAGGTCTTTGCAGTGAACTCTTCGTTGCGGATTCAAATCGATTTTGAAGTATTTGCACCAGTGTTTGTCATATTACAGACAGAAATTCATTTCCCAACAGTCTTTGAGCAGGCTTTCCTCATCCCTGTCAGGATTTACTATCAAGCTAATTGCTTTCTTACTGTTGGAAAAGGGAGAATGATGTTTTTTGGGAGGTACTTTGCACAGTCTTCTGCCTGGAGCAGGACTTGCTGTGTAGGGTTTGGAAGGATTTGCTACTCTCTAACCTCCACCAGGAGCTTTTCACAGAAGTCCTATGGGAAGTAAATTTGGTCAGTCATGATTTTCCAAACATCCAAATGTTTTAAAGCATGCATACTAAGCTATTGGGTACTATTGAAAATGTACTACTTTATAAAATGCATTTCAGGGGACCAAACTATTTTTCATAATTTCCGATAAATAATTAGAAAATTGTCTACACTGCTTAACTAGGCCACAAAATATTTCAACTTTAATGAAATGGATATGTAAAAGCCTCAGATATTGCTTACGTTAAAGGTTGAGCTGTTGAGCTTTTCAATAACCACAGCATCAACAAGACTCAAAATATAAATAGTTGAAGTGGCAGACACTTGGCTGAATTGCAAATTTAATATAATTTCATTGATTCTCCACGTAGCTGGCACATGTTTATATTTATTTGAGCAGAGAAGGTAGAGAGAGCAAAGATGGGAAGACCTTACCTTAAAGTAAATCAGATTGTTTTTAACTTAACTTTCTCTAGGAATGCTGAATAGTTTAATAGGAATTGCACTCCAGTGATTACAATAAAAAAAACCATTGCACTATTAAAAATAATCAGCACTTGGGATTTATTTCTGAGCATTTGCCTTACATGTTCATATAAAACAGTCTGAACAATAGAAACCAACATGTAATTATTGGTATTTAAAGGCTGTTATGACAAAACAATAGCTTAAATGTGAAATCAGTGAATGATTTCACATTTAATGAATATATATATATTCTCATTGTAATTTAGGATAATCCCATTTGATTGTAATCTTTCACCACACTGAGGTTTTTTTTCAATTTTTGAGTTGATTCTAAGCTTACAATACCCAAAGGACGGAAGTGCTTTGTGCAAATTTTGTATGCCTCTGTTTATTATTATTATTGGAACATTTTGGATGTAGAGAAATTCTCATCTGTTGAAATTAGAAGTTTTGGGCAAACCTTTCAAAGGCTTCTCAGGTTTTGACTTGTTGTGTGCATCAGAAAGTCTGAGGGAACCTACAATGGCACTGTTGCTTGTGCTGGTTTAATGAGACCACAGGTCAAGCTTCATGATTGTGGTTGTTACCACTCCTGTTAGTCTCTTTGAAGACTTCATTTAGAGAATTTCAATTTCTAGCAGTTTATGGACCAAAATGCCCCTCCCAACCATACAGAGAATATAGGAGCTTGCTTTTGTAGCCTCCTTTCTTGGACAACTTAAAATCACTCCATGGACTCCCTAGGGGTCTAGAGACTGCAAATTGGAAGCACGTCATCTCATTTATACATACAGTGTGAAATATTGATCACGTAGTATTGTGGCTGGGGAACTGCTGGGAAATCAGGCACCTCAAGGAACAGTGATTTAACACTGGATATCTGAAGCAATTATCTCACTGGTTTTTTTCTTCTGTACCAAAGTCATGCATAGTTGTTCTGGCTCATGCTTACAATAGGCAAAACTCAGTGGTGAAATATGAACCATTTTGTTAAGCAGAGAGTTTTTTTTCTGGCCAGCTTCATTATAAAGGTAAGATGGTGCATATGGGGCACCCAGTAACAGATATGTAAGAACAGGCAACTGCCTATAAACAGATGTGTTTATTTTCATGGCATTGCAGCTAGGCAATTAACATGGCTTGCTTTCTGGGTGATGCCTAGGTCACAATTCTAGCCCAAGGGACATTATTACTTACTTGCTGATACATATATACATATATATATTTACTGAAAAGGATTGCAACTTGACCCCAAAAGGACAGATGAAATTTTTTTTTTATATATTGGCCACATTAATATCTGGAAAAGAGCATAACAGATATGAAACTCCTGCATGAATTTCAAAAGACGGTTTTCTTTTGCAGCCCCCTATGGATCACATTTGAGGTCATTAAGTCATTAGCAGGCAGCAGGGAGATTGTAATTTTGCTTTTCTTCAACCTAACTATTCCACTGTGCAACCCCTTTTTTATTCACGTTGCCACTTTTACTCAAGTTGATTACTAACATGATCTCCGAATAAACCTACTGGTTATATGAGAAAAGATGAGCATCTGAGTAAAGCCATTAAATCTACATTTATAAAATTATCTCCCTGGACTTAATTATCACTATCCTGCTGGATGCTCTGATTCTACACTGGGTTATCCCTTGACTTCCTTCTCTTGTTTGATAATACAGCTTCTCATAATCCACACAATCCTTGCAATATATTTCACTTGCTGACATTTTACTTTGTTGTTGATATTCATCCCTAGGTATCCCAAATGCCTGTCAATTAATCAGTCATCAGTCTGCACAGTGCTGTTAGAGCCAGGGAATAAGCACCTGGCTTTCAAATGAGGCAGCATTTATCAATTCATGTGACTTTCACTATGAAAAAAGAGAAATTGTACTCTGTCGTTGCCAGCAGCCTTCAGGGTGATTATATTATAAGGCAAACTCGGGACCAAATCCTTCTGGATCTGTCGGAGATATCTTACAACGTCCATGAGTTTTGGCTCCTTCTAGCTTTATCTGTTGTGATCTGCTGATTATTCTGCCTCATGATTAAAGAAAACTTGGAGTCCAGTGTAGCCTTTAAATGCTGTTTTGAAAATTATCATTTCTGTGAATTTTAAGAAGATGAGCTGGCTGAAGTAACTGCAGAAATACTGCAGGTTAGTTTTTCTTCAGACTGCAGAAGAAATTAAAAACTAAAAAAACACTTATGGTAATCCTCCCCCTACTTTTCCACGCACAATTTCATGCTTTCTGTCTGTTCTACGCATTGGAGGTTTTTTTCTAATGTGAAAAGCCTGTTTCTTCAAGAATGAGCAGACTTCTGAAAACTAACTGCAGTGATGAGCATGGAGAGAGTGTGAGCTGCATGGTACATACAGTACAACACCTGAGGCAGGGCCTTCCTTCTGCTGTTTGCTCCCACCAGGCTTAGCTGTGTCAAAGGAGAAGCCAAGAAAGTATTTCTCTCTCCTGCAAGAAATATCAGTGTGAGCAGTTTTCCAGTCAGTGAGTCATTTTCTGATCCCACTATCCACTCATCCGTTTGCTATTGAAGCCCCAAGTACTCGTGAAATGACTGGCTATAACTGGACAAGGGTGTCCATGTGTAGCAAATATGTTTTTGTCAGTTATCTAAACATTGGTCTTCTCTGTCCATGTTCATAAGCAGTGTCATAATTAGTGGTGAAATATTTGTTTCTCCAAGATGCATTTCAATTGTGCTTCATCCAAGGAGTCTTATGGCTCTGTGTAACATGTAGTCAACGAAAGAAACCCCTACAAATATATGGGGCCTGATGGGATTAATCCAAGAATCCTCAAAATGCTGGCTGATATCATCACAAAGCCTCTATCAATGATTTTTGAGCAGTGTTGGGAATCTGGAGAGGCCCCAGCTGACTGGAAGCTGGCAAATGTTGTCCCAGTTTTCAAGAAGGGCAAGAAGAAGGACCCCAGAAACACCAGGCCTGTCAGTCTCACTTCAGTGCCTGGTAAACTTATGGAGAAGATTATTTTGGGAGGTATTGAAAAACACCCGAAAGACAATGCAATCATCGATCAGAGCCAGCACAGCTTCGTGAGAGGAAAGTCCTGCTTATCAAACACGATTTCCTTTTACGACAAGGTAACCCACCTAGTTGATCAAGGGAAGCCAGCTGATGTCATCTTTTTGGATTTCAGTAAAGCTCTCACAGGATCCTTCTGGTCAAAATGCCCAGCTCACAGCTGGATAAACACATCATGTGGTGGGGGAGCAATTGGCTCACAAGTTGAGCACAGAGGGAAATAGTGAATGGGGCAACATCAGACTGGTGACCTGTTACTAGTGGGGTTCCACAGGGCTCCATCTTGAGCCCTGTGCTCTTCAACATCTTCATAAATGACTTGGACACAGGACTGGAAGGAATACTAAGCAAGTTTGCAGATGACACAAAACTGGGAGGAGCTGTTGATTCCCTCAAAGGCAGGGAGGCCCTGCAGTGATACCAAAAAGCGACAGAAACAAACTTCTTAACACCAATTTGCAGATGTTAAAAAGGGTAATTCTTCTTTATTCAGCATGCTGGACGTTCAGAGGATAGCTCCTCTAATCAAACATACCAAGTGACAGACAGACAGGGCTTTTAATTACACAGACATATTCATTAGATAATCTTGCTTATCTAATACATATTCATTAGTTTGTTTACATAGTCACACCCCTATTGGAAGTCCTTTGGTCTTTCCAGGTCTTCTTAATCATCTTGATCTCAGTGCTTGAGCAGGTACATCATTGTGTTCCACCACCAAAAACTGTTACATTCGTTCTTTATTTTATCTTGTTTGGATACACAGAGCTTAGTTTATATCTTTCTTTGAGTACATCCTTACCAAATTCTCTAGGACTTCTCTAAGATCATATTGTTCCTTCTTTGGGCATTCCAGGATACTGTGAGTAAAGTTTCTATTTCTTCTATCAGCAGAGAGACCTCAACAAATTGGAGGACTGAGCAATCACCAATCATATGAGGTTCAACAAGGGAAAGTGCCAGATTCTGCACCTGGGATGGGGCGGAAGGAGTGCTACAGCAGCTGTGCTGGCATTGTGTGTCTGCTGAGCCTTTCAGTAGAGATACAGACAGATCCTGCTTTTGTTACACTATTTCCTCAAACAGACCGATTAAGCTTTGGAAAGCATAACTGTACCTGCTCTAGGGATTACCCTGGCAGAGCTAAGCTGGTTTTGAGATAGAATTTGTATTTACTTATTTATTTGACATTCGTAACCAACATAGCTGTTCCAGCAAAGCTTTACAGAGTAATCTTAATCTTGGTAAAATGACCACTGCACTGCTAACCTTTCCACAGTGCAGTGCCATATTTTAGACAAGGCTTACTCCACTTTTAATGGGATGTTCAACGTAATACTGCACTCTGTCAGTCAATAAAAATGCTTTTTCCTCCTCAGGCTACATGTGTTTTCACCTGTTACGACAGTATTTGAAAGATGCCAGTTGCATCATGTTTGTAAACAGTGCCAGATTGGGACTGCATGCTCCATTCTGTAGGATCATGTCTGTTGAGTGATGTGGGCATCCCTCAGTTAAACAGCTCCCATTGTTTTCCCTGGATTTCTGCTTGGCACTTACTCCTGAGCAGGCAGATCGTGCAGGCAGCTTATTTGCGGCTCAGGGAATAGATACACTTTAGTGCCCTCATGCCATATTTATTATCATCTCGCCTGCCTTGCGAAGGAAGCTGCAGACATTGTGATGGATGGAGGATGACTTGACCAATTTTGCTGTGGTTTCTGTAAGTGGTGTTCTCCATCTTTGGTCAAAGAGAATTGGTGTAATTTCTTGTGGCTGTGCCACACAGCTCTGATCTCCTGGCTCTTCACTGTCTCTGTAAATAACCATTGCCTTTTAAAAGAGGTTTTGCCTGATCAGATACTGCAGTTGCTGTACCACAGTGTTTGGCAAGGACCAAGGAGAGGAGAGAACCTGCTTGTCACCCCTCTCACCCCTCTGGGGGTAAAAGTACTGCAGCATCAGGTTGGGGTTGTGTAGAGCTTAAACCCCCCAAATAATGTAGTAGTAAATTAGATATATACATCCAGGGAAGGGGATACTAATGAATTCACATTAATAGAGAATTTTGTCATTTAAACTGAAGCCTGGTAAGAAACTCTTTTTATATTAATGTGATTTTGAAGTGTTTCCAGTATCATCACTAAAAGGACACATTATTAGGTAAGAATGTAGTTGCACTCCCTGAAAAACAGAGTTCAGTATTGTCTTATTTGTTATCCCACTTCACTTCTCAGTGCAGATTTATTCTGTCCCCATCTGCCTAATGTTCCTTTTAAACAAAGCTCCAAACAAATGAGTCAGTTGACATAATTTTCCTCTATATTGTCTGTGGCAATGATTCCTTAGTGCTTGTGGCCAGGAGAACTTTCTCAGCCCCTTGTTGCCTCCTGTCTCTGTGGGAGCAGCACTCGCCATGGGGTTGGGGCATCTACCAGTGGCTGTGACTGGCCGTGGCTGGACCTTGCTCTGGGGTGATGGCACTGCAGAAACTGGGGCACAGGACTATGCCATGCAGCTCTCTGCTTGAAGGGCTGTGCAGAGAGTGATGGAGGACAGGTATGGACCTGATGACAGACTGCAGCAATTTGTCTAATCCCCTGCTGAATGTGTGGCACTAGGAACTGACTTCTCCTTAATTAGGTGAATGAACACAAAATGTGACTGTTCCCTACTGGCTGGGTTGTATTGAGTGCTGAAAAAAATCCAGAGATTAAATAACGGTTCCAGAAATCAATCTTACTAACTACTTACTGGGTTCCCCCCCCCTTCTAATATGCAGTGAAGATATAAAAGCCTAAAACAGCAGTAAAAAAAGTCAGAAGATGAATATTCTGCTTTCAGATTGGCTTTCATTACTTTTTTTTTTTAGAAGAAGAAGGAAATAATTATAAAATGACAATGAAGTAACTTTGACAGTAGAAAAATAAGTGGTGTGGATTTTATTTGTTCTTTACTATACTTGCTTAGGGAATGAATCTTCTCTTTGCACCATGAGGCTGGGCTATAGGTTTTAACAAAATAGTCTGGGATCAGTTAAAAACCAGCAACATCTGCTTGCAGCAAGGAGATATCTCCTAATCAAGAGACAGAGCCATGGAGGAAAGCCTGATCTTCCTCAGCTAGCAGCTGTAGAAAACTTACCTTTCAAGACGTTTGATAAAATAGATAAATCTATAGAGTTAGCTAAAGAAGATTATAGATTTGGGTTAAAATAGCTTCCAAGATTTTCTAACCTACACCAGATCTGGACACAGCCCTTTTCCCAAAGAGGGCTGCATAGCCCAGCCTTTCGGTATCCTTGTGCCTCAGTCTGTCAGACAGATCAGACCTGATGGAAAAAAACAAAGCCAAGCTTTCTCACATCACTTTGGAAAGATTCCTCCTCATCCCCCACCCTCGGATGTTGGCAGATGTGATTGGTGGCTGTTAAGTAGGAGTTATTTTTACTTCCCATCCCCTCAAAAAAAAAAAACAAACCCCAAAAACAAAAAACCCCAACCAACCAAAAAAATCCAACCCCCCCAAACAAACAACCAAAACCTCCCCCAAATAAACCAAAACCAGCCAAAAATCAAAAAAACCCCAAACAAAACAACCTCCCCACAAAAAGCCCAACAAAACCCAGGCTTGTGTAAAGAAAAGTAGAAAAATGTCAGTCTTACTGTGCAGAGAGTAAGTAGTGTTGTCGAGAGGCACTGCTCCGTCAATTTGTCCCCCTGTGTACAGTCAGGCTTATGGCTGTGTGCAGGTGCTGGACTCATCCAGGCAGATATCCATTAGGTTCATCTGTTGCATGTTGACATAAACTCATGTGCTCTCGACAGGAGCTTGTTGTGCTGAGGCTGTCACCATGAGTAATGGCTGCTCATGTGATAACTCAGTGTAACTATTGGATAGCAAGTGACTTATGAAGGCTTTTTGTAGAACAACTGTGTAGAACAAGTTTTTATAAATAGGGACCAGTGTCTGTTAGGATAAATCAGAGTATTTGTTTTGCCCTGTACTTCCAGCATATTTAATTTACAGACATAATGAGACAAACCTATTGTGATTACAGACTTTGCTGTTGAAGATGGTGATATGCACCTCTAATGATCTTGTTTTCAAGACTCTCCAAAATGTCTCTCAGCTGAGAAGACACCTGGCCAGCATGCTGCAAGGCACGGGCTAAGCCCTGCTGTCCTCAGGACCAATATACACACTGCTGCAGAAGGACTGTCAGGTTATTGTTACAGCTAAGGAAGCATGGGTGTGTCCTTTGCACTGTGCAAAGCAATAGGTCGCAATGCTGATTCTGGAGCTTTCTCCCTGAGTGCCTTTCTTGGGCCTTTGGGACCCAAAAAGCAATGAGGAGAGACTTACAATGAAGTGAGGTGGGATGGTCGCAGAGGGATGGAGAGGGTCTGAGGAGTGAGCAATTCTGTCTCTTTGGTCCTAATTTCAGAGGAAGGGTTTTTGCTCTGGTACAGTCAGTAGTGTCAAATGAACACCTTGTTGTGCATCTTTTTCTTTTTGGGATGTAATATGGTACCTTTCTCTAGTGTAGGCTGTATACATTTATTTAGTAGCAATCGGGATATATGGGTTTGCTTTCTCCCTTCAGCTGTGGCCTTCTTATGGCATTCCCTAGTTTGGTCTGGAGGGAATTTGCACAGGGCATTGTACAAGGCATTCACATAGCACAGTCATCTTGTGGTTGTGGCTAGCAAATCTGACTTGCATGGAGAGGGATAGAATAGCTCTCATGTCTCTTACACTGGTGATGGTGGGGTCTCCCAAAACAAGTAAGAAACCTGGAGGCTGACTGTTGTGGATGGGCGTGGAAGGCTTAGACAAAAATTTATTAAAAAGCTCTGCTGTTGAGTCACAAGGTGCAGAAATGACTGCCTTGCTTTTTAAACTCCTTTCTCAAAGAAGGGTTTAGGTGTGGCTGAATCCTATCTTAGCCTTGGACTGTATTAACAGTTTAAACTTAAAAGTTTAAACTGTTAATACAGTTTAAACCACTTTGTCCTGCAGGTTTTTAATGATTGGCAAAATGAGAATATTTATATAAGATGAATAATTTATGTTATATAAATGATCAGACAAAAGATCTTAATCATAACTATTTACTATGCAATACACTTTACACAATACACTTTAAATCTACTAGTAGAGCATAATATAGCATAAAGTAGTATAAGGCACTGTAACAAAGCAATTATAGAAACAATTATATTGAAGCTAGCAAAAAGAAATAATTATTAAGTAGAGATTTGATATAACTCACCCATACCAAGACTCGTGGGGAGATCTCTTTCTCTCAACCTTAAGGAGTAACCTCGAGGGCGTCCACAGCCCACGGAAAGAATCTCTGTACATATACCCCAAGAAGGGTTGTGTCAGAAGAACCTGACTGCATGAGAGGGGACTGGATTTTTATAGTATTTTAGTATAGTAGATTGACTTCTAGTCACACATGTACGGCCAGCTATCAGCTTATCTGTCAAGTCAGACTTCAAAAAGCAGGATGTGTATTCTAAGTCTGGTGTACCAGGATGGTTTTAGCATAATTAACACCAAGACAACACCCTGGCTTCAGCAACTGAGCTTCCATGATAGCTTGCATTATGGCTTGATTGGATTTTAGGTCTTATCAGAGTGGGTCTATCCTGCCACACTGACAGTCTGGTTTGTTTTTTATTTCCCTAAAGTGGACCTGTGTGTAGGCTAATTTGTAACCTTAATTTTTAATTTTGCCACTGACTGTGCTAATAGTAAATGATGGTGTGTCCTATGTTTCTAGACTAGTGGGATAATGGAGCTGGGCATACTGGGAACAGCCTCTTACTCATAGTACTGCATTTGGAGAGTACTTGCTCAGAAGCAATTTTGGGAAAAGAGGCCTGGACAGCCTAATGTGCAGGGCTGCCAAAGACTGACGGGATCACATTTTTGCCCCATGTGCTTGCTCTGACTCCATAGAAATGTTCCTGCGCACTGACAACAGAGTGGTATAGACAGAAGAGGGGATGAATATTTTGTCTTTGAAAGCGTTCTTTATTTAACTGCAGTGGCTTCTGAAGAGCATTTCTTCCCTCCAGGCTTCCTGCTTTGTTCAATTCTACTCTGTTGAGGGGAAAAGACTGATTCTTTCCTTCTCCTTCGCCTCCACCCTCCTCCCTCCTCCTATTTGCAAGGGGAAATAGCTTGGTTATAGATTAGTGTTACTTGTATCATAGCATTTAGCAGATGAACACATCTCAGCACCCAAATTCCCACTGCACAGTCCACAGCCCCTGGATCAGACAATTTCAGCAGCTGTAGATGAAATACTTTCTCTTCCCACGAACATAATCTTTCTTGGGTAAGCCTCACCCATTTTACTTTAGTGTAGATAGTAAGATGATTGGTGCCTCGCAGGTGTAAAGCACAGGTTCTCTTCATGTCCATCTCGGAGGTCAAGTGTTTTTGGTACCCAGTACAAAGTATGAAGTCTGCATTTAAATTCATTGATGTTTCTGAGACTTACTGTTGACTGCCTGATTCCCAGCCCTTTATTTGGCACAGGTAGCATGTAGTGAATGACAGCGCAAAAGACTGTAAACCGGCTTCCATATTTTAATCTGTTTTTTTCTGCAAGAGGAGGGAGATTGTTTTCTGGCACTCCTCCACTGCTCTGCACAGCTTGAAATTAAATTGCTAGAGCATTGCCCTAAGAGATTTTAATTTACATTTCAATAGTCCGAAGTAGCAGTTACTAAATCTCCTTGTTGGAGTAAGCTTAAAGTTCTGGCTAATCACTGAAGTTTTTGATAATAGGGAGAAATAGGTGTTTAACTTTGAGGGTCAAGGTGTAATTTATTTTGCTGTGGAAGGGTATGAGGACAGGAAGTCTTTCCTTCTGTTAGAAGCATTTAGAACCAACCCACAGTTTTTAATTACTTCCATCTCAGCTGAAGAGTGACACAGGAGGAGCAGACTTGTCTAACCTGATGCTGCTCAGCCTGTATGCAGAGGAGCATGTGGTTCCTCCTCCCCTCCTGTGCTGTGTGTTATTTATGAGCTCACTGGAAACAAAAAAAGGGGCCAAAAAAGGTCAAGAAGTGTAGCTTGATGCATAGACAAAGGAGGTGTGTGCCTAGAAAATCAGGGATAATGACCATGACTTTATTTCCAAACCCTGTCCATGCAGAGCCCTAGAGAGCTGCTGCATTGACTCCTCAGCTGTGAGTGACAGAGGCAGCCCTGGCAGGTCCTTCCTCTCCCTGCAATTCCCTCATCCTCCATCCCTCTGCAGAGAGCAGAGGTAACTCTGCAAGGCTACTGCTGGGCTGGCCCTCCCTCTTATCACCAGCCCCTTTCCATACTCCTGTCCTGTGCCCAGTTACTCCTCTGCCCTACAGGACTGAATTACCTGCATCACCAAGAGGCCACGAGACAGCTCCGTGCTTGATGGCTTGGACAACCTCAAACAGTGTGTTTTATGATGAAGGGAGTGCAAGAGAAGATGTAGCAGTTGGTGGAAAATATTGAGCTCTGTTCACAGCACAGGTGGCACAAGGTATTCTGTCCATTTGGCTGCCTGGGCAGCTGTGAGAGGCAATGCTGCAGTGAGGAAATGGATCTGTCAGACAGAGTGGAAAACAAATTACTGTAATGGTGATAGAAGTCTGTTCCTGGCTTACTGATGCTTAAAAGAAACCAGACTTCTGCTTTCTGCAGATCTTTTTCTGTTTTCATCTTCCTCCCTTTCCCAAGGAAAGCTTTCCCTTGCTACCCAAACCTCCCTGGTGCCAGGAGGGTGCTATGGGGAGTTGTGTTCTCACCTGGCAGTGGCTTTTCCAGCCTGTCTCTGTAGTGTCTGTGCCAAGGGAAGAGGAGATGTGCACCTGGCCCTCACAACACCTGATGAGGTGCAGGCTGTAGGGCAATGCTTTAGTGTATGAAGCTGCTGTACCTATATCTGTAAAAGTCTTTTCCTTGGACTGTGGCACATCTCCGACTCGCTTCTGTAGACAGTAGGTGCTATGGATGCCTGTCCCATTGCAATGCCAGTATCTAGAGGCACACTCAAAAAAAAAAAAAAATGAAAAAGAAGAGGGAGGACGTCCTGATACAAAATCCTTTTAATAAGGTTAGTTTGAAGAATTCTACTGCCCACCTGTTCTGTGGAGTTACTCTCTTTCTACCTTTGTTGCATTATTTTTTTCCTTTAGTAGGAAAAATATGTTGCAATATTGGGAAAAAACAAATATTACAATGAAATACTGATGAGCATCTCTCATCTGACATCAAAATGACTTTTGATACAAACAGTTGAAATGCTAGAGGTTGTAGTTCCAGAAACTGAAAGGAAATATTACATGGAGAAATATTCACCTGAGTATTAGCGGAATTTCCTCAAGCAGAAACGAAGAGGTAAGCTCCAAGCACTCATCTGATTAGAAGCTAAAAGGATCTGATTTTACCATGGAGCATGCTGTGAGGTGGATTTTTGAGGTATTAGGCTCTTCCTCCTCCTGTTTACCTTCATTTATATTTTCTCTGCTGTGATCTTTTGTCCTTCTTAAGATGTGTTCCGTGTCTTTTCTGGAAAAGAAAAGCCCCAGTCTCCTTTCCCAGACTTCCATGTGCATACTGCTCTGTGAATCCCACAAGGTGTTGCTATGTGTATTGGAAAAATCAGCTGAGCTTACAGATGCAAGTGCAGTATGTTTACCTTAAACCTAAAACCCAAAGTCCCCATACCTAAGAAGCTGTTCCCTGACCATGACTATTCCTTGGGAGTCATCTTCCAGATTGCCTTGGGAGCAGCTACAGGTGCTGACAAAGGCTGTAAGTGCTTTATGACATTATAAGAAAAGGAGCCAGGTACCACATGAAGGTTACTGTAAAAAAAGTGGCTTGGCTGCTTAAGAAAAAAAGAAAATTATAGATAATGAATGTATGAAGCAGTCGGTGACCTCTGATACTGTGGATCTGTCTCCCTTAATGCTTGACAAACTCAGTGACTGGCTTTGGAGGAATGGAGAGTGCAGTCAGCCCACGCATAAGCATTTTCTCCAGAATAACACAGAAGTTAATGTGCTACAACAAAAGCAGCTGCTTTATTTAATAACCCATTTCATCATGTAATTCCTGTCTTTAGCTATGAAATGCCAGCAGTTTTCAAGAAGGCTAGGAGTGTCCCAGCAATGATTCATTACAGCTCTATTGGGGGTAAAAATAGGAAAAAAAGTTTTAAACAGACAATTGGAAGTAAAGCTTGTTGCTTCATTGCTTCTCATAGCTCATCTGAGAGGGTTATTTCAATCCAGACCATTTCTGTAGTGCATTTTCTAGCACAGTTCCACAAGCACCTGTGCTGTCCAGGCAGAGGGGAGGAATAATGGAAACCTCCCATTGTCACCAGAGGTGCTCTGTTGATTGACCCAGGTATCAGTGGCTCTCCAGCCACTGGGAACCCCTGAGGACTCATTTGGTAGTGGGAAGTGGTCTTTAGCTGATCCTTGGGGCCACTGTAAATGGCCAAATCCATACTCTTCCCATGTGACTCTGTCAATATGTGAGATAAGATGAAGGTTGGCTGAAAACATAAACTAACCTCCAGCCTAGTTAAACATAAATATTTTTTCCTGATATGGTTTTTACAGTTTAACATTTACAGTGGTAGTTTTTATGGCTACCTCTCTTTACATCCTGAGGAACTGAGCTTCTTTTTTTTTTTTTTTTTTTCTCCATTACTCCATTCCTATTAAACAGGCAAATATTTATTCCTTGTGCTTTTCTCCCATGTAACATGCTCTTTTTTTCCTTTGTCTTCCAGCATGCTTCAGTCCCCATGCAAGTCTCTTGTGACCGTTGCTTTGGGTTGAAGTTTAGAGTTGGTTGCTTTCCACCAGAGACTTCACTTGGTCTCTCTTCATATGATCACTTGCTACATTAGGTAGATAAGAGTTCTTTTTTTCTTAAGTCATTGTTTGTCCTCATTTCCCAGAGTCTGGTAATAAAGCTGTATTAGGTTACTTGTCATTTGTAAGTAGCAACATGCACTGTTCTTCAGTGACTGGAGATGGAATAACCTCACGATAAAGGAAAACAAAATACAAAACATCCCTATCATGGCAACATGATCCCCTTTATCACAAATTTTCTTGGCCCCTTGTGTGTAAGTGGAGCTGCTAGGGACAGTAGAAGTGGTGTGTTTATTTTCTGAGTTTTTCTCATAGTGCCCAAGGTGAGTAATTGGAATTTCATTCTCTTGTTGCTTACCTACGATATCCAGAATTCATATCTTTGAGGGCAGTTTATCCCTGGAGAGTTAATATATAAAAGTGGTAAATTCTTATGGAGCAATTTGATTTCCTGTGTGTATACAGATTTTGAATTTAGTTTTGCTTATTGCAGAGTAATTTTTTTTTCTGCATGTTTTCTTCTTGCTCTTGGCCCTGCAGATGCACTTGGAAAGGACTGAAGTGGATTTTCTTCTGACTTTTCCAACACAAGAGAACTGTTAAATAAGATCTGGATTACAGTGTGAAGTTGAGGCTCCACTTGCATCTCTGGGAGAACAGTAAAGGCACAGAGAAAGGATGTAGCCTGTGAAAACTTCAGTGATAGAGGCTATGTATGACTCAGGATTAACACAGAAGGAGCTCTGAGTTAGCTGGAGTCAGAAATACCCATCTCCTCATTTGTGAAATGAACAACTGGTATGTAAATAATGAAGACATGATAAACCCTTTGGTGCTGTTTGTGCAGAATGCGTTTGCAAAGTTGAGCTGTTTTTGAAACAAGGTTTTTTTAGAGACATACTTCACCTTGAAGTGAATAAAACTTTCAGGCAGATGAAGGACACTACTTAGTGTATGACCATTTCCTCTGCAACATGCAATAATGTTTTCTTTTAGAATTTAGGGTCAGTTTTAGATGTCTTTTAACTATATTGTGAATTGCATCCATAAGAAAGAAGAGCAAGGGGGCATCATGTTTCCCCTTTCTCGTGTTCACAGTTTCAGGATAAGAGGTATGAAGGCAAGAACAGTGAGTATTTCTTTGTATACATTAAAACCCTTTTATTGTTAAGGTTCAGTATCATCCATGTCAATGTAATGCCATAATTCCAGTGGAAACGGCCTCCATTGCTCTAGAGTCAGTCCTATGGGGAATGAAACAGTAAAGTAACACTATCACCATAAAGCGGACCTTTGATCTTCAAAGTTTGGTGGTGTGCAGGGATCACTACAGGAAGAATTATTTGGCAAGGTTAGTGAGAAATTAAATTAGATCTGTGTAAGCTTCTGGAAGTTTGGTTTATTTTGGGTTTTTGAACAGTATAGACTTACTAGGGTATATTGTTAGTGTCTAATTCCCTCAGCAAGCAACTGGTTTGTACCACAGCATCAGAAATCAGGTACGCAAAATAGCAACAAATACGAATTTTGTTAGCCAAGAGAGTGTATATTTAGGCATCTTTAAAGTTCTCTTAAAAAATAAAACATTGTTTAAACTCCAATATACAAAATATTGGGTCATATCAGTATTAAAACTAAAAAAATGGGAATTTGTAAACCTTTCCAAACTTCCCTAAAAGCTCTCAAAATCTCTATGAGATAAGCAGAACTCTTGTGGTTTTGACTGAGAAATTTACTTTTGAAACTTAGGAAAAAAGTTGATATTGGAAAACTGAAATGCTTGTAGCAGATTCCTGAGCCTAGGGGCAGCTCTGGCTTCTCAGGGCCCCAGATTATTTTCACAATGAACATTTTCCACCCAGTGATGCTGGGCTCATGAATTCAGTTGGGCAGAGGAGAGGCTCAAGCTGCCAGCCACAGCCCAGCAAAGCTGTTCCTCCCTGGTCCTGTTCTAATCCACCCCGGACAGCATGCATATTTGCAGACACAAATTGTTTGAAGTAAACAGAAAGAACTTTGAAAATTGCAATCCTAATCCATTTTTCTTCAGTATTAGTAATGACTGTTCTCTCATCAATATTCACCTATAGAGAACTGAAGTAGATAAATGTATATTTATCTCTGTTAACTACAAATTGGTTACAAGTTGACACTAGAACTAGATTAGAAAAATATATTTTTTTTAAGTTTAAACTACAAGGACTTCACCTTGTTGAAAACAAGTGGTAGCTGCTGTTCTGGTTATTCTTGTTCACATAGGTATTGTACTACTGCACTATCTGGTAGCACTGCTATAGATAGGATTTTCTTGACATTTCTTTTCTCATTTGTATTCAGGTACATTGCACATAGTTAATGGTGGCTGATACTTTGCTGCTTCAGAAACAAAAATAGAAGCTAAAATCTCAACTTTTCCATATCTATTTCAAGAGACTGAACTGGTAAGGACAAAAATTGCCCTCATTCTATGGACAGTGATTGCATCAAATAATTAACAGAACTTTTGCTCCTTAGATTATTGGATTATATGAAAATTCTTTTAAATATAGTGGCATAGAAATGATGGATATGACCAATGAAAGCCAATCAAATCATTAAATATATATTTCTCAGACAAAATTGCAGTGCTAAATGACAATCCTGAGTTTGGGTTTCTGTTTCATGTCTTCTTGCAAAGAATGGATAGGGTTTTTGTCAAGTACTAGGTTGTGTGGGGGTTTGAGACCATTGGCTACAGAACAAAGAGAAAAAGGAATGTAATTAGGTCGGTGACATGGACAGTGGGATTGAGCAGAAGCTCGGCAAGTTTGCCAGCAACACCAAGCTCTGTGGTGTGATTGACATACCGGAGGGAAGGGATGCCATCCAGAGGGATCTCGATAACCTTGAAAGGTGGGACTGTGCAAACCTCATAAAGTTCAACAAGGCCAAGTGCAAGGTCCTGTACCTGAGATGATTCTCCCCCTCTACTTTGCTCTTGTGAGACCCTACCTGGGCCACTGTGTCCAGCTCTGCAGTCCCCAACATAAGAAGGATGTGGACCTGTTGGAATGAGTCCAGAGGAAAGCCACAAAGATGATAAGAGGGTTGGAGTACCTCTTCTATGAAGACAGGCTGAGAGAGTTGGGGTTGTTCTGTCTGGAGAATAGCAGGCTCTGGGGAGACCTTATAGCAGCCTTCTAATACCTAAAGGGGGCTTACAAGAAGGCTGGAGAGGAACTATTTGCAAGGGCATGTAGTGATAGGATGAGGGTGAATGGCTTTAAACTGAAAGAGCGTAGATTTAGATCAGATATTAGGGAAAATATCCTTTACTGTGAGGATGGTGAGGCACTGGAACAGGTTGTCCAGAGAGCTTGTGGATGTCCTGTCCCTGAAAGTGCTCAAGACCAGATTGAATGGAGCTCTGAGAAACCTGGTCTGGTGGGTGGCACACGTGCCCATGGTGGGGGAGTTGGAACTAGATGATCTTTTCTTCCAATCCAAGACATTCTATAATTTTATAATTTTTAGTTAAAATGTTGTATATACTCTCTGAAGCAACTGCAAGTGCCAAATTCTGCACCTGCGACAGGGCAACCCTGGCTGGTGTATAGATTAAGAAACTAAAGACTCGAGAGCAGCACTGTGGAAAGGGACGTGGGGGTCCTGGTTGATGGCAAGTTGAATGTGAGTCAGCAGTGCCCTGGCAGCCAGGAGGGCCAACCATGTCCTGGGAGGCATCAGGAAAAGCATCGCCAGCCAGTTGAGGGAGGTGATTGCCCTGCTCTGCTCTGACCTGGTTCAGCCTCACCTTGAATATTGTGGCAGTTTTGGGCACTGCAACATCAGAAAGATATTAAACCATTAGAGAGTGTCCAAAGGAGGGCAACCAAGATGGTGAAGGGCCTTGAGGGGAAACCATATGAGAAGAGGTTGAGGTCACTTGGTCTGTTCAGTCTGGAGGAGACTGAGAGGAGACATCATTGCAGTCTACAACTTGCTCATAGAGGAAGAGGAGGGGTAGGTACCTATCTCTTCACTCTGATGATCACTGACAGAACTTGAGGAAATGGTAGGAAGCTGAGTCAGGAGAAGTTTACATTAGACATCAGGAAAAGGTTTTTCACCCAGAGGCTGGTTGGGCACTGCATAAGGCTCCCCAGGGAAGTGGTCACAGCACCAAGCCTGTCTGAATTCAAGGAGTGTTTGGACAATACTCTCAGGCACATGGTGTGACTCTTGGGGTGTTCTGCATAGGGCCAGGAGTTGGACTTGAAGATCCTGACGGGTTCCTTCCAACTCAGCATATTCTGTGATTCTATGGTTCTATGATAATGTCACTTGCTAAATGCTAAAAGACAGAACTAGGTACTGAGAGTATCCTGTATCTGCATTATATCTAGGGGGATAATTTGTTTCAGTAAAGACTGCTGGAGGGTGTATGTGTTCATATATTCATGATGACTTGCATAAAGGTGTTACTGGGTGTGGTTTTTTTAAATTAGGAAGCCTACCTGTCACTGCTTTTTCTAACAGCATATTCCAGCAGAGAGCACTTGCCTGCCCAGAGCGAAACCCATCCCCAGGAGCTAACCACAGTTTCAAACAAAAGAGAAGTTTCAATATGTTACAGAGTCCTGCATATTGGCTAGCTGCTTCTCAAATTAAAGATTTATGATATATTTAAAACCGATAAAACCTGGAACCACTGGTTATAAACTACTAATGGAAGAGCAGTAGATTTGTGCAATCAGGTAAGATCAGTTGCTGTGCACTGTTGGGAAAGGATAGATTCGATATCATTCAGATCAATGTGCTTCAGTACATGCTCTTAAAACATCCCGATTTCCAGGCAGCCTGTAAACTCTAAGCATTTCCGGAAGCAATTAACAAAGTATAACGCAAAAGCAAAGCAGAGATGAAAACAAAAATGAACTATCGACTGTAAAACACAGAGTAAACCTCATGTCACTTCTTGCTTAGTCATAGCTAAGTGCTGTTAATCATCTACTCTTTGTTGCATTGTCAGGTGAATGGTTGAGATTTTAGGTGATTTATATGCCTGTTGTTCACTTTGCAATGCAAATGCCTGGAAGTGCATGTGCTCTGCTGCCAAATGTCAGCTGGGAAGAGGTAACCTGCAGCTTTTTGTGCTCTTGGTGTACCTTGAAGTCCTCTTGAGTCATCCCAACAGGAGGTATGACCTTTTTCTAATTTCTTCATAAGCAACTGGCTGTGTAAGTACCAGCATGCTATCAGAATATCTTATCTTTCCAAATCCTGTAGCATAACTCTTTGCTCTGTAAGCATTTACATATTTACATATGACCAGTCTCTGGGGTCATGCATCTGGTAATATTGCCACTGGCACTTACAGAGCAAGTGCTGAACATAAGCATTTTGTACAGTTAAATTAAAATGTGTTTCTTTAGGAAGAAATTGATCTAAAAGAAAAATAAAAAGTAGATCATGACTCTTGGGTGGACAGACAGGATAAAAAAGAATGCTCTTGAAAAGACAGTTTCAGTCACTCCATTTTTCTTATGCAAGCCCTAGTTAAACTTGTTGGGCCAAATTATTCCCTCTCTGAATTTTCCAAGGGCAGCAAAAAAGATCATCTCTCTGATTCAGAACTATCTCTAGAAAAGTTTAGAGCAATGCCTGGGTTGAAATGTAGATGTTTTATATAAGTTTATAAACTGCTGATCATTAGAGCCTAAGTTCAGACATCAAGCAAGTAAAAGGACCTTGGCCTTCATCCTTCCACAGGGTAGGATGTGGCTGCTAAGCATGAGCCACACACTGCAACTCTCTAGTTCCACAGAAATGGCTTTAAAAGGATCTTTTTTATTTTTTTTTCCCAAGAAACTAAAAACCTGTGTGACATTAAAAAAAATCAATCTTTAGCTGTCTTTATACTGTAGGTGTACCTTTACGTTCTGAACTTGTCTAAAACTCACGTCTTCTCTCAATATCTTGAATGTTGATTCAATTATTTCTAAGTACCTAAGAACAAAATTTGTGATTCGCAATAATGCCGAGAAATACCTGCCTGTTTCTTACCATTTTTTTTCTGTCACCATGCTCTCTTCAAGCTTAGAATACCTTGTGCTCTCTTAGGTAAAAGAGATAGCAGTTTATGAAATTTTTTGCAAAAGGGAAATCTGTACATGCCTCAGTTGTCTGGTTCAGCTTGGCTCTTCAAAATATGTTGTCTTTCAAGACAAGAATAATACATAATAATAATAATAATAATAATAGTTGCTTTAATCAGGGAATGCTGAGCTGCTAGTGGATGGAGCTATGTATTTTCTGTTCTCTCAGAGTAGTATTGTCTTTTGTTACTATTTACTTTTTGTGTTGCATTAAGTTATTTGTTAAAGGTACAAAACTCTTTGTTTGTGTGGGATGAGTAATTTACTAATTTTCTTTATCTGAAAAATTTCTTAAATGAAAGAGTTGTCAAGCATTGGAATGGATTGCCCAGGGTGGTGGTGGAGTCACCATCCCTGGAAGTGTTCGAGAAATGACTGGACGTGGCACTTAGTGTTATGGTTTAGTTGACATGGTGGTGTTTGGTCCAAGGTTGGACTCGGTGATCTTTGAGGTCTCCTCCAACCTTAATAATTCTATGATTCTATGAAATCTGAAATCTCTTGCTGTCTGGAACTGAGATGGTCCCCAAAAGACAAGATGTGCTCTAAATATCACCTTTTTAATGTTCAAGTAGAAAATATATTATAATTTAATTTTGGAAAAAAAACATATTCACATCCTAACATGTGGCCTGAAAATCTCTGCGTTTTTATGAAGATTCCTGACAAATTTCAGTTTACCTTTTTAGATTTTAATTTTTTTTTTTTGACATGACCAGCATGTACAGATTTGTAAGTCTCCTGTATTGAGGCTGTCAACCACTTGAGAAGTGTAACTTCCTGTGTGCCTGCAGAGTCCTCTATATCTTTTCACATCTTTTTTCCCTTTCCCAAAGCTTTGTCAAACCTTTTTCATTAATCTGTAGTAGTTTTCCTACGTCTTTTAATGTTTTATAAGTCTGTTTAATCAGTCCATTTTACAGCAGTTTAAAAGTAATTTGAATGATATATTGTCCAATAGTCATAGCTTGCCTCAACACTAACAGGATAAACAGATCTATAGATCTTTCTACATCACTACCTATTTATTCTTTTCTCAAACTTGACTTTAGTCAAGTGTGATAGACTTTATTTATTTCCCTATATCTGAGCAGAAGTGCCATGTACCTCTACTTGGTTAACAAGTCTGTGTGACTGCAGAGCTCTTCAGTCATGCTTTGAGTGTGTTTATCTTCAGGCTTTTCATTTCACATTATCTTTTCATACACATTAAAGGTGGATCTAGAGACCACTGAGCTAAATCTGAGGCTTTGCACTGACTTTTGTGAGCCTCATTTCTGTCTCCATGGGAACACCCAAACTTTTATATGAAAAACATAAGCTGGAAATACCTTTGTCTGTTATCTGTTAAGTAAATTCATAATTAGCATTTACTATTTAAAGTAAAAACATGTAATCCTGACATCTAGTGAATATGATGTCCAAACAACAGAACCTTTTATTAAGCTAACTCTTGCCATACAGAATAGTTGATTCTTGCCCTTCAGACAAGCTCTCTTAAACTTGTAAATTGGTTCTAATTCTCCATGCAGCTTCCTGCACCATAGTAATATATTTTATGAAGGTATGTTTTCTTCCCCATAGACTGCTGGAACTAAATGCAGCAACATTAACCCATCATTACGCATTTCAAAACCTGTCAAATTCATGTACCATTTGAAAGGGAGACTTTTCCCAGTTCATATATACTGAAGGAGTTCATATTTGTTCTGCAAGTCATTTCTCACTTCTGGAATTCATTCCCTGCTGTGTGCAAAGGTTGTGTTAGGTTTCTGCATGTGGTTTTGGATTTACGGCTGCAGTGGTATTGTTAGTCACAGGCAGCAAGTGTGAGATGGAAAAAGGAGTTAGGAATAGTTGGCAGTTCCCTGAGAAGCTACATTAAATCTTCAGATATTAATCAGTTCAATGAGGAGGAAGAATAGGAAGTGCTATATGAAAAAGTTTAGCTGAAAGCAAATTCTAAATCTAATAAAAGTGGATGTGGAAATTTGGTCAAGTTTTTAAGGATGAAGTGTAAAGAATTACACTTAAGAATGAGAGAAAAAAATCAGAAAACCCGAGACATACAAAGATAAGCAAACCAAGAACATGCAGTATAAAATACATATTATATAAGTTTCATATAATATTCTGAGTTTGAAGAGACCCATAAGAATCAACAAGTCCAAGTCTTACATGATTGGCTGACACAAGGACGAAAACCATGTCCTTGGTGTTAACACCATGCTCCAAACAACTAAGCTAATTTCAGGGTACAACAACAAAAAACATTCCACAGGAAAGGTGTGGACAGATGAAACTTAAAATATGGAAATATTTAAAGCCTTCTTAGCTCCATTTCTCAGATTATCACTTGATGAACTGCTATTTAGACAGGCAATAACTGGATGAAAGTTCAGGTTAGACCAGTTGAAAAACAGATGGGAGAAGACTTAAAGCAATTTAACAAATTATCTGGATCAGAACACCTGTGCTAGGATATTGTAGGAACTGTCTGAATCAATCATGAGTCACTATTAATCTTTGTGTGTTTGTGGAGGGCAAGGAAAATTCTGAAGGAATGAAAACTTGCTACCTATCTTTCTCTTATTAGGAATAGAAGGTTTTTATTCTTTATTCTGAATAAGAAAAAACCAAGACCTCCAAATATTAATTTTTATTCTCTCTGGATAGGACAAAAAGCAATGGGCTTTCAGCGTAGTGAGGCAAGTTTTGATGAGACAGTAAAACATAAGAAAAGTTTCCTAAACCTTTATAAGGTTAAAGGGGTACTTATTCATAGAAACAGGTTGCTTAGAGAGGTTTTGAGAGCACAGTTTTGGTGCATGGTTAAGACTAAGTTAGACAAGCATCTGTCAGGAACAGTATAGGCACGTTTGACCCAGTTTAAAGGCAAGAAATGGATTACATTGCCTCTCAAGGATTCTTTCAGGTTAAATACCTGATTTTTTTACAATGTCATTATTAAAAAATATCTATTTTGAGTGTCCTTATTCTGTTATTTACCAATAGAAATCCTTGCAGCTGGACTCTGCTGTGTTTTCATATATGATATTTCCTATTTTAAAACCAGACCTTTTAAAAATGACCATTTTTTGTGTTTTTCCCCTTGAAATGTATGAAACATACCAAAACATTGTGGGAAAGCCTCCTCTGAATGACTAAAATTGAAGAACATTAGAAAGAATTCATGTGGAACTACCCAAAATATACAGGGGAAAAAAAATCTTATAGAAACATGTTACTAGGCAGAAAAGATTTATAAAACATGTACAAACAATAAAAATCAGTAGTGAAAACAGGTCAACAATTAAAAGTATGTTTTCAATAGATAAACAGTGCAAGTACTTTAACCTACTGCAGTGTCTCTGCCTGAGTCTGTAAAATGAACATGGACAGTATAGTGTGTTAGGAAGGACGAGCCAGTAACACCCTGACCTGCTCTGCTCAACAGCTTTCCAGGTTGCACAACTATCTCTTCTCATTCCCCTTTCTTAAGCCCTCAGTACATCATAAGTGTTACTCTAACACCCACTCTGCCAAGGAAATGAACGTCAGTGTATGCTCAACTAGACAAATGGTATAAGGTCTCAAATTATATGTGTGCAAAACAACCCAAATAGAGATTATGGAAGTTATGAAGACCTGGGTTAGAGTTCTTAATCCAGTCTCTATGCTGTCACCTGTGGGGACACCCCTCTGCTACCCACTGGGAGAAAGAGGCAGCAGGCAGCATCCTGGTGACTGGAGAGTCATAGGACTTCCTGTGCTACTGAGCTGCCTAACAGGGCACAGACCATGTGATGGCCAGAAAGGTAGGGTCTCTCTTTCTCCTTTGTTGATTATTGCAAAATTATACAAGGCCTCAAGCTTTCATATTTTTTCAATATATTAATGCTCCAATGCTTTCCAAGAGAACGATGAATTCCTGTGTAGTCTATTTATTAGACTGTTTATAGTAGAATGCTGATTTTAGTTACTTTTTGTGGACCTAGAAATACGAATTTCCTGGGAGTCTGTAGGTCATAGGAAGAAAATTACTGCATTAACCACACAGTGTAAATGACGACTGCAGAGGGCTGCACAATTTCTGTGATTAATAGCAGTCCTTGTGCTGTGGGAGACCCAGATCAGAAATTATTTTTCCATTGTGTTAACTACAAAATTACCAAATCTTCATATAAAAAGATGGTTTTCATTCTGAAGGGTTTATAATCTATGCTTTAAGCCTGTGGAAAGACTCAACAAGTCGTTGGTGGACAGGGTAACACAGATAATCATGTGCAACTAACCTGACAGCGGTGGTCACAGATCGTCTCCTGCCCTCTCAGCTTTTGCTTAACCATGGGCTATGGTTGCTTTTAACAAGAGGTCTCAAATTTTCTTATCCCTCAGGCATTCTCCTTTCTTCAGAGGTATCTTCAGAGCCTTTAGCTTCCTTTATGGACCTTTCCATTTCTTCCTAAGTCTTTTTCATACCTCTCTGCAGCCTTTTTACTATTTTCTTCTGATACTCATATTCTTTTTAGTTTTGGTTTGCCAAAGTAAATTACACTGCATTTCAAAAAGCAGTTACAGGTAATAATCCCAACTAACCTCTCTTTATGCACCCTCTCTTTTTGGTTTGTAACATGCTTGCTTTAGGTGGCTACCTCTTATTTTTCTAAGTTTATGATTCTTATGGCAGAGACTGGGATTTTTTGCAGCAGCTGGTAAAATAGGGTTTAAATCTGTTGGCACCTAGATGCCTGTTGTAGACCCTTCTCAAACGGTACTAAAAATAGAATAATTAGAAAGAATAGAATAACTTTTGTTTTTGAATACACAAAAATCAAACTATCTGAAAACTTACTGCAAAAGAATACGGGGTTTTCTTTGAGGGGGAAGTAAAGGGAGTATTCTAATATTGCTTGATATTGGCTAGCAATTTTGAGAGTTTTCCCCAGCATTATAAACTAGTATTTTATGCTTGACTATACAAAAAATTGATCAATAATTTTAGTTTCATTTACGATATAAAAGACTGAAGAATGGAGAGTTTGAATTCCAGTTTGAATTGCATGGATAAAAGTAAGACCAGTCTGAAACTTTTCTCAATGCTGAATTTAATTCACTTTGAGTGAGTCTTACTCAAGCAACACTTAAAGGATTCACGCCATGCAGTTCAGGTAATATATTTTGGCTACGTCGAAGGTGTACTTACGTGAAACAATAGTCACCATCCCTGGAGGTATTTAAAAGATATGTAGATGTAGCACTTGGGGACATGGTTTAGTGGTGGGTTTGACAGTGCTGGATTAAGGGTTGGACTTGATGACCTTGAATTACCTAAATGATCAAATGATCTAAAATGATCTAAACAATTCTATGATACTATGATTCTATGTGAGAGCTTATTTTTCCCCTTTAGTTTAAATTCTATCTAAGCAACACCTAACTAAAAAATTTATGTCTTAGAAACATTCTTATACTCTGGAAACACTGTTGCAATTGCACCATTATTATAATCCAAAATATGAAAACTTTCAGGACACAAAACAATTAGTAAGGGCCTTTGTACAATTTTGTTAGGATCATTCTGCTTTTATTTAGAGTCTGGACCAATCTTCCTTCCTTCCCTCCTTCCTGCCTTCCTTCCTGCCTGCCTGCCTTCCTGCCTGCCTTCCTTCCTTCCTTTCTGCCTGCCTTCCTTCCTGCCTGCCTGCCTACCTTCCTTCCTTTCTACCTTTCTGCCTTCCTTCCTTTCTACCTTCCTACCTGCCTGCCTGCCTCCCTCCCTCTTTACCTCCTTCTTTCCTTCCTTATTTCCCTCCTTCTTTCTGGTTAAATTAGTTAATTTCCCACATATTCCTCACTGCAAGAATATTAAATATAACATGGGGATGATCAAAGCAGTTAAAGTTTAGATATTGCATTTCCTCGTCAGCAATTTATAGCAAAACAGATATGTATGCAAATTACATATATCTTAATTCCAGAGATCACTATCTCAGTCAATTACTTTAAAATAACTTATATCTTTGAAATATAAAATGTGATGAAGAAGCTTTAATGTTGGATAAGGAAGGTGTCAGTAACTACTGAACCAAGGGCAAGACTGAAACATATGGTCACATTTTCTCAGCTTTCATTGACCTCATGGGAGCTCTCAGTAAAAAATCAATGACAGGGTCTTTGATGTAAAAGAGTAAGAACTATGTGCATGTGTCTAAAAAGTAATAAGACACGTGTCTTGTATTATAGATGATTTGCTTTTTGGGTAAATATATTCTGATGGGTATGAATACCAGTGTTTTCTCTACCCGAAAAAAAAGGCAATAACATTTTAACTGCAAATGCATCAAAAGTCAAAAGGAACCCCATGCTTCTACACAGAAAAGCACAGAAACTGAAGCATCAAGTCCATGATATAGTTGATTTTCCTGTTTCTTTGCTCACTTACACCAATTTCGTTGTAGAGCTATCTCTGTAGAAGCCCCTTGTATTTTTGTACTTGCACTTCTGCCTTCCTCAAAAGTTAGTGCAACCTCCACTACTTTCAAGAGACAGTGTCTCCTAAAGAGACCTGTCAGAAAAGGTACTCAGCAGCCTTGACAAATAACTGTCAAGACTTTGATTTCACAGAGTGGAATAATTTGTGGTCTTAACCTTTCATTCTGCAAGTCCTGTTGCCTGAGTTGTCCTCTGTCCACAGTTGTTAAGCACGTATATTTAACACATAATTCCTCAAGTGGCAGATGGTGTGGTAAAACCATGCTGAGCACTAGCTACTTTCAGAGATCCTGTAAATGATTGCAGTCTTGCAGTAACTTTTTTATCCTCTCCTTGAGGGACAGGGCAGTTCTGCAACCAATACCATTGGCTGAGAAGGGGTACTAGACTATTCCCAGCAAAATAAACCTTTTCACCCAGTGGGCAGGAAGAATTCAGTGTAAGCAGCATGATTTCACTGTGGAAACAGCTGTGTCTGTGTAAGAGTAAGCCTATTTGCATGGATCTATATGCCAAGTATTCAGGCTGACGGCATAATGTAGATGCATCATGAGCCTAACAGTTTCTTTCTTTTTAATTATTTCTAAGTCCCTAGTTTCTATGTCCTTTAAATTCGGTGCCATCTTTTCCCTGTTGTCCTAGTTAGAACAGCTGGACCGATTCATCATTGGATGGGTGTAGCCCAAAACTGTGTATTCTATAGCCCTCCATGCCATTTCCCAGAAACTGTTGTCAGTAGAGGCCTGCGAGGTGCCCCCCCCCCCCCCCCCCCCCATGCTCCTGTCCTCATGCCCTTTTGTGGAATTCCCTGACTGAGCACCCTCACACCCTTTTATGGAATTCCCCACTCTGAGGGAAGGACTGAACATCCTTTTATGGAATTCCCCACTCTGGGGGAGGGGCTAAGCATTGCTGCCTGAGCTGGAGAATATATAAACCTGGAGTTTCAGAACCTTACCACTCTCTCCACTCGTGGGATCCAGAGGAGGACTGCAGGTCATCGCTCTCAGCTCATCGTCCTCAACCAGACTGCAGCTCATCACTCTCAACCAGACTGCAGCTCATCGCTCTTGGCCAGACTGCAGCTCACCACCACCCTCAGCTGGACTACAATCACCACTTTTAGCTGGACTGCAGCAGCTCTCCCACCAGCAGGTTTTTCCCCTCTCCCTTTGCTTTGGACTCAGGGGGGGGCCCAGGGAGCACTGTTTTGTTTGTGCCCTGGGGTGCCAGGTTGTACATTTGGGTTTTGTGGGTTGATACCAATTGCTTGTCTGTGTAGTTGTGCTTATTGTATTATTTTATTAAATTGTTATTCTGACTTACAATCTCTCTTTTGAGTTGAGTTCATTTCCCCTGCTGGTTAACTTTTAAACCAGCACACCTGTCCTCTCCCTTGCTTTGTTATCATAATCACAGCTGGTTCAACAACAAAATATTTAACATCTTTAATTTCTGCTGGACTCTGAAAATATTGATTTAACATGTGCCTTGATATGTTTCTTTTCTTGTTCAGGGTTTATTGGAAAGCAAACATGCATTTTTTTGTTCTCCATATATGAGACCTTGACAGGATACATAAACAACTGCTACTCTGTCTTTACTAAAAACAGAACAAAAGAATGTTGCCCAGATATATTTCAGTTATATCTCTACAACTGAGTACAATATCTTTCTCAAGCATTTCTATTTGTTGTCAAGATGGTGTGAACAGGAAATATTTTCCTTCATCATTTCTTCATATCTTCTCTTTTCATTTCTTGGATTACATTTAAAAGCAATTTGACAAGAACGTTCTCTCAAAAACTAGAATATTATTGTTACACCGTTGCTTTTAAAAACCACCAGGTTCTCATGAAAAAGAGAAAAATTTAGAATAACAGTCTGGTGTCCAAAGTAGGTCTTTTCACTGATATGTCATCAGCTGCTAGTTCAACAATGGTCAAAAAGGCTCCCAGAAAAAGGCTTTTTAATAGGAAAATTCCTATCCTAATAGAAAACACTTTTGAACAGTAAAAAGGCAGTGCCTGTTGATTTACACATGGCATATGTCCCTTGTCGACAGTATGAACAGAATTATTCCTCTACAGCATTAAGCGAACTAGTAAAGGGAGCAGTTTCAGTTTGCTGTGGTATGTATGCATCCTTCTAGTGTATCCATACCTTTGCTGTTTATCTTCATTTTTTTTCCTCAGTTTTGTTCTCAGTGAATTTATGCATGTACTCACGTGTTGTCATAATGGCTTTGTCTTGCCCACTCTTTTTTTTTCTCACATCTCTTGTATATCTGAAATAAGTTAAATATAAAAGGAGAGAGAAAACCTCTGTGGTAGATTTTCCTTCACGTTGTTTCAGAAGAGAGTAGTTCATTGCTATGCTAATGGAGAGCACATGACACAGCGTAACTTTTACAAAATATTCCTTGCAGACATCTATCATCTTTTATTGTTGAACACTCAATATTCTGCTCAGTGTAAGGATGTAGTTCACTCTGGGCAATAAGACACCAAGCTGCATGCCACGCTAATTGCATCAAACCTCTGCAGTGTTTAGACACGGTGGTGTGTGAATAGAGTCCACAGCCCATAAACCACTACTTCTGTGATGGGGGTGCTGGTAATAACATGCACTCAGCTGAGGAAGGTCAACTGTGAAATGAATTTATAAGAGAGATTGACAGGTTGCAAAATCACTGATTTAATTCCAACAGGACTGATTTGCTTACACTGTGTGTACGACATATGTTTATAGAATATATAATGTGTGTATTAAGGATATGAATATAATACTGCTCTACAGAATAGAAAAATTTCCATATTCTGTCCAGAAAGAACAATTTTGTAGTATTCACAAGGCCAGACTAGATGATCATAGTCATTCCACATGGCCTTAAAGTTTATGACTAGAAGTAGAATGGTCCACAAAACCTACTAACAACTAAGCTAGGCAGACCTTGTTTTCCTTCCAAACAGATGAAGATATGGAAAAAAATTATGAAAAATCCTCTTGAAACTACCTTTTCAAATGAAAGGATAATAATAATTCTGAACTAGCTAAGGGTGTTTTGTGGCTTGTTTAGTGCTTTCACTGCATATTCAAGGTGCTCCTATTAAAGACACTGCTATACACAAGTGCTGAGTATTGCTATTATTAATGAAGGACCATAATGGTACTAAATTTAGAGTTGTAGTTCAATATAGAGTTTAAACTCTTTATCTGGGTTATAGCCATGAGGGTCTGCTAGTAAGCAGTCCCTGTCAATTACTGACAATGATATATGTACGATAGTGCCTGCTTGTGTCTCATTATTTTGATTTGAAGACACCATAGCAGAATCATTCAGAATGCTAAAACCCCAAGAGAAGATAAACATGCTGATAACATGAGCATAAAGCTGTCAAAGGCAGAAAATCTTTAGTATTTCTCCAAGAAGGGCTTTTGCCAATCAACAAACTGAATGTGCCCTTTGAAAACTGTAACATATATTGTAATCTAAATCTTAAACATACGCGTCCTAGCAAAAAAACTCCATCACCCTATAAAAATACTAAAACCCCCACTTTCTATTCTTAGAACATATATATACAGTTATATATAAAACTTTTGTATGCTATATATTCAGAATAGACATTGTTTGAAAAATGTAAAAGTTAGCTTTCTTATGTCGGCATTTAAGGCTATCTAGAAATGTGGGGGCAACATTAAGAATTTTTGTTAGTTTTTAATGGGCTATTTAATAGACCACATATGTTCATTGCTTCTTTGGTCTTAACTCCAATGTGCAGAGCCCCTGGTACTGGTTTGGAGTATGAAATTTCCTTAGGGGGTGGAGAGGTAAGAAGGTCTTTAAGAAATATGGACAGCTGGCAGGCAGTGATGGCACAGTGTTCAGGATGGAATAAGAGCAGCAGGAAGGGGACACAGGCCCCATGGCTGCCACCATTGTGTCCAGTGTGGTGGCCCCACTACTCTACTTGGTGAGAAGAAGGTTCTGTTCAGGGAAAATCTGCCTGGTGGATGTAATTCTGTACAGCAATTCCTGTCCTGTAAGAGTCAGAGGACCTCCCATTTACCACAAACTGAGGGATATCTCAAGGTCTCTTCCATTTGTATTTTCTGCAGATTTACTCTAGAGTAGCTCATATGGATTTGGAAGGCTAATCAGAGAAATCTTGGAAATGTAGTTAGTGCTGACAGGTTGTCACCAGTGTTCTTCTTCCAAATACTTTCAAGTCAATCTTCTACTTAAAGTGGAGCTAAAATGACCCTCGTATGTGTTTATGAGAAATATTTAATGTGGTGGGGGCTAATGTACACCAGATGCAAAACATACTGCAAGGACAGCTTCTCCTGGAAAAACACTTAATGAATCCATGTTTAGTAGTTAAATACTTTTTGTGTTACATCAAGCTCTTATGTAAAGAAGAGAGACCTGCTCTTCCATCCTCTAATTTATCAGAGGAAAAGAAAATAAAAAAGTATTTGAATAACACACACCCCCTTCCTTAGTCAAGGTTAGACATGCTATTAAATCACTCATGTCCTCAAAAATCAGTATATGTATTTGACAATCCCTATTTTTCCCCATAAAAGAAACATTTTTGTTTTTATTTTTGGAATTCACCCTTTGACTTATTTAATAAAATATAAATAGGCACCAGTGTAGCGCAAACTCAGATCAAGAACAAAATGCTGTCACAAAAGTGATTTATTACACAGGAGCCTGCTGTTATCATTTCTTTACTCTGCAGGCTCATGTTGCTGAAAAAATGTGAGTCAAGCCTAACTCTTTGCAATCAAAAAATAGATGGTTGAATTATTTAACATATGAGAGACCGAAGTGACATGAACACAAAAGGCCAGCAAGTTTCTAGTCTCCAGAGACATTTGTAAATCCTGTATCCCTGAAAGTGATATACTATTTATCTAGGTCAGGCTGCCAAATGAAATACATATTTATATATCTTCCATTCCAGGCTAAACATCTTGTCAAAAATGTCATCAGGAAGTATGAACAAAAACATGGCGATAGTACCCATTAGCTTTGTGGTTACATTAAATTTTTCTCTCAAGGAAGTTTGTTTTCCATATCTACTAATGGGTAACTGGTGAGTGATTTCTCCCTGTCCTTATCTCCACCCACGAGTCTTTCATTGTATTTTCTCTCCCCTGCCTAGATGAGGAAGAGAGTAATAGAGCAGCTTTGGTGAGCACCCAGCATTCAGCCAGGGTCAACCCACCACAATAATACATTAAAATAAATATCTATATAAGGGAGGGGGGATTCAGGTTTTTTTGGTGTGAGGTCAGGCACAGACAGAAAGAAAAAGACAGTCCTGCAAAGAGGTGGAGTGCCCTACTCCTTAAGGAAACTTAGCATGTGATTTTGTGCACGTCTTGGCAGCCTCTGTCTCTCTTCTCAGGCTACAATTTGATCATTCTCCAACCTGCTTTTTCTCTGTTAGGATGAAGGTGATAAATGCCTCTGAAATGGCTATAAACCCTCCTCTGTCTCTGCAAAGCAAATAAGCCATGGCAGTGAGATGGTCCTCCAGAGGTTGGCCACAGTAGGCCTCAAGCCATCAGGGGTGCCTTTGCATGTAACAACAAATTTGCCTTCCTCTTCCCTCTCATAACTTTGTTATCCTAATGGTCACTGACCTGCAAAATCACCTAGAGATATGAAATGCCAAAAAGGAAGCAGGAAGAACTGTAAATTAGGGAAAAGACAAATTCTTAGGTGAGGGAATGGTACTGCCCTGGAGGGACAGAGTCTTTTGTGTTCTGCCACAAAACTCCTGGCCATTGTTTATCCACTGACTTTTCTCACATGGTCATTGTCTGGAAAGGCCTCATCCTTTGCTACCTGACTGAATACATTTAAGTCCAATGATCAGAGCTGCTGAGCACCCAAGCTTGCTGTTGAAGATATTAAAAGCCACACTTAAGATAAGCATACGGATTCTGGGAAATATATAAGGGTGTAAATAACGTATTTATCCACCTACATGGTGATCTTTGTGCCTTGGCTTCTTCGGAAGCCTAGAAGCAGGCACTTGTAGGACATTATCTTCTTGTAAAGCAAGTGTTTCAACTGGGTTTCAAGAATTGCTTCTTAAAACTCTCTTTATTCTCTTCACTGCTTTATAGAGAAGGTAGGTGGCCAGCTCAGGAACGAGTACCTACAGTGAGGGCACTGAAACCAGTTGTTGAAAAAAAGATGCAATATGAGAGGCCTGGGGCCTCACATCAAACAATGACACCAAATGTTTTAATTTATTTGAGTACTGTTTATTTTATTCACTAAATGTGAGAGAACCTATTAAAAACATCATGTCATGTGGTTGTGTAGTTATTAACTGTGTCATAGCAAATTTGCACAAAGTGATGGTGTCTGTAAAACCTTAATTCTACCATTTATTAACTCTTAAATCCTTGACTTTGCAACCCGACTGATTTCTCAGAAGAAATATCTGTGTAGTCTCAGGGTTTTAGAAGTCAGACTGAAATAACAAAAATTTTCTCGTGAGAAATGGTCTATTGACAGAACCAGAGCCTTCTATCACACAGATCTTCGTCACTTGAGCAACAGAAAAACTGATAGCAGTACCAGATTGTCATCACCTGTTTACCAGAAGTAAAGGAGAATGAAAAGTGCCCTTTCCAAGGTGCTTTATAACCTATGGTTGTTACTAGGTTTGGGATTTGAAATTATAGTCTGCATGTTGAACAGGAAGCTCCTTCAGCGGTTAGAATTTCTTCTATACATATCTTCTATATATACCTTCTATATATATTATGATCTTTTCCTTGTCTAATCTTAGCTAATCTCAGGCTTACCGGCTTCTCTTGGTTCTTTAGGCATTACTTGTCCTAACCTGGTCCTCCTATTTTGTCCTCATTGTACCTTCATCATAGATTTGCATCATACACTTGATGCACACATTTGCATCATACACCTGATGCATACGTTTGCATCATGTTCTCTTTGCTGCCTGGGTACCAGAGCTGAAAGTGTTAGAGACGGCTGAAGACCATGTCCTGAGTTTTGGTTCTTGTGAAAAAAACTCCATTGAGCTGTTTGTGTGATCTCTGTAAGGACGGGACATCTGTCATAGCAGCCAAACTCTGTGAGAAAACACAACATATTTGGCGGCTCATATCTTAAATTAATTTACATATCAAGCTTTTCAAGTTAGGTAAGAAACAGAGCCACTAGCTTTCTTGTGCATCCTAATCTGCTATAGCTCTGTGGGAAGAAACCCAATGCAGTGAAGGAAAGTGTTCACAGCCCTGTTTTGAAATAAGGCACAGGAAAACTCAACTTGTGCTAGACCACCCCAAATTCAGGAGTAATTCCTGAAAGCTTTGCTTTAAATATTTCTTGTGCTATGCTGCAAAAAGCAGCTGCCAAACCATTTGCAGGCTTGGTATTGAACAGTGAACTTAAGCTGGGAAGGGGTAGATCATTTAATAGTGGCACCACATAATCTGTTGCAACTGAAGTTCATAATTATTCTATTAATAAAGAGTTTGGCATTAAAATTTTGTGTAAATGAGGATAATTTATTAAGTGGGAAAAAGAAAGAAACTAAAGAAAACAGATTGTTCCAGAGAGCAAAAAAACTATATCACTGCAATTGTACATAATGAATGCAATTTATAAAACACTTTTAATTAAAAGTTTTCAACTTGAATTATTGCATTTGATTACAAAAATCATGTTATAGTAAGCCAAACTTCTGAGCTGATCTTTAGAATCTATTTAAGAGAAAATAACCATTATGTTTACTGCTCTTCTTTGTCATTAAGAAATTATTTATTTATAATTTACCAAAGTGGTGTAAGCACAACATTTGGGATCTGTGCTTTTGTTTGCCAGTGTTTCCTCTGAATTAATTTCCAGCTGCCTAGGCCTTTTAACAGTGGTAATTATTCTTCTTTATTGGACTGATGAATAATACTAATTCTTGCATACTGTTTTTTATAACAGACTTTGATAACTATCTCCTACCTTGGGAACATGTATTCTTACTGTCCTACTCTTCAAACATATGCTATACATTATCACATGATTAAAGACACATAAAAAAGGAGCATCTACTGCAATGAGATGTCTGATGTCTTTAGATGATTGTTTGCTTTGAGCATATTAGTGAAGAAGGTTGTCTCTGCTCTGTCCCACAAAACCTCTGGTTTGCATAACTGCATTCCCATCTTTTGAAAACATTGAGCAATTTGGGAGCAAGATGGGTACAGATGGTAAAGACAAGTGTTTTCTGCCTTATCATCTTCACTACGACCAACAAGTGTCCACCTGAGATGAAGCCATGGACAGCTCTGGGAATGATCCCTCCCTTCCTCCTTAATTTTAAGGTTCAGTATCAACAATGGAGGAAAGTCTGAAATTTGGAATAGGGGTTGGATGTCCAGTCGAGAAATCAACTTGGTATTGCTTTGAGATATTAAGCTTTAATGGAAGGGACAAATAATATTGTACTTCAGCAGAGACTGACCTACTTATCTGTCCTTTTTTCAGGTATGTATTCTGTGTAGCTACCCCTTCTGGTTCTTTCTGACTAGTAAAACAGACTTGTTCAGTTAATTTATGGGTAAAGATGGTATACCTTGTATTTAGAATGCTTGGGAAATGGTAGGTGAGACACAGAATTTGTGACTCATCTCACTAATATACCCTACTCCTGATTCCAAGAAGATTTAGATTGAATTATTTGCTGAACAGCTTAACTCTTAGAGTAGGATCTGTGAGATTTAGCTTTGAACATTTCTTTTGCCAGGTTTAATGGAACATAACATGCTGGTCCTACAACAGTTCTGCAGTGACATTTGCCCAGGTGACTCTTCTTCAACAACCGAAGAGCAGAGGGACCAATTCTGTTGTCAGAGTGCCATTCTGTACTTCCACAGAAGCCAAATTCACCTGTGACACATTTTTTATTTTTGGGTGTGAATCAGCAGAAGTTATCCTTAAAAGACCTTTAAAAATTACAAATAGATTAAACCACTGTTAAAACAAAGCTCTTGTTTTTCTGTGTCAGGAAAAAAATGGTGCTAGACCTTCCTAATAACTTCAAATGGCTCTTCTTTTGATGTATATTAGAAGTTGTACTTGGTCACAAGAAAGCAAAGGGAACTATATAAACCAGAAAAAGAAGGCGGCTCCTGGGAACCTTTCACTGAATTTTGGAAGTGAGAAAATTAGTTGTCTAACCTCCAAATTAAAAGCCGTCAGTGCAGATCCTGAGAGTTCACTGTTTAACTTTCATGAAATGCTTAAATTTTGCAGCTTTTCTGTGAGACATTAAAGTCAGGTTTTAGTTAAAAATGATAAGGTTTATTTCTCCTCTGTTTTAGGACTTTAATCTTTCTCTCAAATGTAAACAGGTTTCAATTGCCAGTTGGTCCTCCTGATTACCAGCAGTCCTGCTTGAGAAATCTCACAGCTTGAAGAACTGGCATAATATAATTTCAATTGTTATTCTAAGAGTTTCTTTCCTTTTTAATCCATGTAGTTTTTGAGAGTCAGGGGGCATTTTATGCTCAGTGATTTCCCTCCTACATCATCATTTTTCACGGTCAACTGTGCCAAGAAAGAGCCAGAGAGCTGTCTTTGTCCTTTTATAGTGCTGATAATCAACATGCTGCCCTTTGTGAGGCTGTCACATTCAAGTACAGGATCCAAAACCTTCTGAAGGAAACTGCCAGCACTTGTCTTTGAGCTGCTTTTTCTCTGCTCAAGACAAATGTTGACATAGCCTTTCTGACTTTTTTAAGGAGACTACAATCTCAGCTGCAACTGCTCTGATGAGCAAGCAAATCATGGATGTACTCAGACTTTCTTACTGCAAAGACTGCTTATACACATTTCAAAACTTCTCTCAGGCCATATGATGAAAGCTTAAAAGTGCTTTGGTTTTCAGATGACAGCATTTCATATGGAGAGAGCTTTTGGGCTTACTTCATCCTAGTTGTTATGTGTCAAAGATGTGTGTCTTGGTGTGTTTTTGCCTCATCCTGCTCCCTACCATGGTGCCCTGTATTGATTCAAGGCATTGACTAGACCATTGCTCCCAAGTAGCAAGTACATATCCTGGTACCAAAAGACTATTATAGGAATTGGAAATATTACCATTAGTGCATGGACAGCATGATTTTGCTGTCTTTCCCACACAGAGATGAGATTTTTTTTCTCACCTGCTGTTTTATTTCTTAAACCTCTGCTGTTATCAGCTGCCAGGAGGTGGTGCTCATGTACTCCTCTTGTGTGTGACACACAAGAGCAACCAGGAGTGAGAGGCAGTTTGATTTTGGCAGACACCACAAGATAACAGTACTCGGTTACACTTTTACGTCAGTTAAATTTCATGTCACTGAAGCTACCTGCAAATATTGTGCTACTGTATTAACTGTGCTGTGAGGGAGAGCTGGACTTCGGTCTGTCTTCTGCTTCTAAAATATATTACACCACCTTCCAGGTACCAGTTTCCTCATCTGCAGGGTGCCAGTCTTGATATCTAGAAACTCCCTAAGAGAAGCATTAAAGATTAAGCAGCCGATAGGTATAAACTGCAAGTGCAAGTTGTGTATTCTGTAAAAGCAAATGGTTCTGGAGAGGGGTTCAGAGTGATCTACCTAAGATTGAATTGCAGTGCATGGGAAAGATGGTGATTTCCTTTGTACCTCCCTATGTTGGTGTGGTCCTGCTGGACCTGGAATTTCTGTGAGGCTCATTTCACCTGGTGAAGTGGACATAAGTCTATATAATCAAGATCAGCATGATCTTTTGCTCACCTACTATCATCCAAAAAAATCCCTGTTACAAACTTGACCTGCCAGAATTAGAGCCCATTTTCTCTACGACCATCTTACAGCTCCTTGGCCCTCGCTGGGCTGCTGCTTCAAACCCAGCTAGTCTGTCGCAGCTCCTTATTTTGCTACTGTGACTTTAGGCAATATCTGCCTCACTTGGACTTCTGTGTGATGATCAGGCTTTTGAAGCTCTTCTAATTTCTGTTCTATGCACTCAGCATGGCCCAGAGCACCAGGCAGCTCCTGCCACCTCCTGCTTGCCCTGCTACCCTGAATATCTTACTTGCTATTCAGTTGTTGCTCTCCTCTTTAATGTCCTTTTCTTTTTTTGATAATTAACGTGAATGTACAGAATTTCTACAGAAATCTGGCCAGTAGCCTACAGTAATGCTGTCTTGTACCAGTAGAAGAGAAGTGATACAGAAGAGCCGGTGATTGCCTGGTGTACCAGCTCTTTCAGTTCTCCTTAGATGGTCTTTGAGTTCTCCTTAGATGGTCTGTAGACCCAGCTTGCATTTCTTGGTGTACAGTTAACTCGATATTTCTCCCTGTGGCTTTTCTTCTCTTTGTTTATTGCCTGACATACAACAATTCTTCATCTAACTTTTGTTGTGTGTCTTTTCCTACAGGCAGAACTAATCATCTGGCTGAAGGTCTGCTTCACAGTCTTGCTCTGAGGCTTGTTGTCTGTCCTCAAAATGGCATAATCTGTAATAAATGTACCATGTAATTATGTTAAAAAAACATTGATCTTTATTCCTGTCTGTGACCACTTGATAAGCAAAGAGATATTCAGGAAACCAGTGTCATGAAACTCTTGTGAGCATGAAAACTAAACTGCTACTGTTAAGCCACTAGTATAAGACTTGACCTCATAAGAGCAGATAAATCTGTAAATCCATAAATTCCCTCTATGAACAGTAATGTTCAGATTCTCTGCTTCCAAGTGCTTCAGAATTTCACATACATATTTTTTTCTTGCACATAGAGGTCTGTCTCAGCTTGGCATCATACCCTCTGCTGCAAGTCTGTACTAAAGTTAACTGTAAATTCAGCCTTGCAAGTAAGTTTAACTTGCAGAAGAATGTATACTTTTCAAGAAAGTTTATGGCATTTTCTGTGTTTTTGTTCTCTTTCAAATGGCTTAATTTAAAATACTAGACTATAAGGCAGTCTTGAACAGTGAAACTCATAGCCTTTCCTGTTTCTGCACAGATGGGAAGAAGCTGATGCTCTGATTGTTTTCCTACAGAAATCTATGGAGAGAGAAATACAGCAAGGGAAATAGCAAGGACCTGGCTGTACAATAATCTGTTTCAGTAAAGTATTCTCTATAAGAAGGATTAAAGAACCATGACCAGGATCAAGTAAAATGTGAGCATATGATTACTAAATAGGAGAGAGGTAAAATCACTATGACTGATACTCTGCTGAAGTCTAGAAGAATTCACAATATCCTCTGGGCTTCTACTGCAATGATCAAAGAAATGCCTTTGAGGATTTGGGTTTTTTTTAAACGGTATTAATTACCTTAACTTGGTGGTTATTCCCCTGCCCCTCCTCCAGTCCCCTTTCTTCATAGCATTAAAACTTTTTTCATAAAGGTAGTTTTTAATCAGATTTGTGTAAGTGCAAATAGCTTAATTCCTTTTGTGTCTGACTCACTGATGTACTCAGATATCGCCAAACACTTATTTCAGAAAATATTTCAACTAAAACACACTTACTTTCTCTTGGCACTGATCATCATCAGACTAAGTTTTCCAAGTCATCCTCTCAGATTGCCTGTGACCCCACCATGTAAGATTGCTACATGTTACTCTCTTGTATCTCAGTATCACTCTAAAAAGCAGTGTTTCCAATCAGCTTTTCACTAAAAAAAGGCAAAGCTTTCTGTCCTTGCTTTCTTGCTGGATTATGTTGTGACAGTCCTATTTCAAAAATATGCCTCAAATTACTCAGGGTCAGGCTTAATCTTGGAGTATGACAGTAGCATGAAACAGGATCTCTGTGGAACTAGTAATTTATGCCATGGTTTACTTGCTGCTGAGAGACTAGAATAAATTAGTCTAATTTACATTAAGAGAATATTACAGTTCCAATATTAGGAAAACCTTTCTCTCTAGGGTAAATGCAGCTTGCATAGTTATAGAGCATCTTGGGTTAAGCTCATGAAAGCAAATTGGCTGTGTGGGGGTCTGGAGACAGGGGACTGTGTCTAGTACAAGGAGGGATAGGGTAGGTGAATGATTTGCAGCCTGGTGTCTGCCTCTGGCTTCCCCAAAAGCTCATTCATTAGAGTACTAGGGTGACTTATGCTGGTGCAACAGTGATCTGCTCTGGGCCAAAGTCTTCCTCAGCTTGCCCTTACCGCACAGGTCTAGGGCTGCTGTAGGAGCAGACAGAACATCCTGGGTAGGTGCAGCTTATCCTGTGCTCTGATAAACTGGGCTTTCTGCACCTGCAGCCTCGGACCCTGGACACCAGGAGAGGTGCAGCAGGACGCCAAACTCCCCTGTCCTCAGAGGAGGAAGTTAAGTGTCTCACTGAAAGCTATCCTACACGACCCCTTGAGCATCTTCTAGTTCTGCATTTCGGTGATTCCATTATACAGTAAGCCAGAAAAAAATTAAAACTCCATAAATATATCATCTGTGACCCCAGAAATGGTAGTTTTGCAGAAAACTGCTTTCCTGTGTTTTTCATTCAAGGTGTATTGTGCTGTTCATTACAGTATGTCAGAGTGACAGTAGCAATATTCTCTTATTTACAGTTCTTCCTTTCTCTTCAGCAGTGAAAATGAAAAGAAAATCAATGCCATTAAAGAGAATAATGACAAACTCACCTCTTGCAAGGTCTATGCTCATATTTTTTTTTTTCTGAATTCTCATCTCTGAATATACTCGTACAAATGTGATAGAAGAATGGAGGAAAACTCCAGGAAAGCATCACTGCAAGAGAGAGATATGCTGTGGTGGGCCACTGCATCTGCAAAAGACTGAAAACAATCCTGTGTCCTGCATCCCCCCTCTGCCCCTATGGCCTTTACAAAAATCTGCTATGTGATTAGAAATGTCAGGGAGGAAGATCAAGAAGGATTAAATTAAGTGACACAGGAGACAAGGGGAGCTAGTACAATTCAGTACCAATCAAACAACAGTCAAACTTCAGTAACATCATGTCTTTCAGTCAATCTGTGCACTATACTGTGAAGCCTCAGATCAAAGAGCTGTTAAAAACCCACCAAGGAAGTTCTCCATCAAGCAGGAGCCTGTGGTCTCTCTCAATTTATTAAGTAAGAGCAGCACCTAACACTGAACTGTGTCAGCAGGGCAGTGTTTCATTGCCCTTTCTGTGTCATTCTGAAGTAAAAACCTTTCATGAATTTCCAGTCTGTGAGCAGAGTTTGCAAGCACAACATCTGGAAACCACTTTGGCTCTCAGAGGTGAAAAGGCTGCAGCATGACTCTATATTCTCTGCAAGAGCCTAGTTCCTCTGTGCTGCATTGCTCAGTGAATAATATTGACTGCTCAGTTCTTCCTGAGCGTGAATTTTACTGAGGAATGAAGAAACACAGACAGAGGGCAGTGTACTTGTCCAGCATGATGCCTTTGCTCTAATGAGTGGGGCAGTAATACAACATTTAGAGTTGCTGACTGTAAAGGATGAAACAAATCTCATTTGCATACTACTCTCAGGGAGAGTTTCATTAGCAAGGTTCACCCTCTTTGTACTGTACCAGTCACTACCTCTGAAGCAACCCTGCTGGGCTGATGTAAAGCAATTTAGATGAGTTCAAAAGAGGTTCAGCAAGATGAAAATTCTCAATGGATAATTACCAGGCCAATATTTCATAAGTCTGACTGCTTGCTGATTAACATACCTTGACTAGATCTGCCTGCAGCCAGAGTAGAGCCCCTTAAGGAGTAAGCTACCAAATTATGTAGCAAATACTCTAAGATAACTTCATCCAAAGAAAGGCTGCCTACATGCAATATGGCTTGGAGGTGCTATATTTTGTCTAGATGAAAGGAAAGTTAAGCTAAGCTGAAATAAATGTGCAGCAGGCAGCTGGGAGTGTGACCTGGTAGCTGAATCCTTATCAGCTGAGAACAACATCAGGACAGACAGCGTTTGGTATGGGCTGCAGTCTGAGGTTAAACATGGAGAAGAGCACCTACAGCAAATGATGGTACTGGCACAGGAGCATAAAGTGATAGATTTTATCATGGTTCATAATCATTAGTGAAGTTGCACAATAGGGTCCTGACCAGCTGCATGCACTTGTGGAGTTAGGATGTCTGTGGTTCCCAAAGAAAAGAGGAGCATACAAAGGGCTGTTCTATGCAAAATGTGTGTGAGACAGAGAGAGAGAAAAAAAAGGGTTTAGTTAGTCTCTCTGGCTGAGAAGAAAAATTGCTGTTGGTCTCCCTGTTAAAAGCACACTCTTGCTGCCATGATTTCATTACAGCACATTCAGGTACCTGGTGGTGATGCTATTGATGTACAGAGGTTGCACACCTTGCAAGGGAATTTGTTGAGACTTTCCTAGTAAGCACTGCATCCTGTATCCTCATCACATTTCATACATCATGGCTGGTTTCTCTGGGACAAAATATTTCTGTTTCAGCTGCATTACCCAAGAAATACACCTGCTCCTTTATGTAATCTGCACCATCTCTTCAGAAGAGTATACATTTACCTGACATGGCAGATGTTAAACATCATACTTACAATCATACAATTGTAAGTAACAATTGAGAATTAACTTGGAAAAATCCTCCATAAAGGTTATAAAGAAATAAAATAGGTAACAAACAGAACTTTATGCAGTTTTCTGCATTCATCTGCACTTGTTCTGCTTGTAAATAGCAGAGTCCTAGATAATCTGTGCACATGTAAGAGTGCATATATATTTACTTGCTTTTAAAACCATTTGCCCTAAACTCCTCTACAACCCCTCTGTGTTGGGCATGGATGAACACATGCATTAGAGAAATACATTCACAAATATGGGTGTAGATTATTTGCTTTGTGCATGACTGTGTGGTATGTAAGGTTGCAAAGGAGAGAAAGGAGATTCACTTTCACTGTACTGTTGTTTTTTAAACATTTTCATTGTTACCTTCAAAATGCTGCCAGTTCTTCAGTTTGATGGAAGACTTTGCTGAGACGGCACCAGCAGCTTGGTGGTGTCTTTTCACTATGAGAGGGAATGTCTCCTGGCTTGCAGTATCTGAGCTCAACAGTCACTGGCAGCTAGAGGAAAAAGTAGCCTTCTTCGTAGCCTTGCAAATTTGTCTTGCATGCAAGTGTGAGATCGCACCATAGTCTTATTCCCCCCACCTCCCCACCTCAAACGTTCTTCATGTGGGCAGTGGAGAGATGTGCTTAAGGACCTTAGCTGTGATTTCCCTGGAAACAAGCCATTATGTTCTCTTTTCATGCAATAACACATTCATATTACAGAGAATGTATATATATATACACACACACATATACACACACACACAGAGTGTGTAGTTTTATATATACATATATACAGATGTGATCTTTTTGATATATGCACAAGGACTGATATTTGTGTGCATAACTGAATCATTTTCTAAAGACTGCACACATATAATTTTAAAATCAAAAACTATAAATGTTTTGTATTTAAATAATACAAAAGTTATTTCTGTTCTATAGTATCTAATGTTGATATGGATGATTCCACAGGACTTTAGAGGTGTGCGTGTTGGGACACATCATGCAAACATGTTTACCTTATGTAAGGCATTATTGCATTATTATATGCATGTATAACATAACTCTGTAATGCAGGAATATACATAATTTTCGGCTAACCTCACCAGACATCAGGCTATGTGGTTCTCAGCAGGCAGAAGGTTGAAAGCTAAGGCACTGCATGTGCTGTTTATGCAACACTGCTGCTATAGAAGAGACCTAATGTTTAAAATCTGTAAAGAGATGCTTCAGCAGCTGCACTGCCAGCCAGTGAGGGTGGCATTCCCTTGCTGCTCCCTTCAGCCACAGAAGACCATAATTGAATAGTATGTGAATATTTTGCTGCCTGAAGCAGCCAGTCAGAAGGCCCAGAGGTCCTTTCAAATCAGGGTTTTTACAGTTCTTCCTAAGCCACAGGAGATGTTGGTGCTCTTCTGCTTTGCAAAGACAGGCAAAACTCCAGCAACACAAAATTGTGCAAGGAACTGAACTCAGGAAAAAGCTCAGCATAGCAGAGACATGGGGACAAAAAAAGCTGCCTGTGTCATTAGTGTATAGTAACACAAGTAATACAATAATTACAAAATCTCTCACCCTTTCTTTGCCATAGGGGGGTTACTGGCCATCTCACACAATATCCTACCTCAGCCCTTTCAGAAAATAAGAGGGTTTAATACTCTTTCCTGCCATCTCTGATCTCAGACCTGTGTTTGTGTGTGTCTTGTCACTGGCCACTCAACTGCCTTCTGTCTGAGGAGTGGGAAACCTCTTGATACAAGAAGTCCTGGAGGAGAACCTCACTTTCTTGTAGGGGCAGGAAGGAATATCCTCATCGAGGCAACATCGCAGAAACTCCTTCCCACCTCCACGCTGCTCTTTGGAAAGTAGCAAGCTCTGTTAAGGGTTACTCTACTTTAACTTCCCATATCTGTGTGTTATAGCCCCTTTCATACTGAAGAGTTTCTTGGACCTTTTTCCTACCTTCATATGCTGTTCTTCAAGGGAAATTAATAAAACTTCTCATTGTTACCAGGGACCTCTAAGTGAGGTGCCTCTCCAAGTGCTGTGTCCATATTCAAAATAAATGATAGACATCTTCAAAATCAATTTGCCTCTTCTCTGCTTCCTACAGGTTAAATTCACATCACTAATGAAATGAGCTTTCTTGCCAGCTGGACTGGACCTTCAGTTTGTGCTCTGTTTACTTAAGGAAGAGTTTAATATGCTTATTTACTAGATAATACTGTATTTTCCTTTGTCTTCTATGGTAAGTCATTACTTATGGCCAAATCTAGCAAAGCGAGAGCTCTTGCTACCCTACTGGGAAGGTGGAAATAGCATCACATAGCTTGTATGTCGAAAGTTGTATGATCTGACTGGATAGGTACCTCATTGATGTCACTGGGAAATGGATGGAAAACTCTGCTTTGGTTTGGCTACATTACGTTTTGCATATATGTAAAAGGTTTCAGGTTGTAGAGTGCTATGGAGTCAGACCATTCTGCTCTGTTATTCGAAATATTTTCTGTGTTTGGACTGTAAGCTGTGATGCTCTAGCACTTGCATAAAATCTGCAACTTACAGTTTTGTGAGTCATTTGTGTTTCAGCATGATTTAAAATCTCTCCTTTACCAACTGGTTGAATAATTGGTACCATCCATTAGCTGAATTTAAGTATGGGGTGATCAATAAAACATGAAATTCTGTAAGTACCTTGTGCTCAGAACGTGTAAAGCCATAGCAGAGGAAGTGCCTCTGATAAAAAGCTGTGTTCTTATGATGAGCGTTTCCTGATTAGTTCCTTTTCCGATCCCCTCATTCTCCTTCTAAGAGCTGGTGACTGCTGGATACAGGGCTCTTAAGCCTTTATGGTTGTTTCTGGTTCAGCTTTGGTTATAACTTGCAATACACTGACATAATTTCATTCTGTTCTCTCCACCCAGAGCACCATTACGAAAGAGAGGGAGGCTGAGTCAGATCGAGCACCCACCATCCACTGATATGGCACAAAGCAGCCTGGAGGGTCTAGAGAGACCATGGTGCTCAGGGGCTCAGCCACAGTGCTGTTAGATAAATAACAATAAATAAGGCCCAAAGAGAAACATATTTTCTAGATGCTCATCCTAATGCTGGCAGAAAACTCTATTCTTTCCTAGTTTTCTAAGGAGGTTTTTTTGGGTATGACAGTGCTGTAACTGCTCCTTATAGATAATAGATTTAGATGTGTAATAAGCTTTGTATTGTGCCAGCGTGCTTCAATCCTATACAGGGTGATTTTAAGGATGGACCTCAACTCATTTACTCCACTGGATGATCATAGATCTGAGACAACAAAAAAGATTTCTGAATGTTGATGCTGTGCTCTGTTAGATATTGCCCAAATAGATATTGTCTGTTTATTCTCCTCTGTCATAGAATTTCTTTGTTACTTTGGCATTTGGATTGTGTACTGTTTTGAGTTTAGGCTTGTAGGACTCTTCAACAGCAAAATCAAATGTCTCTTCTGCCTGATTAGGGACTGACCATGAATATAATTCTAATTCTTCAGTTAAAAATTGAAATGAAACTGCATTTTTCACTAGTGTGCAGGTTTATTTTATAAGCTAGCCCAAAAATACTTCTGAAGTTCTCAGGTTGCATTTTATAGACCATTTCTCAGTCTCACAAATGTTCCAGTGAACACCAACATCTTGCTCTGATAGTTTGTGGCTTCAGTCTTGTTGTACTGGGACAGAGCTCAGCCATGCCACCCACTGGGACATATCCTGCCCCTCAGCTCTTCTCCTGACTTTATCTTTGAAACCTGGGAGCTTGGCAGCTTCCCTGCCACAGGAGGGAAATGACAGATCCAAAAGGGCTCTCTGCACCTCCCCACTCTCCATTAGCTGTGGATACTGCCTGCTGTGTTACAACAGCATTGAGATGTACCTGGTGATAAAATTACTGACTACTGTGGACTGTAGAGCTATAAATATGGCAGGTACAATTTTCTTCAGTTCTCACCAGAGCATAAAAGCCCTACCACCATATACTGTCTACTTGATATTTCCAGCCTCTTTGAGCTGGAGAATGAGTCTTCAAATCTGGCCTGAGTGTCACGAGCCCTGCAGCAGATGAGGAAGAGTGCCTTCAGTTTTTAGGCAAGCCTTCAGTTTAATCTGAAAGGCCCAATAAACTATTGCAATGTAATTGCTTCAAAAGCCACACTGAACCATTCTACTGGAATGCAAACTCTTCCTCTATTTTCCAGCAGAAAAGAGAGCAAATTTTTGAGGGTGACTTTGAAAAGCGTTAATTCACTTTTCGTTTTGTGTTTGGGACATTGTACAGGCCCATCCATAAACAGTTGCTCTTGGATTTCAATTTCTATTTTATTCAACAGCACAAGTTTTATGAAAGTCACACAGAGCTATAGGTTCAACAAGATGCCTGCATGATGGAAAATATGAAGCATCAGAAAGATTAATGTAATGGTAAAGTATGTGCCAAAAATAACAGTTCTTTGAATGTACGTGAACAGATGAGTTGCTCATTCTCCAGTAGTTGACTGTATATGGCTATTTATGCATAAATCACTTAGTTCAGCCTGCAGTGATGGGACATAATTGATCTTTAAAAGTTTTATGGAAGAATCACAGACTGTGAAATTAAAGGAAGTTCTGTTGTTTAATTTTGCATTTCTATCAACTGCCAGGACTATCACAACAGTAGAAAAATACCTGTTTTCTCCTGAGAAAGAACTTTTTTATAGGCAGTATTAAATCAGTAAGTATAATAATTTATTAATGCAAAATATTTAGTACCATGATATTTTTTACTTTGTATCTGGAATTTCTGGAATAAAAGACAACAGCATTGTGATAAATTGGTCCACTTTTGGGAGAAATGATGGTAATATTTCACCAGCATCATACCTGACTTTCAAGACTCTTCTTTCAGAACAGCATTAGACAGCTCAGGTATTGGAGAGATCTGGGCCTTGTGCCTATGGGCTACTTGCCTTGCAGGGTTCATATGATGTTGCTTATGAAATTTGATCTGGTCAGGCTGGGATAAATGGAAAAATATTTTACTTGTTCCCATCATTTGGGAGCAAATGGACAAGGGAAGATGAATGGGTAGAATCACACTGCTCTTCCACTGGCCAACATAGTTGCCATAATTTGGCACAAATACAGTACGACAGTGAATTCTCTTCTTCTGGAAGCTAGGAAGGATCAACAGTCTCTTGAACCACTGAATTTATCCCACAGTGTTCATGTTGGTACAGCAACACTTTGCTATTGACTGTGTCCTAGTGACAAAACAAAGGCATCAGTTGTTGCTGTACTAGAGATCATGATTAACATGCTGACAATAGCTGCTACTATCTGCAGTTTTAATTAATGTACCAGTTTCTTTACCTGCTTTTACATCTTAGTTTTGAAACAATTACTCAACGACTTAATCTTCCTTGTTTTCTAGGCTTTTTGTAGTAGGAACTGTAATGAGAACTCCCTGTACAGCCACCCCTTTATCCCTCCAGCTGTTTATTTTTGAGCATGTGTCAAATACATCTTCTGCACATTTTTCCAAGATAGTTAATGTTTCGAAACTGGAAAAACAGGCAGAGAGCTGTGAGCCAGCCTGGCAATGGCTTTAGCTGTGTATTATATACTTTAATGTGTAGCAAAACTGAACAGAAGTGATGAGGGAGATGGAAATTATCCCCAAGGCCCATGTACTTTCATGGATATGAAAAATAAATTGCTTAACTTCTTAGGAGAGTCTCATGTGCTGCAGTGACTTGCTTCAGACCCCAGATGCAGATGAAGGAACCCTTCCTGTAGTTTGAGCCTGCTGGGCTTGTAACGGTTTCACATAAAGGCCTCTGACAATTTATTCTTATCCTCCTCTGTGATACTCCCAAAATCCCTCTGGGCCCTCCTCCTGCCTGGTGTCCTGGTGACCTGCTGGCTTATCCTTAGCCCTCCATGTAGGAATGAGAGAGTCAGGGTTGAGGAGTTTATGGAGGATTTGCTGTGTAACTGAAAGGGAATGATCTCTGGCTGAACATCCTGCAAATGGATCTTGAAAGCACTGCATACAATTATTATAAATTATTGATACAGAGTAAATGAAAACTACACTTAATGCATTGAATAAAACAATGAAAATAGCTATCTCCCTCCCTCACAGTTTGTCTCTTATTCCTGTCACAATCTAACATGGAGTTCCCACTGCAGACAAAATTACAGCAGAAGGACTATTTAACCTAGACTGGGGCCCCTGTACACAAACATTACAGCGTGTGATGCAGGGTGATCTGTTGTAACATGGATAGTTTTGTCTTTGGTTGAACCTTTATGCTGTCAGATTGTATTTCCCTGCTTTGCATAGTAATTGTCTTCTAACGTTGTTTGGCAGCCACAATGCCTAGCCTGACAGTCATGTGATTTGTGACCCTTGTTATGGTGCTCTCTACTACAACAAAATAATTTTTATTTGGTTGGATTACTGAAAACGCTAATTCTATTTAATGACCTAGCCAGGCAGGTGAGGAGCATGCCCTCCACTTTGGTCTCCCAATGAATCAATATCAGTTGAAAGAAGAAATGGAGGGTCTTCTCTAAATCTCCAGAGGAAGTCACAAGAGATCTCCTCTCAAAATTCATACAACAGGTAGATGTCAGTAAGAGAATTCAAAGAAACCCAAAATGTCACTATGTTGGGACTGGTGACTCAGCTGTGGGAATAAAACAGGTGATGACTCTGTAAATAGATGGCATGAATGATACTGAAGGCAGGAACATGGGCTGCAGAGGTATTGGCAGATCAATAGGTGTAATTATCGTAATTGTATGTGAATCAGTTGAGTCATGGCAGTATCTGTCAGGTAAGTGCAGAAGATCATTCCTAAGCCACTGAAAGCAGTCCAGGTAGCCTGTAAAAAAGTGTCTAAAAAGAAGGAAGATGAGTCAGATCAAAGAACAGTTTCAGTACAATTACATGCAAGTAATTGCACAGTTACATATAAAACATTTTTCTGGAAATCTTCTTTCCTCCTTTGATCAAATTTTAAGGCTGTACGAACTGTGGACTAGATGTTAGGAGTAATTCACTCCACCCGACTATTTCAGCATTCCCTCCAACAACCAGAAAAAAAAATAAAAGTCCTGTTAGTTTTTAATTTTATAAGATCAAGCCACTAAGGACAGGGAAATTGCCAAAATAGATGGCAATGCTCAGGCTGTGCCCCTTGCTTTTAGATCCATGATGCTAATAGCTGGCTTCCTAATAAGAGAGGAGTGTAACACACTGATGGTGCTATTTCAGAATTATTTTTCATATGGAAAAGTTTTGTTTAAGGAAACTAATGAGAGAATTGGCTCAGCAGAAAATGGCAGAGTCAGAAGATATATCACAGGTGTCCTGTCACACAGGGATTGATAACGGGAGAGACATGTCCAATTATTGCCCAGTATTGCAATAGGAACATCTTCTTACCAGCCACATGCTCCAAGCAATGTTCATGTGACCAAGTGGGTGCTCTAGCATGGGGAAGGCTGAACTTTATCTTGTAAATGCATCTTTCTTCAGTTGCTGTCATTGGCACATTTTGTTGCTTGCTGTGGTTGAGACTCAGTTAAAACATGACAAGCTTTGATAGACTGCTTCAATTGTTTTTTTTTTTCTTTTCTTGATGATACCTATTGCATTTTGCAGTACTCTGTAAAAAATGAAGTCTGTTTGCTCATAGTAAGAACCAGTCAGAAGAGAAATACGACACACAGAAAATGGATATCATTTATGGATTTGATAATGTTGGCTCAAACGTCTGCATAAAAAGTTCCCTTTTGACTTTTGTCAGAATCACAGTCACATCAAATGGCTTTTATGTTCTACCTCAGGTAAAATATTCACCTCATGGACTTTGCCAAAACTTTTAAACAGGGATAGAAAAAGACAAATTTATGATCCAACAGAGGGTCAGTAAATCCCGAAGGAGCCAGTGCCTCTTTGAATGCAATGCCTTTTCAGACTCTCTTTTCCAGGCTCTGCTTTCTACTTTCTAATTTGGTAATTTCCTCTACACAGTTCTGGTTTTGTTCTGCTGAGCCTGCACCATGGGAATAAACTGGCTTTGCTTTCTGCACGGTGGGCTAAAGTTTCCTTAGGGAGCATGGCTGGGAGTCATTGACACCACCACAGCCTGTGGTCACTGCATCCCCACCAAGGGCATGTTGCTGTTCTCACTTTACATATGGGGAAATGAAAGCAGAGGAGTGAAGGGATTTGCCTAAGGCCACATAATGAATCAGTTGCTTGTGCAGGATTAGTCATTGCTCAGGGTCTCCTTGCTGCAAACCCCGCACCAACTCCAGCAGACCGCACTGTTTCCAGTGCCACAGGGATTGTTTTTGCCCTACTGGTTTAGAGGACATGTAGGTGGCCCTAGTAAAGACAAAAAATAATCCTGCTGCAAATTGTTTTAAGAGACTTTGCTCTCTTTATGTAAGATCAAAGATCTGGGGAAAATGGTTTCTGCTTGCAAGATCATTGACACTATGAACCATGTGTCACTGCACATCTTCATGACATTTTTCTGACAATATACAGGTTAACAGAAATGTGCTATGTTAAGCCATGGAAATCTGTGTTTCTTTCCCTATACTTTATTCGGATACAAAAAATAGTAGTATATGTGTCTTGACACACATACCAAAAGCTAGTGTAAAAGTAGGCCTGCCCATCATGCTATGTGGGATAGTTAACCATCTCATGAATGCTTGCTGATGAGGACTGGCACAGATCAGCTCAGTCTTATCCTGCACATGCTTCCTCCTGGCCATGTACCCACTGCTGGGTCTTTGGTAGGCTGACACAGAGCAGTAAATAGTTGCCACGGGTTTGAAAAGAAATGCTGGAATTTTTTTCCCAGTGTCCCCCTGTCCCCATCTGTTTTTTCCAGGATAGGGGGAGTCAGGAAGGGGGGACGGAGCAAAGCCACACTCACTGGGCAGCACAGGAGCAGGGGAAGTTCCCTCTGAAGAGTGGGCCAGTGCCACCCCTTGAGAGTCTTTTGTCTGGAGGATTTGATTCTTTTCCTTTTCCACACTTTTCGCTTGAAGCCGCCTAATTTCAAAGTTGTAATCTTGTTAAACTGAGACAACAGTACAGCCAGGAGTGAGTGTTTGAAGCTCTGTGCTCCCAAGCTCTTCTGTCTCCACCAGTACAGCTGTGGTTTTGCTTCAGCAGCTGAGAAGGGTTGCAGGAATTATGTAAGAAATTGAACTGGGACACCGTTGTGCTCAGAAAAAAACAACAGAAAATGTGGCATGTACATGCTTTGACAAGAAAACGAACAGCTCGAGAGTGAGCAGAGCTGGCTATGACATGCACTGGAGTATGTACCTCAAAAGAGCATGTTTCAGGAATGAGGGGGTAGCAGGGAGAAGTCATAGAGGTAGCACAGAATATCTACAATGCAGAGAAGCATGGCAAGCAGAGGAAGGAAAGGATTTGCTCCTACAGGGTGCTGAGCACTTTTAATGCCCACTGAGTTCAAAAGTAGAAGGCAAAATCTGCAGTCATGTCTACATGAATTTGAAGTGTCTTAAGTGCTTCTGAAATTTCCTTCTTATAGTTACTGCAAGCAAACTAATGTGAACAGATCCACTACACTTTTTGATTTGCGATACTAAGTTGTTATATCTTTCTGATCATGTGTTCTGACAAAGCTCATCCAGTAATGCATGGCGAGAAGGGTGACTTGATGATTTCACTTTTATTGCCTCACTGAATAATACAAGAAAATTTTTCATCCTTGAAAAACATTTTCTGTCTGGCCAACATAGTAATGTGAGCTCTATAATGTTTTTCTCCCTAAGAATGAGGTTATTAAAATATTCAATGGCTTAAGTAGGATCCTCTCCATAGCCATGATGCTCTGATAGAACACTTTTCTTTAAAATTGCTCATCTTCAGGTCCAAACAAATACATATTATAGCTTGTACACACAAACCCCACAACTACTCAGGCTGCATGATAATTTTATATACAGGATATAAAGACAAAGTGTTTACCTATGTCCACAAAGACTTCCCTTCAGGCTCTTCCTCACCTGTTTCAATCAGTGGGATGTGAGCAGAGAGGGTGGGATCAAGACCTACAACAGCCATGGAAGGGGCATGGCCACATGCAGAAACTTCATTCATGTTGTTCCCAGATGGAATGGTGTGTGTTCCTCTGTGTCTACAGATGAATGGTCACTCTGAAACTGCCTTGCTATCTGTGGCTTTTTTCCTAGCAATGAGATAAATCAGAGCTCTGTGTGAAAAGCAGCACTCCATCACACCTGTATAGACTTGTGACACTATCAGGATGTTTTTATTTGTCAAGGCATTGCAAGGAGGCAAACACATGCCATTTCTGGCAGATGTAATCTTTCTCTGCAGTCCTGTTTTATGCAGAAACAAAGAATCTTCATTTCTAGAGGCTGCAATGTCATGAAACATCTGAAAAAAAGCATGAACCAACCAAACAGATGAAAATTCCATATGCACAGTGTTTAAAAAGTGAACATTGCAGATGTTTTCCTTTTGCAGGGCAGCTTATGATTAGCTGCACAATAGTGTAAGTTATTTATTCAACAGAGGATTGAAGGACTGTTTCTTCTAGTGTCCCTTGATGTGCAGAAGCTTTTGATTTTGCATAGCTGCAACATATTGTTGACTGCCACTTCTCTGAGACTGTGCAAGTCTTTCATTGCAGCCACCTGCATGGAATTGGTTTTCTGCAATCTGGAGACATGACTTCTTCAGCAGAAAATCAGCTGACACAAATCCTTTTGGGTAAAATGTCTTCTACTGCATAAACTTCAGGTGCTTCATACATAACTGCAAGTGTATGCAGATATAAAAATATTTTAAAAAATGTATATGCCGCTGTGAAATGTCATGTTTGGAAGGAATGTAGTTATGCTGTTATCTGGATCCCTTTCCCCACCCACGACGTGGGGCGGCCCAGTTCTAGTTCCATTTCCATCTGAGGAACCATTCCGGCGCCTTGAAGGATGGGGAAAGGGAACTCCAGGGGTTTCTTCAGGGGTCTCTTCTGGCCCTGAGCCTGGAGGGGAGAGGTGCCCTCCCCTCCCCCCCGCACGTGGCCCCATGGCCGGCACGGAGACAGGACACCGGGCGTGGAGAGGAGGCAAGAGAGAGTTTATTGTTGGGGATGCTACATTTATAGGGTTTAGGAGGATTCACAGAGTAACCAATTAGAAGTCTCAAGGGGCTTACAGGACCACCCAATCACAGGAAGGGGTTAACAAGGACCAATGAAAAACACCTCAGGACACCTTCCCAGGACATTCCTGAGATAACACTGCCGTGGGGGGTGTTGGGAAGAAGAAGCATGTGTTTGCAAAGAGACCACCAAAAGCCATTTTAAGACATGTTTAAACAACAGTTTTCCCATATAATGCAGGTTTAGTGCCACACTGTTATGTTAAAAGTCATGTAACTAGAACTTTACTGTAAAAAGTTACTGTTGATATAAATATTACATCAATTAGATATCTTTTTCTGTTATACATTTTAATCTCTGTATTGTATATGATAAAATTTTATGTAATTGCTAATTTGTTGAGGGCCAATTCCATTTGTACATGGAGCATTATATTAGCAAAATGCCTACTTCAGATGGGAATTTTAAGGGACTACACTGTGTGGTATTTATGCTTTTTTAAAACTGAAGTTTCTTCACAATTCTTTTTTTTTTTTTCTAAAAGTAGGAATCAGGCCACTTTATAGCCCCAAAAGGGATCAAGTGACCATGGCTTTCCAAAATATAATGCTAACAACCACTCCTATTACCAATTCTCAACATTAAATTCATGTTGAGTATTCAATGCAGGCAGCTCTCTGTCCATGCACAGAGCTGCTGACATGTTTAGATCAAGTCCTTTTTCTTCTGCAGGGATGTAGCATTGTCTTTCACTTACTTCCAGAAAATGCTGTGTATTGCCATGGCAGCTCACTGCTGGGCTACTGTTTAGGAATGACAAAACAGGGAGGTCGGAAAAGCAGCTGAACGAATGAGCTGCTCTTAGAGCCCAGAGCTCTCATCATGGGAGCATCACACAACTCTCTGTCATTATTATTATTATTATTAGCCCCAAAGAAGCCTGAGGTATATACCAATATATAGCACTTAGTGCTGTACTTTCAGAGGCATTAATACTTTTTTGTCAGAGGCACTTCTCTGTCAGTATAATTGTTCTCATGGTGGTGAACAAGCTGCAGTCTAACAGCCTTGAATATTGGACAAACTGAAATAACAAAGTAAAAGGGAAAAAGAATATTTTTTGTAGCTGGAAAGATGTATTGAAATTGAACGAATAAGATAGAATGAAAGGAATAGAATAGAATAGAATAGAATAGAATAGAATAGAATAGAATAGAATAGGTGAGTAATTATCTCTCACACATTGTTTTAAAAAGTATTCACCTGAAAGGACACGCAGAACAGTATCTAGACTCTCAATTTATTTTTTTTTTTAAATAATATTGTTGCTGTGTTGATACTGTAGGCAGCCATGGTAGCTTGGAGTTTTAAAAAGCCTGATCTCTAGCTACTCTGTGGCAGGGAAGTCAGTGATTTCTTGAGTGCTGGAGATGGAACATCTTCTAAGAAGCAGAGTCTGGGATGACTAATGTGGGAGAAGTAATAGCCAGTAAAGTAAATGTAAAATTTATTACAGTGCTATTGCTAATATTTGGAAGTGACAGGGGTTAAAGGCAGGTGATACTGAGTGGAAGGCAGTCCACGGTAATGTTTAGGCGGTATCAGGTGGCTTGATACTCAGAGACACTGAGTTCTGAAGTGGGGAAATGCAAGGGGTCTGGAGCAAGGAAGAAATATATCAGGTGAGTCATCTATTGGCTATTAACATTTATTTCTAGATTTTGTATGGTTAATACATAATACTATTTCCTATTTTGTTCATAATTTCTATGTGTTAGGTTGACTGTTACAAGGACATAGGAAACCTGTATGTAGAGCTGTTTCCTTTTCTTTCGTTGCTTATATATGTGATCTTCTGTGGAAAGAATTGCTTGAGAATGTTTTTATAGGAACATTTTTATCTCATTGAGTACTAAAATAAAAATTATTATTGCTGGAAACTTCCTAACAATCAATTTATTTGAGAATAATGATTTTTTCTTGTGGGATTTTACACATGCTCTGAAAGATATAAATAAATCTTGAGAACAGCAAGTGAAAAAAACTTGATCTGTGTTTCTGCAATCTCCTACTACTCATAGTGGGCTTATTACACTGGTGCAATAAACATATCCAACTCACAGGACAGAATTCCAAATAATGCAGTCTTTGTGTACAGGTTCAAATTGCCTTGCATGCAGTAAACGTAAAAACCCTCCTCTGAAGGGTTAGGCACCCTCCTCTGAAGAAATAACCATTATTGAACTTCCAGCCTTCTTCCAAAATATGTAGTGCAACCTGCAGCATTAGAAAGTTCCTTGTGTAGATGGTGTTATAGAGAGTTACTACAGAAATGTTAAACCTGGGAATGTCGCTGTGGAAGCACTGAGGGAAGTCAGGAGAAGGGTTGTGAGAATGATGTGTGTTGATCCTAGCACAGATCTAACTGCAGCTTCTTACCAAGACTGAGGGACAAAGGGCAGTGATCAAATACTAATTGAGAAACTGGCAGTTCCTAGTGGCACCAAAAGGTGTATCTAAAGCCAGTACATAGTGGCCAGCATAATAGGAACACAGAAGATGTAGGAAGGGCTTGACAGCTAGAGTCCTTTTTTCCCAGGCCATTGCAAGGACTGCTAGACAAAACACCTGCATTTACATGCTATCTTGCCTGGATGCTGGACAGATGACTTGGGCTTACACATTTTAGTGAGTACATGGATATGAGAAGGTGAGTATCAACAACTGAAACTGGTTTCGTGCAATAATAAAACCACTTGCCTCTCCTGTATAGTGGCTGCAAAAATATTATTACAGTATTTCCCGCGGTGTTGACTGATGCACTGAAGAATTAAGGTATTCTGTAGATGAAAAGAAAATCAGACTTTATATTTAAACAATCCACTTATTATGCCTCTCCTTGCAAATAATATATACCAGTAAACGTGCAGTGTACTTTTTTTTTTTTTCATTTTGGGTTATATTTATAAAGAACTCTGGAGGTTCACACCATGTGTGGGTGGATCCTGTAAGAGGTGAACCAAGTACAGCAGACAGCAACTGAAGAACAACACAGGTCAGAAGAAGGTGCAGGGTCAATTATGTCTGACTGCCAAGGGGGTGACATTGAATGTGGCTGGCTTGATGGTGGGGACGACCATGCAGAGAATTTCTTGCCCAAGGGGTGGTAAGAATACACCACACTTGTAGAGGAGGTCGTAGTATTTCACTGAATGGAGGAGAGACAGAAGGATACACGTCAGAAATGACTAAAAAGAATGAAATGGTCTGAACTGGGTGAGATTTCAAGGCTTGGAGATAGAGAAGATCAGACAGCTTTTCATAATCTTTTCTGTGTGTTTGCAAAATAAACATCCCTTGCTTTTGCACAGGAGTGTATAAGGACCCATATATGAATAGAGAGAAGCATAGTAAGTTTTCTGTTGTGAAGAAAAACATGCAGAATTAAAGATCACTGAAAGAACAACAATTTTTTTTGGAGATGAATGAATTGAGGGGCAAGTCACATTTTAATGTAGAAACTGGTTATAGGCTTGGATGTGATATGAATAATGATGCCTTACACAGATTGCATTATAGAAATATCAATTTATGATTTATAAAGTTGAAACAGCACAGAGCTTAAGGGCAGTTCCTTCCCAGCTCTGCTGACTAAACCCTAGGGTGTTACCATACTATGGTGGGCAGGAGCAGCCTGTATGTCTGCTTCTCCATGTGGCTCCTCATTGACATAATCTATGCCATGCCGTCTGGACATCTCAAGCTTTTGTCATGCAAAAGCATCATGAAGCAGTGAACAGATTGGATCACATGGAGACAAAAGCCACTGCTGTTTTCACAGCTGTAATTTTCCTGAACAATTTTTTTAATAGTAAAATGGAAAGGTGTCATATTTTCCTTTTGATGGTCAATTTTTATTTTTTTTTTTGTCTAAAAGGGTCTGTAAATCTCTCAAAACTCAAGATGGATTAGGCTTAAATTTGCTCTACAATGGTCTCCAAATTTCTCTGAAAAATTTTTAGGGATTTACAGGTTGAAAACATCTGATGTAAAACAATGCTGGGGAAACCAGACACTGTGTCTAATTTTCCCTTGGCGTTTGTAGAAAGTGCCTAAATGAGGTTGGTAGATCTGCACACTTACTTTCTTATGAAAGGAGATTTTATTATTCAGCAGTGTGCCAAGAAGTATTGAAGTAGAATCAGTGTAAGAAAACCTGGAAAGCTTCCTCTATTCATTGTTCTTGATGGTCTGGATACATAACTTAAAAATAATGTATCTTGGATTTCTGCTGGCTTTTCCTAGTATCATGGGAAGGATTGAATATTTAGCAAAAATAATAAAATGTTGTTTTGGTAGATATGATCAAACTGGAAGGGAAGAGGCAGGTCATTTACTTTACCCAAGGTAATCAGATAATTTCTGCTTTTGTTTCTTTTCCAGTAACATTACCTGCAGCTACAGCACAAAAATAAAGAAATATTCAATTTTGCTACTCTCTACTTCGGTTTAATTCTTTGTAGCGAAGAAAAGCTTTTATTTAAAATTATGAACAGTTGTATTGCTGCTCTATTCTGGCCACTGGACAAGTGCATGTAAGCTCAGCTTCCTGCAGTTCTACATCATAGTAGCTTACAGACAGGCTACCAGATTAAATGTGTTCAAGACAGTTGAACTCTCTGTTACTAGAGACTGAGTGACTTGAAATTACCCTCTAAGCCTTGCTCCTCTTCCAGCTTCAAAACTCACTTTATTTTGGCTGTGATTCCTGACCTGCCTAGAAACACTTGCTCCTGCCTGTATGCCCTTTGCACAGTACCTTTGCTCTCTGTAGAAAAACCTTTATTTCTTGAGCTGTGGCCAGGCCTTTGATGATTCCCTTGCCTTGACCTGCCATGTGTTGTGGCTCCTGGGGTGCTGGCAGGGTCTGGGCTCCAGCCACAGTATCTGCCTTCGGGTGGGGTAATCATCCAGAAGCGAGGACAGCAGACTGCCCTCTATAGCACTGACCACTCCTCTATAGGCTCCTCCTCTGTTGTGCTGTATATGTTAGGAAGGCTTTGGTACATCCATTACGTTTTTATTTTGCCATTTAGGGCAGTGTGGGAGACACAAGCTGGCAGAGGATCTGCCCAGCAGCACAGATGGATGGGCTGTGAATTGTGTTATAAGCAGGTTTTGTGAATTAGGCTGACTAATAAAATTTCCTGGTAGGAAGAAGTGTGTCCTTCAATAGCTATGAGCAAATTACTTTTCTGAATCAAAAGTCAGGAATCTCTTTCCAGGGAGACACTGTTTCTGTTACTAATCTGGCTGTGCTTGGCACCGTGGTATATGAACAGCATGGAAATTTTACATCAAGAATAATCTGACACCAGGAAAACATTGAATCTTATCTGGTCTGGACACAATACAAAAATAACTTTATGGGGGGCTCGAGAATTAATTCTGTTGTTAATATCAGAGAGATTTCTCAGGATACCTTAAGTTTAAACCAAAATCAGAAACCAAAATTCAAGCTATAATGTGTTTTCTGTTAATTAAAAAAAAAAAAAGTAACTTATACACAATTATTATAATAAATTCTTAGTGTATTTTATGTATGCATATACTTTTAAAATGTATTTTATTATACATTTACATATATTAATAATATTAGCATTATTATTAGTGTATTATCATTTTTCAAAAAGACTATGAACTGCTTGCTTTATGGGAAGTCTTGACATTGGGTAGGATATTTATTGAACAGGTTCCAGTGCTGGTGAAAATTTTCCTGAATGTAGGAATCTTTTCATACAGTCCAGAGGTTTTCAGTGTTTTGTGTCAAGTGGCATTTTTGGACAGAGTATGATCCAGTCTGAAATTACTGGGATTTTCCCTGGAGGCTTTCCTTTTCCTGAGGTAAACTCTAATCTCAAATGTCAGAACTGAGCACAGCAAAACTTTTTTCTCCATTCTCCCTACACCTCTGTTGAGACTGTTTGACTACTGCAAAAGTTACAAAATCAGGATAAAGAATACCAGAGATACACTTATCCATACAAATTTTGGTTTTTTTATGAACAGAGATATGATCTTTACATAATCACTAATTGATGCTTAAGGAAGTAGAGTGCTGTTTTGGAAAACTGGGTTTTCCTGCCTCTACCAGAGAGCTGCTGCTTGTCACTGGATAAGTCAGCGAAATCACTGGGCCATAATGTGCTTCCAGTGTGTTACACTGAGGGACAAATCTCTTAAGCGAGCAATGCTTAACATCTTAACTAGGCACTGAACTTCCATAAAATCTGAAGGATCAACCTTCTGTTTGGCTAAACTTGGTGATCAACAATTAATGAATGCTTTTAGCAATTCTATCTTCACTATCTGTGCCTCAGCTCCCAACTATTCAGTGAAAAGAGCTTAGCATTTATCTCACAAAGGTATTGTGGAGAGAAACAAATTAATACTTCTAAAGTGTTCAAAAACATTGCATTTCAAAGAAAAAATCCAGTAGGAAATAAACAAATTTGTGATCTGGGCAATGCTTTTTTATATAGGCTGAATAAAATAAGAAGGAAAAAAATTTAAATCACAAACTGAACAAGAAGATTAAAACAAAATAATGCATTACAACTTCCATATTGAATGAAGTTATGATCCCATGGAGAAAATGCAAAGTGATAACATAGTTAAGGTTTAAAAGAGAAGATCAAATGCTGAAGGTTTTTAGATGTGTAACAGACTGATGTAAAACCCTGTTCTTCATGTTGGGATGATGGGACAGGAAAATCATACAAAAATGCTGCAAGGAAGATTAAGGTTAGTATGGAAAACTTTCAGGTGTGAAAAATTTTCAAATGCAAACATGGGGAGTATGCAGATTTCCATTCTCCATGTTCTTTGATTGTTCCTTTCCAGTTTGCCCCTCACTTTTATTCTCTTATTGTCATGTTGAAATTTTAATTTTTGTCTTTTCTAAGCTGAGCTTCTCACTGTATCTGTATACCTCCTCCTTGCATTTTGAAATCCATAAAGCTCCCATGGTTTAGTCACAGCAGTCTGTTGGCTGTACTTATTTTCTTTTGTCTGTGTTGGAATGGTTTGTGTATTTACCATTAAAAGTTACTTCAAGGAACTCAGTCTCTAACAGGTGTTCACCTTAATTAGCCATCCAGGAGAACGTATCTTGAAATTTCTTTAATACATTGTAATCCATCTTCCTGAACACCATTTTTATTTGCTTTTTCTCCTTTCCTCTAAACATGTCATTTCACTATTGCTTTTTTCCCCCCAGACGCCCTTCCCCTTGGCATTTGCAATAATTTCTCCCCCCTCTTGGTTAGAAATTGCTAATGGCTTTTTGTGCTATTTGATTTCAAAACAATTGTCAGTAGAATAATTAAACTGTACATTTTCAAAAGAAATTATCTGCCAGTTTGTCATGGCTTGGCTGTGTGTGGTAAGCTCCACTGTTAACAGCATATATGGTCTTTTCCCCTTTGAAAGACACTTTCCAAGAGGTCAGTTAGTTTTGTTGGTGGACTAGACAGCTAATATATGCTCCTTGGCATCTTCCTTGATGACAAGATAACATCTATGTTATATTAGGTAGTCCTGTGACATGAATTAACTCAAAAGGTCTCTTATTTCAGTTAAATGATCTTTAAAATAGGCTTGAGCCCAAATTTGTCAGTCTTTCAGTTTCTGATGCAAATTTTTACTTTCATTCTTAGTGCAGGTACATTTTGTAAAACTTTCATGTTATCAAGAATGACCTTTATACTACCAAGGAAAGAAAAATTATTAAAAGTTCTCTGATTTCTTCCAAGAAAAAGAGAATAAGAATTAAAAAAATAGGGAAAAATGTAGAGAATGAAACTGTGGCTGTTTGGGTAAAAAGTGCAAGGGGAGTAAGAAAATAGGGTTATGATTAGATCTTGACCATACCAAGAACATTCAAGAAATCACAGAAATGTATGTAATCTTCCCTCAAATTGTTGTAAGGAAAACAGATCAAAGCAGTGTCTCCAGAATCCTTCATTTGAACTCATGGTTTGAAGAAATGCTCTGACATCCTCAGTCTGAAATGAGGTCAAACACAAAGTATTGTTCTTTGGTTGGAAGTATCAAACACAAACACTGAAGGCTGGAAAAAAGTAGACAACAGCACTTCTGATGATGGCAGGGGATTATAATGCAAGAGGTATATAAATTGGGCTAAGAAACAACACTGTTGCCAGGAACCTAATCTCATTTTGGAATTGTTATTATAAGGAAGAGGTTATGTCACACAGGGGATGAAACTACCAGACTCCACTCGGTGCTAGCAAGGTTATCTGGGGAACTCCATCCAGTATTCTATACTGTACCTCAGAAAAGATGTAAACAAATTGGATAATACCCAGAAAAAAATCATTAGCAATTATGAGAGATTTATGAAGCCCAAGGAACAACCAAGAAAATAGTTAAGAACTGCTGTTGTTATTTTGAAAGTCTGGAAGACAAAGAAGGGACTGGAGAATTTTCTGAGGTGTTAAAGGGTTCTATAAAGATACATATGATCAACTATTCCACATATTCAATGGCAAAAAGAAGAGAAGAAATTTAAATTGAATGAAAGATGGCTGGAAGGTGGATATTAAGAAAACTTTTTTCATTGTTAAAATTGTGGAAGTGCAGAAGAGGCTGCATTAGGGAGCTGGTGACATCAGAGATTTTGAAGAACAGTTGAAGTAAACATTTGCTAGGGATGGTCTTTGAATACTTCAAAATGTCTCACCAGGCGTAGTCAATTTCCAGCCCTCCTTTCTTACGATTTTTGACAGTGTCTGCTATCTCTAGTTACAATCTGTGACTTTAAAACAAGGATATGATATAAAATAATTTGTAAAAAAGAACTCACTGGATCTAACATTGCAAGACTGACCATCTCAGTGTTGGAGAAACTCTGTAGATCCCCAATTTATTTTTGCAAAAAACAGCTTTAGTCATCTCCAGCTGGATTATTCCTATTTTTTCATCCTAGGATGAATAGTTCTGGGAGCAAGGGTTGGATACAGGATCACATTCCCATGTGCTCTCCAGAATCAGAATCCACCCCTCTTGCTCTCCATAATTTTTCTCATAATTTTTGCATTTTGCTGCAAGTGAGAGATGAAAAATGCCTTTAGTTTATGCAGTTTCTTTTTGTTCTATAGATGGATGTGCAGCTCCTCTGTAAGGGAGTGGAACAATGATCATCATCCCCTTAGGCTGGCGATTATTAGAGGGGTGTCTCTTCTCTCTGCTTTGGAGGGTATTCCAATTATGGAGCTGCAGCGAAAGGAAGGGAAGACCCTAATCCTTTTCTTTCACAGTTTGCCTGTTTTTAATAGTCATTCTGGAGCAGAATGGAGGATAAAATTACTGGATACTTACTAGATCTGGTCTCTTTTGGGCTTGGATTCAAGGATATTCACTTTGGAAGAAATTCCCCCCAGACTTCAGCTAATAATCTGTTCGGCCACAATGACAGAGTTTCTAAGCAGTAAAAGAAGTCGAGATCTATGTGCAAGATTCTAGTCAGGAAACTTGAGGGGTTTATGGCATTTCAGGCATACAAATGCTACTTTGGATGACAACCTTACTGATTTATTTTTCTTTTATTTTCTGTACTTTGCAGCAAAGACAGCATCTCCTAACATTTTATGTGGAATGCCTGCTCACATCTTCAAGGGAAGGGCTGTTTGGATTTTCTTTTTTTCACATTTGTGTAGTACCACGCATATATCCACATTTCTAGAATACAATACTTACGTCATGCTGTGTCAAGTCACATAAACATACTCTGCAGAGAAGGGAAGATGACAGCTACAAGCAGTCTTTTTGTACTAAAGTATAAACCTCTCAGTCTATAGCCTTCAAAGGCCTATCTTATGGGTCTAGCAAGCATTCCCAGTTTTGCTTAAATTTTCAAGATTAGTGAGTGTTTCATAAGCATCACTTGAATGTGGCATGAAATCATTATTTTAATCCTGGAATGATTCCAGCTGTTATTTTATCTCATGTTACCTTAAAATTCTTGGGTGTGATCTTTTGAAAGAATGTTCATTATTGTTGTAGTCAAATTTATGACAATTATTGTCACAGAATCACAGAATAAACCAGGTTGGAAAAGACCTCTGAGATCATCAAGTCCAACCCATGACCTAACACCACCTTGTCAACTAGACCATGGCACTAAGTGCCACATCCAGTCTCTTCTTAAATACCTCCAGGTATGGTGACTCTACCACCTCTCTGGGCAGCCCATTCCAGTGTCTGATCACTCTCTCTGTAAAGAATTTCTTTCTAATGTCTAACCTAAACCTCCCCTGGCATAGCTTAAGACTGTGTCCTCTTGTCCTGCTTCTGGTTGCCTGGGAGAAAAGACCGACTCCCACCTTGCTCCAACCTCCTTTCAGGTAGTTTTATTTGACAAGAAAATCCATTAATAGCTTAAGGAACTGTTTTCTGTTTCAAACCTAACAAGAGAATTCAATTCTAGATGAAAGGCAGGCAAAATGAGATATCTGTGAATCACTTGTCTTAATCTCTGAAAGCAAATTTCAGATCTCTGGATGTTTAAAAAAATGCATATCTACAATACTTTCTAAATAAAATAAATGGGAATTCTAAATTTGTATGACTAGGAAGCCCAGAAATTTTCTGTGTTTAAAGAAGAGCTTTAAGTTTCAAATATAAATAATAGCTACAGCAGAAGAAAGGGAAACCTGAAACACCTTGGAAAAATTAGTAAAATTAATAAAATAGATCAGGCTTGTTTGACTGTTTGGGAAGTGTATAAAGACATAAAGATTGCAAGTAAACATCAATTGACAGACAAAACCCCTGCAAAACTGTGAGACTCTGAACTACTAGCAGTTAACTGTGATCCTGCATTCAGAATAGCTGATTCTGGAAATGTATGCAGAAAGAACCTCAGTAGTTTCTAGCTGTGAAATAGTCCCGTGATAAATTCTTACAAGATTAGAGTAAGAATGACTATTGTTTCACTTAACATATTGCGTTATTTGCTTCACTTCACTCCCTAAAACTTCTTTCTCTCTGAATAAAAGCTGAATATGCAGTGTATTACATCAATTACAACATGGTAAGCACCATGGTCTGGTGTATGGGATTTGTTTATCTCCTTGGTTTTTAATACTTAACCTTATGACTCAAAAATCGTTATGCGCCCAATTAACTTCGTGTTATGTGCCCTGTGTGTTTTAAGCCTGCAGTGTTGCTTCTTGAGAAAAATTACTTTTCTACAAAGCTGTGATCGTTTTAGCCAGCAGAAGCCACACTGAGATTATTACCTTATCATGGGTCAAAAAAGAACAGATGTAGCTACTGAATATAGGGTGGAGAGGGGATAGATTTGATATAATGGAAGACAGTCATACCTTAGTTTCTTTAAAACAGTACCACATACTAGAATGTTATTCAGGTACCTTTAAAAGACAGAAATATTCTAATTTACTTTGATCTTGCATCTTTAATGGCTGGAACTACATGTCAAAGGGTCTAATGAAATTTGTAAAATTAGCACCTCTAATTCCTTTTGACCAAGGAACTGTTGAGAATTGAGGCTACACAAAAGCGCCCTGTATATAAACCTATCTATTTTTGCATTTTCTTGTTTGTTGTGGATGAAATGTCTTGCTAAGATGATAACACTTAAAAAAATACCTTCTGGGAACCTGTAAATACAACTTCTGGATTTTTCAGTTTCTGCTTTTTCAACACATATTGTGAAATAGTCATTACCTGACCATTACTCAGATTTTGGTGAGATGATCATTACTTGAAATATAAATGTAACTGTAACATTTTACATTATAATCTGAATTTATGTATTTATTTAGATTTTTGGAACACTAAACATTCCTTTGAACCCAGAACTTTTGATATAATATAAAACTTATTGTAAGTGCAACACCAAAAGACACCCCTGCTGAAAAGTCATTCTTTTGAACACTTTCAGTCTCCTCCATTCTACTGAGTACAAAATTCTGGAAAAAATAGCATTGTGCAATATAATCTGGAGGTCATCAGAACTGGGCTGTTTCAAGCAATGAGGAAAATATGAATTTCAAAGGTGCGGAGCCTTCATAAGAATGGGCTGCATCCTCTCCCTTTATTTTCAGTCTTTAAAGCTCCAGTCTGAATCCTCCTACTAATTCTAAGTGAGCAAAGGTGGCTTAAGAGAATAGAGAGTTTCCTAGAGTAAGCCTGCAGTTGCCAGTTAATTTGAGTGCTAACAACCTAGATAAAAGCAAAGCTCTACTGCTAGGCTACTCTTTCCCCACTGTTTTTGCTTTTGGCTACTTGTAATTAAAAGAACGACTATCTGTATAATGATACTTTAGGATTCTTTCCAAATAATTCCTTTTGAGGGGAATGGTGGAAATGTAAAGACTACCAGTACTCAAGTGGGTAACCTTCTGCCTAAGAACAGCCTAATTCCAGTCAGAGATAAAATTTGTTTTCTAATCTGTAACAAGGCATTCAGCTGGAGAAAAAAAAGGAAAAGTTACAAGGCACCTCCTGACTTTCTTTTTACCCTGTGTGAAACATGAGGGTACTTAGACCAGAAGTGTCAAGATTATATGTAATGAAACTCTCCACTAAGAATAAGATATTCCTTTTATTGCAACTATGAGTAAGCACATTAAATGGTGTAATAATTTGTCATCTCAAGAGAATGTGTGTGAAATGTGATAGTGGATGCTGAAGCTGATGTATGAACCTTTTGCAAAATGTATAACCTCCTACCCTGCCATGCAAAGAAACTAGTGAGCATTACATGTTCATAAAATGGGTGTGAGCCTTGTCATTAATATGCTTTTTTGATTTGGTTAACTGCTTCATCTTTGCTTATATACATCACGTTTGGTTGGTTTTTTTCAGTATATTGGAAAAGTCTGTCTGGAGCTACTGTTCAAGGTAACAGTAAAAATGGTGGCATCCTCCAGTGACTGCCCCATAAAGATGGTATGTTATACTGTTTTAAACTTGAAGGCACTAACGGCCACTGTCAATAGGACTTTGCTCTTAGACTATGAGACAACTTATTAAAAGTAAGGAATACAATAAGGATTCCAGCTGAATTTAATGGAGCTGACTCAGTTTCTTCTTGCAGTGAGGCAGAAGTACACAGTGGGCGTTATTGTCTGGTTTATTGAATTGCATGGTGAGCTTCGAGCTGAGCTCTCCCGTGCACAAAAGGGCTCCTGTGCCTGATGTTCAGTGTGTAGCTGTTGTAGTTAAAGACCAGAAAAAGGAGATAAAAATGTGGCTTTGAAAGAAAGCAAGTAGAGATTTGTAAGTAACGAAGTTACTGTTGAGATAAACGTAAGTGTGTCTCTAAGGAAACAGCCTATTTAATTTTTCCAATGTTCAGTAAAAGAGGATTTTTTTTCTAGGGGTAGTGGGCTAGAATGTGAAATAAATGGGACTACATTAAAGATATTCCAAGTGAAACCATAAAGTCCTCTTCTTAAACACAAATTGTTTTTCAAGGTCATGAGAGTTGATCGATAGCATGGACCAAAGAGACACTTTTACTAAGCCAACTTCTAAATCTTTTTTTTTGTTCTTGAGAGAGTATCAGATTTTTGAAGCCCTGCAAGACAAGGGTCAAATTGCTAATGAACATCTTTCTGCTGTATCATGATGAAATGTAATATGCTGGGCAATGAAAATTAAGGATCTGCCTGCTGGAGGGGAAACCTTGAGGTGCTATATTTCCCACTCTAGACCGCTCTGGTGTCCATTGTAATGTCGCAAAAATGATCTGCATCAACAATTTAAAAGAAGCTATATATATAGGTTGGATATTCACAAGCAACGTTTCTCAAGAAGGCAATAATGAACCTCCATGTTCTCTGCTTTTTTAAGGAAAAGTCATTGGAGAAGTAATATTTGTCTTAGCCTTATTGTAGCCAAGTAGCATTTAGGCAACAAGAACATATAGCCACTGCAGAAATATACCTGTGAGAGTCCCAAATCCATGGTGAACTTAGAGCCATGCAATTTCCTTATGAAAGAAAGGCCCTAAAACAAATGATGAGACAAAACTGTAGCTAGACTATGAGTCTAGAACTTACCATATTGGGCCTTCAGTGAGAACTGTTGTTGCAGTGTGCCACTTAAGCCTCAGATGCTTGTTTAACAATGGAAAGCTACCAGGTTGCCTAGGTGGATAATTTCCTCTGGGTAAGGAAACATAGCAATGAGTCATCTTTAAAAAGGGAAAAAAAGAAAGTAGCACTAAACAAGTAAAGTTTTGTGATATATGCTGAATTGTGAAGATTATTTGCAGAATGTTTAACATTCTAACTGAATGCATAGAAAGACATTTTCCAATTCTAAACAAATAAGCACTCTTGAATTTTAAGTATTAACAATTATTAAAAAAAATTAGTGGTCAACAGAATTAAAACAAACAAGTGTGAAGAAAGAGTAAGTAGGGGGTTTTGTACTGCAGTCATCCTACATGGTGAAGCTGGCTTATGGTTCCTCAAGGACTGTTTAGTCCTGTAAAGATTTTCATGGTAGCAGAACACATATTATTAGTTACAGATTTATTTGAAACTCAGCTCAGCTGGTGGAAGTAATTTTCCCAAAATGATTTTGTTTTTTTCTTTTTTTGTTTTTAATAAAAAAAGTGTCTATAGGGTCTCCTTGTCCAGAATTACTGTGGTGATAAAACAGATTTCTGAGCATAAAAGCATATCTGCAGCAACTCAACAGAACAGAAGCTTACAATGTTCAGCACTGAATTTCTATTCAAGGCTGACACCATGGGAATGGGTTAACATATTCACATGAAAGTATAGGCTGCTGTAAGAGTAGAAAACAAGCCAAATCATGCATACCCGGCCCCTGAAGTCCTCAGATCTTAGCACTGCAGAATGGAGAAGGTGTCTCATTAGCAGTGCTCATTAAAGTCTGCTGGAACACAGAAATGTAAAAAAAGCCATTAATAACTGTATACACAAAGAAAAGGTGACTTAGCATGTCTTATTTCCTTTTATTTCTCATGTTGGAGTGGGGAACAAAGTGAAAATTATATCCATAGAGTCACAGATTTTAACCTTAAATTGGTCTCTATCAGATGAAATCTGTTTTACTCTATATAATCCAGAGTATACCCACCTATTCTCCTGGTAAGAGCTTCTGTGGGGATAGCTGCTTTCTTATTTTGTGCCACTTTCAAAGAGAAGGTTATTGAGCCTGTTATCTTTGGTCGATTGAGTAAGTGCATCAGTTTTGGAACAATTGAGAAAGGAGTAGAAAAACAAATTTAATGCCAGTGAAACTATTTAACTGGGCCCCCATCTTGTAACTTCAACTTCCCATTCTTGCTCTCTGCTAACAGACTCCTTTTTCCTTCTGCCCGAACTTGCCTGAACAGCACTTCTTAGTACCGCTGATTTTCATCATTCGGCTAAGAGTTGACTGGCAATTGCAAAATGTGGATAATTATGTTCTACTCCCAGGGGTAGCTTAAAAAAAGTAGAGATGTGGAAGTTTCTATTTTTCTTCCCCTTTTCTTTTCCTTTTTCTGTTGAAAACTTTCTGAACTAAGTATGTCCATCCCTAGAGGGAATATTTCTCAAGAAATGTAATATAGATAATTCATCACGTTGAAATAGAATAGCATAATAAAAACAGGGGAAGAATATTCTGTAATAGAATGCAGGAAAAGCAGTGACATAGTGACATTATTCATATAGACAGGCACTAGTGAGATGGAAGCTTAAAAGGCTGCCTCTTGCTGTAGGCATGTTTCAGTTTGCTGTTCAGTACAGTTTTCCGTTGTTTTTGCTGTTGTTACAGAAAACCATTAACAAAAATAGCCATTAGGATCATGGGATAAAAAGAAATCTTAATTTTTTCCCTTTGAGAGACTTATCATCCTTCCCCTGGAATAGGACCAGTCAGGCTGTGTATCTAACTAGTTTTCTCTCCATTGTAACTGTGCTTTATTTTAGTATTGGTGGGTTCCTGCAAGGGTGACTGTACATGTGTGTAGGTCATAGTGATTTAAAAAAAAATAGTTTTTTTATTCCTTCAGGTGCCTAGGTTCTGACTTTGCTCTTAGTTTGGCACTTGCAATCCTGTACTGTTATACTCTCAGCCCCTTGATTTCTAGCAATAGGTTTCCAAGTTCCTTTAGTAGGTTTTTGCCAATGCACAGCTCTAGTATTTCCCCTATAGAAGGGATTTTCCATTTGCTTTTGCCATTTTCACAGAATCACAGAATTGATCAGGTTGGAAAAGACCTCCGAGATCATCAAGTCCAACCCTTGATCCAACACCGCCGTGGTTACTAGACCATGGCAATAAGTGCCTCATCCAGTCTCGTCTTAAAAACCTCTAGGGATGGTAAATCCACCACCTTCCTGGGCAGCCCATTCCAATGTCTGATTACTCTCTCTGTAAAAAATATTTTCTTAATATTCAACCTAAACCTCCCCTGGCACAGTTTAAGACCATGCCCTCTTGTCCTACTGCTGGTTGCCTGGGAGAAGAGACCCACACCCACCTGGCTACAACCTCCTTTCAGGTAGTTGTAGAGAGTGATGAGGTCTCCCCTGAGCCTCCTCTTCTCCAGGCTGAACAGCCCCAGCTCCCTCAGCCTCTCCTCATAGGACTTGTGCTCAAGTCCCTTCACCAGCTCTTCTCTAGACCTGCTCCAGCACCTCAATATCCTTCCTGAACTGAGGGGCCCAGAACTGGACACAGTACTCAAGGTGTGGCCTCGCCAATGCTGAGTACAGGGGAAGAATCACTGCCCTCGTCCTGCTGGCCACACTGTTCCTGATCCAGGCCAGGATGCCACTGGCCTTCTTGGCCACCTGGGCACACTGCTGGCTCATGTTCAGCTTCCTCTCAATCCAAACTCCCAATTCCCTTTCTGTGTGGCTGCTCTCCAGCCACTCTGTGCCCAGCCTGTAGCGCTGCATGGGGTTGTTGTGGCCAAAGTGCAGGACCCGGCATTTGGCCTTGTTGAACCTCATCCTGTTGGAATCAGACCAACTCTCCAGTCTGTCCAAGTCCCTCTGAAAAGCCCTCCTGCCTTCCAGCAGATCAACATGCCCCCCCAACTTGGTGTCATCTGCAAATTTGCTAATAGTACACTCAATCCCCTCATCCAGATCATCAGTAAAGCCTTCCCATCATCCACCTGGCAGGTCACCTGATCATAAAAGGAGATCAAGTTGGTCAGACAGGACCTGCCCTTCCTAAACCCATGCTGGTTGGGTCTAATCCCTTGTCCAACCTGTAGCTGTTGTGTGATTGCACTTAGGATGATCTGCTCCATAACCTTGTCAGGCACTGAGGTCAGGCTGACAGGCCTGCAGTTTCCTAGGTCCTCCTTGCAGCCCTTTTTATGGATTGGTGTGACATTCACCAACTTCCAATCATCTGGGACCTCCCCAGTGAGCCAAGACTGTTGGTAGATGATGGAGAGCAGCTTGGTGAACTCTTCCGCCTGCTCCCTCATCACCCTTGGGTGGATCCTATCTGGTCCCATAGACTTGTGAGGATCCAAGTGGCTCAGCAGTTTCCTCCTGGATTACAGGTGGGCTTTTTGGTTTCCTCTCTCTCTCTACCACCTCCAGAGGGCAGTTGTCCTGAGAACAACCTGTCTTACTGCTGAAAACTGAGGCAAAGAAAGTGTTAAGTACCTCAGCCTTTTCCTCACCTTTGGTGATTATGTTCCCTCCCATGTCCAAGAAAGAATGGAGGTTTTCCTTGCCCCTCCTTTTGCTACTGATGTATTTGTAGAAGCACTTCTTGTTATCCCTAACAGAAGGGGCTAGATGGAGTTCAAGTTGTGCCTTTGTCTCTCTAATTTTCTTTCTACATGACCTGAGTATATTCCTAAACTCTTCATGAGTAGCCAGCCCTTTTTTCCATAATCGGTAGGCTCTCTTTTTTCTCCTAATTTCCTTTAAAATTTCCCTGGTCAGCCAGGCTGTCTGTCCTCCCCTCCAGCTCGTCTTTCAGCAGACTGGGACAGCCTGCTCCTGTGCATTCAAGACTTCCTTCTTGAAGCATGTCCATCCCTCCTGGACTCCTTTCTTTTCAAGGGCTGTTGCCCAAGGTATTCTCTGAACCAGTCTTCTGAGTAGGCCAAAATCTGCCCTGCAGAAGTCCAGGGCAAAAGTTTTATTGATGGCCCTCTTTGCATCCTCGAGTATTGAAAACTCTATTATTTCATGGTCACTGTGCCCCAGACAGCCTCCAACCACCACATCTCCCACCAGCCCCTCTCTGTTTGTGGACAGCAGGTCTAACGAGGCCCCACCCCTGGTAGGTTCATTTACCAGCTGAAGCAGGAGATTATCCTCTATACACTCTAGGAATCTCCTAGACTGCCTCTTCTCTGCTGTGTTGAGTTTCCAGAAGACATCTGGCAGGTTAAAGTCGCCCACAAGGAGAAGGGTTGGCGATTTTGAGACATCTGCCAGCTACTTGTAGAATAATTCATCACCCTCATCCATTCTGTCTATAACAGACTCCTACCAGGATGTCAGCCTTGTTGGCCTTCCCTCTGACTCTGATCCACAGGCACTCAACCTTATCTTACTGACTTCAAGTTCTACAGAGTCAAGAGACTCTCTAACATATAGAGCCACCCCTTCACCTCTCCTACCTTGCCTATCCCTTCTGAAGAGCTTGTAGCCATCCATGGCAGCACTCCAGTCATGTGAGTCATCCCACCACGTTTCCATGATGGTGACTACATCACAGCTTTCCTGCTGAACAGTGGCCTCCATCTCCTCTTGTTTGTTACCCGTACATTGGTGTACATGCACTTGAGCTGGGCTGCTGATTTCACTTCTAACTCTGGCTTTCCACCCTTAGGCTCATCTCTGGAGAGCTTTGTTTCAACTCCTTCTCCTTCTCCCTTCATAGTTTAAAGCCCTCCTGATCAGCCCTGACAACCTATGGGCTAGACAACTTTTGCCCTTGCTAGATAGATGAAGCCCATTTGACTCTAGCAGGATTGGTACCATAGAATTTGCCCCATGGTCGAAAAAACCAAAATTCTGCCGGTGGCACCAATCCTTTAACCACCTATTGATAAGATGGGTTTTCCTACTCCTCTCCTCATTCATCCCTGCTACTGCAGGAACTGAGGTGAACACCACCTGTCCTCCTGTCCCATTAACTAATGACTAATTGATCCTGCGCCTTGAAGTCCTTTTTAACTAGCCTGGTACCTCTTTCATTAATGTCATCACTGCCAGCCTGGACTACCAGTAGTAGATAATTATCAGAGGTCTGGATTATCTCAGGGAGCGTCCTACTAATATCCCTCTCCTGGGCCCCAGGAAGGCAGCAGACTTCCCTATGGGATGGGTCCAGTCTGCATATAGGGCCTTCAGTTCCCCTCAGAAGGGAGTTGCCTACTACAACTACCCTTCTTTTTTCCTTTATAGCAGTGGTTGTATCCATCTGGTAGATGGGGTGCAACCTGGAGACCCTCCAGACAGATCCTCTTCTTGACTGCCCTCTGCCTGACTCTCTGGGTCCAGGGCCTCAGACCCGTTCTTTAAGGGCACTGTGGGAGGTGATGGGCAGTAGGAGGGGATTCCTTCACCTTTTTGATCAGAGACCTGTTTTCGTTCCCCTCCATCTACTTGGTTTGCTCCATCTGCCTGATGGCAGGAGGGGCTTCACTGTCTCCTGATGGACTTCTTTTGGGGTCGAAAAGGTACGACTCCACCACTGTATTTCCTTTCACTCTCCCTAATACTTCTTAGCCTCTCCGCTTCTTCCTTGAGCTCTGCCACTAAGCACAGCAAATCATTCTCCTGCTCACATTGTACGCAGGTGTCTCTCACACTGTCCTCTGGTACTGACACCAGGCTCAGCCACTCTGTGCAGCCAGTGACCTGAACAGCTGCATCCTTCCTTGGAAGTTCTATCTGGGCTAGCGCACTCCCCCTGAGAGCAGCAGCAACTGCTTTCACTCGTTTGGAAACCACTGCTGGGTCGAATTGAGTTGCAGAAAAAACCAAACCAAACCAAAAACCCCAGACAGTCACAAACCTACCTCAAAGGCCACCAGAGAGAGCTGGGAGGGTGGCTGTGCACCTCCTTCTTGCCCTGCCTGCACGAACTGCCGAGTAAACTGTCGTGCCACGCTATCACTGAGGCGCCACGCCCCCGTTTGCCCACTCCTTGAAGGTCAGCTGGGCTGAGCTGGTCTAAGCTAGGAGCAGGTTCTCCCTGGGTTTCATTCACTTTGTGTGATAAATGCACTGAGATCCAATAGGCAAAGTTTTGCCATCCTGTTTCTCCATCCCTTGCTCAGCCTCCTACATTAGCATAGCTGTAGATGTTTATGACTGCCAGACAGTCCATTTCTTGCTCCATTCACTTTTCATCCCTATTTATTTCCTGGACAGATGATGGCAGAAGACCTCTGAACATTCTTATTGCATTTAATCCCCCTCTCATGTCCTCAGAGTCCTCTTCGAGGACAGAATATTAAGACCAGACATGCTCGGAAGTTTGTATTTAAGCCGTTTTAGAAAGCACTGCGTTTGAATTTTCCTGTTTCTGTTGCCACTAGTAATCTTTAACCTTTTTTTAACTTCTTCATTTTGCTAAGAAAGTTGGAAGTTTTACTCTTCCTGTTTCTATGCTCTTTTTATTCTTTTTTCGTATTGAGAAGGAGGGAAGAGAGAACCAGAAAACACCACCTTAGAGTTCCAAGTGCCCTCTCTACCTCTCCAAAGGATCTGAGAGACCAGAAAGACAGCTGTGTTATTTCTGTGGAGATTTGTTTTCCATTTGATCACGCTAAGATCAGTCAGGGTGAGAAAAAGGTGTTTGAGAAGTAAAACAAAAGTTAAACCATGCTTTTATGTGAGCTTTACTTTTTTCTTTGAGGACTTCTTTTCTCTCATATTTTGAAGGACCAATAGTGTTGTCAACTATAAAAGATTAGATCTTCTGGTGCAATGTGCCAGGGTTTATAGGATCAGGCAGGGCATGGTGAGGGTTTTTCTGGTTGCATTTTATCTTCATAAATTCAGAGCATTGGCTTTATGTGCTTGGCTTGAGCAATGAGGTCTCACTGCTTTCAGTGCATTCTTTCTAGCAGCAGAACAGTCTACCCCTTCAGTATCCTTCTTCTGTTTTCCAGCTCATAATTTCAGATAAAACACAAGTTCCTGAAAAGCTCTATTATCTCTCCTGGTTATCTTTTCTTTACTGGAATTCAACACCAAGGATTTATCAGCTTTGGTTTTGCTCAGTTATGGAAAAGCAAAGTTAATTCTAGGTTCAATGAGATAGCATTTCTCTGCTTGGAAATAATTCAGCTTTGATCAATACCATGTTAAAGGATACAGCCCAGATACAGTAGGGAGGCTTCTACTAGTTTTACTGAAGACTTGAAAACCAGAAAAGTTCAAACATTATATATATGGGATTCTGGGCACAGAAGTTTCTGTAGATTGGTGGCAGCACGCTATGCATTATGGCATGACAATATTCCTAAACTCAGCTCTGCCCACCTCTGTTATAGAGATAACACAAAAATAACAATTACGGAAGAAGAAGGGATGAAAAGGCAGCAGATACTCCTGGTGCAGGAAGAAGAGATTGGAATGACTTGGTATTTTCCGTTACAATCTTGGGTTGTGGAGTTACTTGATCTGCTGTTGCAGGAGGAGCACATTCATCATTTTTGTATGGGGAAGATCCTGGAGGTCACTGTGTCTGATCAGTTTCATGATCTAGGGGCTTTCTGCTTTCTGGTTCATCGGAGCTAGATCTGGTGGCCACAGGGACTGAGGAGATCCTTTCTGTCCCAATCCAGCAGAGCCAGACTGCTGCTATTCTCATTTGTAGATTCAACCAGTAGTGAGGCTGTGCCAGTTTGTCCAGAAGGCACCTACATGCACAGACACACAGTGGTTGGCCATACAAATCACTACAGATACCAGTGCTTTTGTCATGAAAGAAAACAGTGTTCACGTGTCCATAAACCACAAAGACAACCCAAACCTTTTCCTCCTCATTTACTTCCAGGGGTTGCAGTTTGCGCCGTACACACACACACACACACACACAGACACACGCACACACGCAGAGTGAAGTGCTGTGGGTGTCTCCCAAAGCTGCTTGGTCTATCTAGAAACTGGCCCTCAGACTTGGTCTCCTCCTGTTGCTGACTCTGGGGACTCTGGAACCCCGAGGCAGATGGTTCCACCTTGGTGGCTGACACTCTGATCTGGCACGCTGTCTAATGTCCAGTCTGATTTGGAGGTCACTAGAGCTCATCCACATGGACTCAGAAGACAGACCTCACCCACAGAAAAGATAGTGAGAAAAGTAGGAAGAATAGAGGAGGCATGACTGAGATCATGCCCAGGACTCAGTTACACAAGTGCACTAACCTGCAGCTGTTTTTTCGTAATTGGCTTTTTCCATACCCAATACTCCCTGTTCCCCCATTCTTATTCCTCTGTGGTTTTCTTTAGTTCATAGAGGAGAGGAAGGAGAACCAGATTCTTGAACAATGGTTGTCAACTACAACGCTCCTGTAATTTTTTGTTGCAGAACTTATTCCCATCCCAAACTTCTGCCTGGTCAAGCTGGCTAGGAACTAAGTACTGTCATGGTGAATGCTGCCACTTCTGTCTTGTGTGTCCCTTCTCCTAGTGTCCATTAGATCACACAGCTGACCAGGAACATTTATGCCAACATGACCTCCAGACTGATCAAACTTATTGTTGCTGGCAGTGCTCCCCTGGGACAAAGTTGTTGCAGCCTTTTGCAGAGTGTATCACAATTCTTCCTTCTCCCAGGCTCCTCACCTTACTTGTCCTCAATGTGCTTTGCAGAAATGAACTTAAGGGACTTATGGTTGTTTCCCATACAGGGTGCATCTTCCACAGGAAGTCTTGTTTGTGTAAAGGGAGCATAATGAGAATAAAATTATATTGTCTTTATAACACTAATCACAAATAAATAATTATATCAATGTATGGTGATAAAATTCTATGCAGAGATGGGAAGCAAATGCTGTCCTCTATTTATCATGTGGACTTCTTTCCTTGAAATGAAGTAATCACTTCATATGCATCTACAAGGTTAGAGAATGTCCTAATAATACTGTAAACTAGAAGGCATCCATAACTGTAAAATGATGGCCCTTTATTCAGACATTTGCAAACATTAATAAATAACTCCTCACAATGACCCTTTGAGATGCTCTCATCTGTATTTGACAGAATGGGAAACAGATAAGAGACTATGAAAGGATGGAGAAAAGGTCAGAGACTAAAATTTGTGAAATCGTGTACATCCCTGTTCTGTCTTTCAGTTAATGACCTTCCCTAATGTCCTTCAAAGCAATCTATAGTCATTTTACTTGTATCTTTAATGTTTCATTCAATGTGTAATGTTAATTCACAGTGTAAGATCATGAATAATGAAGTTTATAGTACACAGGTAAGGTAGCTATTGATTTACACAAGGTATATGTCCCTTATTAATCTGTAAATACTATGCAAATATATGCATGACAAGAAATTAAATCAATACCTGTCACTTCTCCTTTCAGTCTGCATGCTTTTATGAGTATAAATTTGACATTAATACTAGTTTACAGGAATGTACTTGCTGAGAAAGCAATGATTTACACTAGTGTGCAAATCACTCATAAGCTGAGATTTTGAAAACAGTGTGTGTAACCTGGACCTGCTGTCCCTTGAGTGCCATTTTATAGATGATCTTAAATCCATTCATTATACAGATTGTTTAAGTGTTAAATTGTAATTTCTTGCTTTTAAGTTTTTAAATGGCCTGGAACTGTAATACAAAACTCAGAGTAAGAAACAGAAATATGGCAAGCAGCTTCCCATTTCTTGGATAAACTATCTTTAAAGTCCATCTGAGAGGTAAACAGTGTTAGCTTCAAATGAGTGTCTGAATTCTAAGCTTGAAAGTATAACAAGGATGTTATCTTGGAAAGTTTGCAAATGAAAGAACTCCAGTATCATCCTCTTTTCATGAAGCATGCTTCAAATCAGCAGCTGCTCTCCAGCAACTGCAATGTGAAGTGAGGCATTCACACATAACTCTGTACTTGGCATGGAAATAGATCCTTCCTCACCTTATGGGGCCTGGGAATTCTCTGTACTTCTCCAAAGTTGCTCCGTTTTCAGAACTAAAATTCTTAGGTTGATGTTGGAGAGGAAACTCTTATGAATTTACTTTTCCCAGATGAGAAGGTAGTTTCCTAAACCTGAGAAGAATTACTTAGATAATTTACTGCTATGTACAGCAAGGTAGAAAAGCAAAATGTACTCCTTTGGGTAACAGTTAAAGGTGAAGGTGTAATGAGAGATGAGTGAGCCCTAAGCAGAGCTTTATGGACAAATGACAGAAGGTCCAGAGGTCCAAAGGTTGAAGAATGGTGCAGAACAGGAGAAGATGGAGAGAGTCTTCTAACAGTGCTGTGTGGCAAGAAGATATGAGACAGCAGGCATAAGCTGAAATGAGAGACCTAGACTAGGAAAAAACAATTTTTAAAAAAAGGAATAATAAAAGTAACAAAGAAAAGAATTTAAAACAAATATAGCTAAAAGGAAAAGGACTTTTGCCATGAAAACAGCTAAGCAGAAGAGCAGGTTTCTCAGAAAGGTTGCTCAGAAAGGTGGCACAGTCTCTGTCCTTGGAGGTTTTCAAGTCCCAACTAGATAAAATGCAGAGGAATCCCACAACTGATCCTTCTTTGAGCATGAGGATGGACTAGAAACCTCTTGAGGTGTCTTCACACCTCAGTATCCTATGATACTGCTATCTGCAAGGATATTAGCAGCAACCTAAACCATGCAAAGCACCTGCTTATATGGAATGTTGGTGATGTTTTATATGCTGAGAAGACAATTCCCTGTCATCTGGATCTTGTGATAACAGTGATAATAAACATTATAATAAATATTATAATGAGGGAAAGGGAAAACTCCCCTAATTTTTAAGATCTTCTGGACAGTCTCTATCTGGAAAGGGAGAAGAATTAAACATTAGTGTTGGGCAGGAGACATAGTGAACATAGAGCTTTGGATGGAACTCAGGAATAAAAAGAGAGTTTATGAACTTCGGAAGAAGGGTAGGGAGGGATACAAGGATGCCATGAGGTTATGTGGGGAGAAAATTAGAAGGGCCAAAGCCCAACTAGTGGCCACCGCCATAAAGGACAATAAAAAATATTTCTATAAACATATCAGGAACAGGAGGAGAACTAAGGAGAATCTCTGTCCTTGACTGGATGTAGAGAAAAACATAGTGACAAAGAAAGAGAAAAAGGTTGAGGTACTTAATGCTTTTTTTGCTTCAGCTTTTAATAGCTGAAGTACCAGCCCCCTGGGTACCAGCCCCCTGAGCTGGGATGGGGAGAAGAATAAAGCCCCCATGATCCAAGTGGAAATGATAAGTGCTCTGCTGTACCACCTAAACATGCACAAGTCTGTGGGGCTGGATGACATCCATCCAAGGGTACTGAGGAAGCTGACAGAAGTGCTTAGCCCCTTTCCATCATTTCCATCCTGGTTAACCGGGGAGGTTCCAGGTGGTTGGAGGTTAGCCAGTGTGATGCCCATCTATAAGAAGTGCCAGAAGATCATCCTGCACGTCCTCATATGGCACACGCAGGACAACCCGGGGACCAGACCAGCATGGATTCATGAAAGACAGGTCGTGCTTGACTAACCTGATCTCCTTTTAGGACCAGGTGACCCCTCTAGTGGATAGGGGAAAGGCTGTGGACATTGTTTACTTGAAAAGCCTTTGACACTGTTTCCCACAGCATTCTTCTGGTGAAATTCATGTCTGCTCGTGAGTTGGATGGGCTGGTGATGGGATAACAGAATCACAGAATATGCCGAGTTGGAAGGGACCCACAAGCATCATCATGTCCATCTCCTGACCCTGCACAAGACCATCCCCAAGAGTCACACCATGTACCTGAGAGTATCATCCAAACTCTTCTTAAACTCTGGTGGGATTGGTGCTGTGACCACTTCCCCGGAGAGCCTGTTCCAGTGCCCAACCACCCTCTGGGTGAAGAACCTCTTTCTAATATCCAGCCTAAATCTCCCCCACACAACTTCAGGTCATTCCCTTGGGTTCTGCAAACATCTATAAAGAATTCTAGAAGGAAATATAGGTTCTTCTTTGCTGCGTAACTGTGCATTTTGCTGTTTTCAGAATACCTGATTATTTTTTGATAGGGTGAGACATTGAGAATCAGTGGCCAATGTCTGAGTAATAGCTTCATTACTTTGGTGGTAGTATTTATAGCATTTTACTTACTGATATATTATGAGAACAGAATTTTTCCATATATGAACATGTCTGAGTTCAATCAGGATCTGATACATGTTTTTTTGAGAGAAAACAAATGTTTCTTCTAGGGAGTTGTATGTAATGAAATATCTGTTAAAAGAATACATTGAATCATCATGTGATAGAAACAGCATGAGCAAATTCAAGACACTTGTTCTTAAGAAATATATGGGTTTACTTCTCTAAGTTGTTTTTTTCCTCTCATTTTAAAATCAGGTTTCCATCTTAGCATCTTTGCATATCCTGAAACAAGCAAGACAAAAAAGTGATGAACTGGAGATTGTGGTCTGGGAATTTTCTGCATTACTGTGAGGTGGAAGTGTTGTAAGAAAAGAAAAATGAAATATATTTTTTAAAACACAGCTTTGAGGACCCTAGAGGTTCAGTTAAGCACTAAGCACGAACATCTGCAGGTTTGAATTTCAGACTTCCCCAATGCAATGACCCCATTTCACTACAAATTGGTCTCTGTACTCAGCTGGTTGCAGATTAGTTAAAATCAATCTCTTTCTGCTAAGTGTCCCACTTCAAAAATTCCTTCAGAAGTTTTCACACTGAATACATTTCCACCTGTCAGTTCACATGAACTGATCTCTGTCTTCCAGGAACAAAAAAACCATCTGAACTAACTGTTGATGGAATTTTATGACTCATTGAAGCCCAGAGCTATGTGAAACTGGCTTTAATTTCTAAAAATCAATAATACGTTTAAGCTATGTGTGCCTCTGATAGTCTTATCCTAGTGGAGAAGCAAATGTACTTAATATAAAAGGTGAAAATAGATTTTCCTTCAATTTTAGGCTGAAGCAGTGTTTCTGAATATAACTCTGATAACAAAGCTCAGTCGTTGGGCGTAAGGAAACAGTTGAGTAACACACTGCAGGCATCTGTGCCTGTTGCAATGGAAGAGAAAGACAAACCCCTGTTGGCAGGGTTTTCAAAACAAAAATTAACTTTCTGGAGTTGAATCATTTCCTGATGGGCTGATAATGCCATGAAATCTGTTTGCCTTAAACATTACTATTCTCTTTTTCCTGGTGATGTATGGAGCCCAATGTATGCCACAGTCATTTGATAGCCTATGATTCACAACACAGTTTCCTTCCCCCTGCAAGTCTTTTGTGTCAGTCAGAGAGAAGGAATAACAATCTGACCCTGGGTATGTATTGTCTTGCTTATACCACTTTGAAAAGCCACAAAATACAGCATGAATTATAGGTGTTTCATATTTTTTTTTCAGATACTGTGAGCTTCTCATGTAAACCCAGTAGAAAAAAATGAATATATCTATGTTATTGATGTTCTACCATCCCTGCAATGAAAAAATACAGGAAGAAACATATATACATATATAAAAATAAAAACAAGTCACATTTCAGAAGTCTGCATTTGCAGTGTTCATTCCTCAGCTAAAGGAATGCAGCACAGTCTTGGTGTGTTTCCCTTTTTGCTTTCTTACAACAGTAAGAATTAACATCCCTGTGGGCTGCATTCATAGAATAAATTTGTCCTTGGCTATCTCCGCTGTAGCCCTTTGTTAGACCTCCCTTAAACCATCCTTCTTGCTTTGATACCAAAATGAGGTTCTCACTTTACTACATTGTCTGTATTTACTTGTTGGCCAATAACTTTAACACTATTAATTGATTTACCACTGATGCTTCATTACCAGAGGAGCGATAAAAGATCACATGAGTGATGTGAGACACAAGTTGTGTCTCTCCTTTAGTATCACCACTAGACACCGTGGAAGACCTCAAGTTTCCAGCATGTACATTTAGTAATTAGATTCAGAATAGTGCTAATAGCAAAACCTGGTGATACAACACAAAAGCATCACTTTTCCAAGATATTTTTCAAAATCTTCAAACTAGTTGACATGAAGTAGTTGAAGAAACTGTGAAGAAAAATGAATGAAGCTAAGCATTGTATTGTAGTTTTTTAAAATGCTTTGCCTTTGTCTAATCTCCAGATGTCACAAAGAGAACAATGATGCTATAGCAAGAGAGAACTTGTGTTTACTATATGGCAGATGATAAGCAGTTTTAACTAGAGTCCTGTGACTATACATTTGCAAAAGAGTAATGGAAATTAAGAACCTGCAGAAAGAGTCAGAAGATAAAACTGGTTTGATGCAGAGTTAATTTCATTAGTCCATTAATCTTACTTCTGAGCTTGTTTAAAAGAAGGAAATTTGCAAATGACTTTGAGTTCTACAGGAAGATAACTTTAATTTTATGGGGCACTTTTACTCAGAAGTAGGCATTTTGCAGATGAAAGCATATGGTGTTGGAATTCTTCCTGTCTGTTGGCAGGATCAGATGATGCCAACCCACTCCAGCCTTCCTATGCTGTGGCACTTTATGTAGCGTTTTTGCCTACTGATAATGCATTTTCTTACAGAAGAACTCACTATAAGAAGCCAGTCATTGCGAAAATCTAGTTACTGGATCACAGAGAGATTAATAACTACTCTGAAATACTCACCAGCCTTTAATAACCACTAATGCTCAAAAGCTTTGACTAAGATAACCACTTTCTCAGGCTCCTCTAAAAGCACACAGTCAAGAGCTGCATGTAATTTTTTCCAGATAAAATGGAAAAAGACACTTTCTTTAGCACTCTAGGATCTATCTTGTAACAAACCAGCTAGAAAATAGAGCTGTGTCTCTTCAAAAGCTCCAGACTGCGTGATATTCAAAGGCTATGAAGGATTTCTACATCAGTTTCCCATCCCTTGAAGGAGGAGCAATTTTAATAATGGAAATACTTCATGGAGCCTTCACATCTCATCATTCAATACCATATTTTGCCTACTGGTTCAATCCTGTTTTTTACAGCAGTTGAAAACAAACAAACAAACAAATCCTCACAATCATGTTCTTGACATAATGTCAGACTTTTTCTTTACTGAAGTAGGAAAATGTAGGTAGCTAGCACAGGAGGTATTGTAGCTTTCTCAGATATGGGGTTACAAAGCAAATTATTCTTGCTCATATTCTTTGTAAAAGTTGTCAGGATGTAATGTGTTGGGTAATTTGCTCTGTAGTTCTGTATACTGTTTTAGTCTCTTCAGCACTGTGTAACATTCTCATGGTGTAGCAGCAAGTTTCTGCTATTCAGCTCCTTCAAATAAAAGCAGGTTACTGAGATGCATTAAGTGCACCTGAGTTTTAATAAAAACATGTTTTATTGGCATGTTTAGTGCTTCATTTATGATTGAAGAATTCCAGATGCTGTAAGAGCAATAGTGTATACAATTTAAACTTGTTCTTAAGAGGAGAATTTGTTTACTTCTTATGTACATATTTAATCATGGTAAATTGGATACTGGATTATTTTCTGTCTTTTCCTGTTAGCTGAATGTTACCATTATCACTACCTCTCAGAACTGTAACATAAGGTGCACTTGCAGATTCTGCCATTTATGAGGAGAATTGATTTCACCTGTATCTTCTGGTTTATAAAAGCAGTATGCATTCTTTATTGTCTATTCTCTTACATGCCAGTAAAATTTTTCATTTATGCTTTTCTGTTTTAGAAATGCTACAATAAAACAAGTCACTGAGACTGTGATTTTACTGGAAACACTACATGTGTATTGTATCCTGTTGAAAAAGCAACACCTATATACCTTAAGGAACTTGCATCTATCTGCAGCAATCTCTGATAGATAGTATATTGTGATTGTCATTAGTTATTTCAGTTACTGGTATCAGAACGACTCATATAATTATCTAGAAGTACAGAGCTATTCCGTTCATGTACTAAATGGAGAATATTTGAACACATGTTAAGTTTCAACAAAATCTGTGAAATCATCAGTTTCCTTTATGAATTAGAATCATATATCAAAGAATTTCAGTATTATTTTGTGAGGTTTATATTATTATTTTTAAACAGCTCTTACATATTTTGTCTTGGAAACAACTCCAAATGCAAATACACTTTTTCTATAAAGTTAAAAAAATCCTCCTTGCTCTTGGCCTGGATACTCTCGGGAATACATGAGGATTTAACCACAAGTGAAAAGTCATCTTCTTCCTGGAAGAGAGCAATATTTTCTGCATTTTGACTCTAACTTTTTTTGCCTGATGAAACTGAGGCTAAATAACAAAGACACCATACACAGAATTCTAGTCCTTACTGCTCCTGGTAAAACATGTAAAATTAACTTAAGACCATTTACCTGTCTCTTTAGTGATTTTAATTCATCTTTACTCAAGGGAGATCTTTTATCTTGAGGAAATCTCTGTCAGAAGACATTGATGTAGTTAAAGAGGGCCATCACAACCACTTGTGATTTGTAAAGCAGTTTGTTCAGTGTGCGTTAGAGCATGCTATAGCAAGGCAGGAGGTGGATTACAGTGGGTGCTAACCCTTCAGGTGTCTATTTTATTAAGGAAGGCTGGCAATACTCCATTAACTGATATGTCAAAATCTTAAGGGTACAAAATGGCAGGTCACATTTCACCAGCTAGAAAGATACATTGCTGTCACATTTGTTGTTTCCCATAAATGCATATGCATCTGGGGGGCGCCACGTAAGTACCTCACTATACAATAATAGATAAGAGATAAAGTAACCTCTTTGGAAAAAGCTCCTCGATATTTTTCTCTTCCGGTTCACTTTTCCTAGCAATTTAGGAGCATTTTGTTTTAGCGAAATTGGTAGCAAATTTTCCCCATGCAGGCCTAATTAAAACTCCTTGTCAAGTTTTCTCACTTTGTCACCCACCCTACTCCTTCCCCCTCCCAGCATTTATACCTGACCAGCACCTAACCCTTGATTAAGAAAAACTTAAGAACCATTGTGGGGCTGCTGATGATAAGTGCTCCTGGTTTAAACGTCATTGTAAACTAATTGGCTGCTTTGCTGGTCATTCTTTGAAGTTTGTGGTAAAGATTTTGGTTACCAAGGAAACAAACATTTGGCAAAAGAGAAATTAAATTATAATGAAAACATTGCCATTAATGTGAAAGGGGTAAAATTATTTTCTAATATTTTAGTAAAACTAACAGAAAAGGAGTAGTTATGTAGTTATTGTCTCATACTGTATTTCCACGTTGGATAAAGTAGCCATATTATGTTTTCACCTTTGTGAAAAATAGATGACTTTAAATAAAATGGACTATTCGCCTCCCACACTGATTCCAGTGGCACTACTTGCAAAAGACATTGCTGTACAGCATGAGGAAGGGTGACAGAATCAAATAAAAACCTATAGTGCCCATGAAATTATTAGTCATTTTGCATCTTGAAGAGAAAGTCTCTCCATTCAAGGGAGATTGGATTTTAAATTCCCTCTGTTATTTATAGTGACTCTTTTCACAGTATGGTTGTAGGAAATGAATAAGACGGTTTTATTACAAGCAGGGGTTTCCATGGTTGCCTAGTGCCGAGATACCTGGAGGTCATTTTATTTGGGAAGTTGGGAAGCCATTTTGTGGCTGAGGACTGGTGGGCTGCTTACTGTTCTGCTTACAGTTACCTGTTGCTGCCTACTGTTCTGCTTACACGGTTGCTTATAGTTACTTACTGTTACTTACAGTTAGAGTGTGAAGGCGGGCTGGAAAGTATGTAAGGCAGTAACACCAGTCTGGGCTCACTGCCAAGGGACCATGCGGCCAGGGGCATGGAAAAAATTTGATAGGTTGGTTAAAAAAACCCATGGACTGCAAGAAGAAGACTCTATCACCTTTTAAGGAAGAAAAGAGCAAGGATTGGCATGGGAGGAGCGAGGGTAAATCAAAGGGTCTTAAAAAGGCTCGTTCCTCCCATTCGGGGTGTGCTCGGACCTGGTCACGAGCCTGGTGCACCCAGCGCGCCATTAATAAAGTTCTTTATTTCACTTTATTTGGCCGTCTCTGAAATTTTAATTAGAGATATTTCTCACATAGTGGGTTTGAAAAAACCTGCTTATTTAAAAAAAACCCATGGAGAGTCAGTACACAATCTGGCATAAATAACTCCCAATTAAAATAAACAGAACCGTGAGTAGGAGGAGAAGAAATTCAAAGAGGAGCAACTTCAAAAAAAATTCATTAAATGACACTTTTGAGCAGCCATACACTAGTGCAATGAAAATCACTAACCTGAAATTCACATTCTGCTAAGGCAAATATAGTAATTTAAGAGACTAGATAATTTTGAGTCATATTAATAGTGTCACATGGTCATGAACCATTCCCTTATCTAATATAGTGGCACTCTTGCAATATGGAACACATTTGCCTTTTTAATTACTTAGCTATTAAAAAAAAAAAATCACTTTTATCCCCCGTGGATGGTTAACAAATTGTGATTTTTGCTTTGCTTCATTAGAATTGGGTAAATATGACCTTGACATACTTCTTGGAGCTTCATCAAATGCACTCATGGCAGAGGAAGGAGTTAATGACTGTGACTTTCTGTGCGAATTTTACAGAATTTCCAGAACCTTGCAAATGCCAGATAATTTTTTTTTCACTGTCTCTACCTGTTACTGGTGGCTTTTAACGTTCATACCTTTGCTTTTTATGTGGCAACTCTAGTTTGGGCACATTAAAGGAAAAGGTATTATGAAAATAAGCTAAGTATGTTTTCAAAACTCAATCCATATCTACCTTGTGACAAAATAAACCAAACACAGAGCATTCTTCTCAAATTTCTGCCTGGAGCTGGTGCTTAAGAATACAAATCTGCAAAATAGAACTCCAGACATCTTAGTGTTACTTGGTTTATGGCTTCCACAGTTTGCTTAGCCATTTCCTATTGCAATCTGAATAGCAGAAGAAGGAAAAAAAAAGAATGCCATGCCCACCTATTATAGAACTATATATACCCAGAAAAAAATCCGGTTTATGTAACTATCTCCTTAGAAATGCTGCTTAGGAATGAGGCTTTTGACTCTCCATAAACCCAGGCTGAGTTTATGAGATCTATGAGACTACCCCAAAAAATACGACCCTAGTGATTTTATGTGAATGTTCAATGCCATAGGCTTTCCAGAGTAGTAAAAGAGCTTCTTTACTTCAACACATATTCATGTTATCTTTTGACAGGGCTAGAAAAGGTTATCCTTGTCTTATGACACTGAACCATGCCCCAGCTGCCTCTCTCAGGCTCTCCTGTTGGTATCAGGAAGGAGCACATAGGGTCAATGGAGTGAGATTCAAGCCTTGTTCACCTTACATTGACATTAACAGCATATATGGATTTTGTGCCACAAGATTATAAGCAACCACATTTTTAAAACAGACGTTGCTATATTTCTGTCCTCAGAGGTTTTTTGGGGGGGGCATGGGTACTACCTGCATAGTAGCTGGCAGCCCACGGCTTGGACAGGGACACTCTGTGCTGGGTCAGGAACGGGCTGGAGGGCCGGGTCCAGAGAGTGGTGGTGAACGGTGCTGCATTCAGATGGCAGCCGGTCACTAGTGGTGTCCCCCAGGGATCAGTGTTGGGCCCAGTTCTGTTTAGTATCTTTACTGATGATTTAGATGAGGGGATTGAGTCCACCATCAGCAAATTTGCATATGACACCAAGTTGGGGGGGAGTGTCAATCAGCTGGAAGGCAGGAGGGCTCTGCAGAGGGATCTGGATAGGTTGGAGAGTTGGGCTGATTCCAACAGGATGAGGTTCAACAAGGCCAAATGCCGGGTCCTGCACTTTGGCCACAACAACCCCATGCAGCGCTACAGGCTGTGGACAGAGTGGCTGGAGAGCAGCCAGGCAGAAAGGGAGCTGGGAGTTTGGATTGACAGGAAGCTGAACATGAGCCAGCAGTGTGCCCAGGTGGCCAAGAAGGCCAATGGCATCCTGGCCTGGATCAGGAGCAGTGTGGCCAACGGGTCCAAGGAAGTGATTCTTCCCCTGTACTCAGCATTGGTGAGGCTACACCTGGAGTACTGTGTCCAGCTCTGGGCCCCTCAGTTCAGGAAGGATATTGAGGTGCTGGAGCAGGTCCAGAGGAGGGCAACGAGGCTGGGCAAGGGACTCAAGCACAAGTCCTATGAGGAAAGGCTGAGGGAGCTGGGGTTGTTCAAGCTGGAGAAGAGGAGGCTCAGGGGAGACCTCATCACTCTCTACAACTCCCTGAAAGGAGGTTGTAGCCAGGTGGGGATTGGTCTCTTCTCCCAGGCAACTATCAGCAAGACAAGAGGACATGGTCTCAAGTTGTGCCAGGGGAGGTTTAGGTTAGATATTAGAAAGAATTTCTTTACAGAGAGGGTGATCAGACATTGGAATGGGCTGCCCAGGGAAATAGTGGATTCTCTGTCCCTGGAGATTTTTAAAAAGAGACTGGATGTGGCACTTAGTGCCATGGCCTAGCAACCGCAACGGTAGTGGATCAAGGGTTGGACTTGATGATCTCGGAGGCCCCTTCTGACCCAGCTGATTCTATGATTCTATGACTCTGTGCTCCATGTCATACTGAAAAGATTTAATGAAGACACAACTCACATTGGGGCACATAGTACATGCTTTATCAGGTGGTCCTTCTTTAAAGAAAGGCACCCATATTTTGCCACAGTGAGTTAAGATAACACAAAATAAGCAACTGCTTTGATTTCACCAAAAGTTAATGTACTGCCTCTTGATTGCTGTTGAAACAAATTTCGGGATTCGGCTGGAGTAACTTCTAACAAAGCCACTGTGGAACCTAGTCTTAATTCAGTCTGACAGCTAGCAATAGGCAACTGCCCCTATCACAGGCATGTGATTTGTTCATCCCTTTAGCTCATCAATTCATTTCAAACAAACCCAACCTGTGTAAGTCCTGTGGTGGAGTTTGTGCTGGGCCATTTCCATCTGTACCTGTCAGCAGCTCTAATCCTGTTTGCCACTGGCTGCTTGAGGCAAACTTTTCTGTATATAGCTTTTATTTTGTCTCATTATGGGGGATGGACTTATTCTCTTCACCAAACTATTTTAGTGGTCTGTAGTACATCCTGTTATTAGACTCTCTTGAGTGTGACTTTACATCCCTTTGCAGGCCTCTCCCCATGTGTCAGCTGGCTCCCAGCTAGCCTCCAGCTAGGGCTATACTTCTTGCATATATGATGCAAGCAGTGTAGTTCAAACAGGCCTACCATGCATGCTTTCTTTTCCACTCTTTTCCACATAGGAAAATAAAACATAATGAAGGCAAGTCACAGCAGCTGTCTCCCCAGTGGCAATTTATACTGACTAGTTTAGAGCTATTCTTAGGGAGAAAAGACCAAAATGCCTTCTATATCTTCTGCATCTCTCCTTGTGTTCCAGTCACCTGAATGAGTGACCCTCAGTGTATTTCTCATCATTGTCATTCTTGCGCATTAGTAAACAGGGAATCGGATTCCCCGGATTAATTTTTAGTAAACTCAAAAAATCCAAATAAAACACCCCACATAATAAAAATATTTGTTTTGAGGTTTCTAAGATGTTCAGGTGTTCTGAAGTCTCATTTTCCAACTTTCCCTTGCAACAGAAAGAGTTAGAAATCTGATTTTTTATAGAATGAAAAGTGAGACTTTCATTTCAGGAACTGGAGCTTGAAGAAAAATACTATTATCAGGAGAAAAATAGCAACAGTGGGGGAGCTGATAACATCACTATCTTATGTGCATCTCAGGAGTCTGGCAATCACATCCCAGCTTCTTGTTCAGAAGAGTTTACTGGTCGACCAGAACAGATCTTCAACCTCACTGTAGCACCTGGTGGCTTGGCGAAACTCATTTAGCTTGATAAGTTCCATAGTCTAAAACCTTGCATGTACTCCAAATAAAGCAACTAAATCCAGTCGTTTTCAAACTCTGAACTGCAGGTCTTAGTTTTTTGGTTTGTATGTCCAAACTGGTTTAGGTCATAATCCTAGGAATAAAGAGTTCTAAATCTATGGGGAAGAGAAAGTCATATTTGAAATGCAAATGCAAATACTGTTATTCTAACTCCCCCTAATGCAAATTCAGCCCCTGCAGTAAAACCCCATAGTTTCAATGCTGACGAAGAGAGTTTCTTCATTAATCACTGGCAACTATTCCCTCTAGAAGGATGTTGTTTCAGTGGCAAGAGAAGGTGACTGTCCAGCTTCTCCTGAACTCTCCTTTTCATGATAGCATAACTTTATTATCTCCACCTAGCTCTTTCCTTATCTACTTTATTTCTAGGAAGTTCTTTACTGTGACCAAGCAAAATATTTTGCCACTGCTGAATGATCGATTATGATCCTAAAAAACTTGCATGCAGATTACTCATGGAAATGTGGGAGCTGACTTACTTGAAAATACACAAAAGCAGACTTTCTCTGCTTAGTGACTGTGCAGGTGAAGGAAACCAACAGACAGAATGCAGGTAGTAGAGGGGTTTTTTTTATTATACTGGGTACCTGTAGCTATTACTTTCACAACTGAGGGTGCTCAGCCATTCTGAAAATGAGCCCCAGAGCTTCTGCCCTGAGCAAGTTTTTATTGCTTTAGCTCTGATTGATGGGTTCAGGGAACTGGAGCCTAAAGATAAGTCTTTAATGGATCACTAAATTGTGACTGCCAAGCAAATTATTGTGTATGGGTTTTACAAATTGTGCTACCTAAAAGACAGCATATTTCAGGAGCGAAATTTTATGCTGGAGGGAAAACAAAACAACAGTATTTTCTGTAGTGGTTTTAATGGCTGATTTGTTCAGAATACTTACTTGCTGCTGTCTCCTCTCTTTGTTCAGTCTTCATCATCTCTCCTTTCTGCCATATACATGCTGGAGTTACTAAAAAGGCCATTTTACTACTCATATTAATTTGCAACTTTTAGATTTTTTTTCTGACGTTATCAACACTAAAAAGAGTACAGATAAATTATTTATCAAAAGGAGTATTCACACACAGATGCCATATAAGGGAGTTATTCTTCTTTATGCGTATTTTGAACATATTTATGAAGAGATAGCTTGGACACAGTTGTGGTCTCTTCTTTTGTCACTGTGATCTTCATAAACATTTGATATGCAATATTTAATGGCTTACTATGGCTTTTCTACACTGAGGTCACACTCATAAAAATAGTTTTAGCAGCATCTTCATAAGTCCTTTATCGGGACTTGGAATCTCTTTTTATAACAATATTAGTGTCCCATACCTATTTTTGTGTTGAGCATGTGTTGAATTGCCTTTGACAAGGATTGGAAGCATCTTAGCCCAACAGCTGCAATACCATCTTGGGTATTGCTTGTCTATGAATTGCTGCTGTTGCTATATAACAACAAACTTGGAAATAATGCATACCTAAAGAACTCACTGTCATTAACCTCTATGCTAACAGGTCTATTTAAATGTTCAGAGAATGGTCAAAGGTTTATTCAGTTTTGTGTGATTTATTCCTGAAGCAAACTTGTAGTCATACGAAAACACTGTTTCAGAGTTTAGAAATATGGAAGGATTTGAGATTTGACTGAGAAAAGGCTGGTAAAAATGTGAAAACATAAAAGACAAATTTTTCTCAAAAGCATTAGGAAATGAGCCTTTGGTAATAAAGAAAAAATTAGAAATTGTAAACTACTTTTCCATTTTGAGACAAAATACAAAAGACATGTATATGTAATGAAACACATGAGAAATTTTGCTCTACAGGACAACATATGATAAGATTTTGGCTTAAAAATGGACATTAAGCTGACTTTAATTAGCTAGAGAAAGAGGAATATTTTGCTTCTGGACTTGAAAATACATAATTTTTGTGTCGCTAATGGTAATGTGAGCTCAGATCAGAGAAAAAAAGCAAAACGTTACACAGTGAAATTTCGTTAAGCCAACAAAATACTGAATAACACACATTTTCAAGGGCAGTATAGTAGAGTTCTGGATACCTTAAATGACTTTTAATTTTATTTTCTTGTTTAAGTGTTTTGTGATTACTATAAAGCCATCACAGCAATGAAAAGCACAGAGTGAACTGAGAGTCTGAAATGAAAATCATTAGTTTGCCTGGGATGTCTCCAAGGGAACACCAAGATACCAAGGTTTGCAATATATTATCCCTCAAATTATAACATTTGTGCATAACAGAAGAATAGTAAGTCCCATTTATAGCCAAGAAAATGAATCAAATGTTATTGAATAAGCAGTGATGTACAAATACATTCTATATAGCTGTTGTTTTACTTCTGTATATTGTGTTTTTATTAGTAAATGAGCTGAGTCATGTTTGGTTTTCTGTGTCAAACCCCCGCAATTATAAGATGTTGTTTTAACTGAGGAAAGGACTAAAGAAATGTGGTTCCATGTTGTTGCTGACAACAGGGAATAGTACCACACTTTGAAATCTCCCTGTCTTTCAAAAAATCTTTCTATGTTTGCTGTCTTCTGAGGTAGAATAAAGCATATTTTTGGTGCTGAGATTTCAGAATACCACCTCCTATTCCATAAGGGGTCCTCAAGCATTGATAAAGGAAGAAACTCTCTTCTTAGGCAGCCTTAGAGAGGTGAAAATGTTAGTGGTCTCTCACCAACAGATGCATCTGGCTATTGCAGCACTGAGTCAAAGTTCTCCCCAGCTTCACATACAGTATATATAGACAGATGGAAGACTAAAAGTACATTTGAGTCAATTCTGGAGAGTGAAAACAAGAGAGGAAATTTTTTGTGAAATTATAGTCCTTTGTTTTCCCCCAAACTGTTTTAATGATGTTGTTGTCATTATAGCTTTAACACTGTTAGTACAGACAGTCTCATTCCTGGAATGGACAGACAAGGTGTCTAAGTGCCTAGTCAGCAGATTATTTATATATCCTTCTGAGGACACATAAACTTGAAACATGACATGTATTGTGTGCACACCTGGTCTCTTCAGATAATAGGAAAGAAAGCAAAAATCCTAATAATGCGTATCTAGAAAAGTGTAGAGTAATATTGAATGCAAATAACCCAGATGAAATACTCATCTGAAGGAGGTATCTTGAAACCTGCTCCACATTCTCTGTCCTAGAGGGAAGTTCAGACTTATATGAGTACTATTAACAAAGACAGAAGAGAAGGAGAGATGCAGAAGTGAAACCTCACAAAATGCAAGAGGAGGATAAGATGATGGCGATCACAGATGCCTTTTTCCAAATACAGCTAACACAGATTTTGCTGAAAGAAGGAAAATTATGCCAAGGAGGGCACACTCGAAAATTTTCAAAAGCAAGGGAAACCGTACCAAGATGGAGACCAAGCATGACATAGGATGAACAACCTGACAAATCAGTGTTTGTATATAACATGATATCATGGAATAAAATCAAAGAAAGCAAGAAAGCTGTGCTTGTACCTTCTGAGAGAAGACTGATCTGGATGAAAAGTGATGAGTGGGTTGACAGTAGATAGATCAGAGTTCCTGAGTAGATACAGGTGGCATATTCTTCCAAAATTTACCCTGTCCTGATCTCATCAAAGTGACAAGTTTTTAATCCAGTGATTCCTTTGCTATTTTACATTCACCATCAAAAGAACAGGGAGAAGTTACACACAATAAAATGTATAAGACTCTTGAAATTCTGATAGGACTGAGATTTAGTACTCATGGTGTTTATATCTTACAAACATAGGAGATAAAAATAATGTGATGCAATGTTAAAAAAAGCTTTGAAATGTGCAGCTACAAGTCTAAAATTAAAGGTAGCAAAATATGTGCTGTGAGAAATCTTGTCATGGTGGTTAGAACATGTGATTGATAAATGTGATAGCAGAGACAAAAGACAAAACATGTAGATGAAATGCCACTGTTCATAAGCACATGAGAATTTCTGTGGATCTTTTATAAGATAATATTGTGTAACAAATTCCTACCTTCTGTTTCCTCAGGAGGCCAAGTTCTTTATGAACTGCATAAAAGAGACTTTGTAGCCATCTGGGATAAATTGCACAAGCACACCTTTGAGGATTTTAAAAACAGATTGATCACATCTTCAGCAGTTCCACTTTATACTGTTTTCCAGTTCCCCAGGGATGATGCCATTCCTGTTGCACTGAGATGTCAGGGGAGCTCAGAACACACTGTTTTAGGAAGATTGCAGGTATTGATATCCAACATATTAATTCTGGTGATGGATTCCTGGTTAATATATGGTGTTTCAAGGATTTTGGTGGACTTTGGAGCAAGCTTTTAAAAATATCACATTTGCATGTGGAGAAATTTTAAAAGAAAAAAAACAGGCTACCCTTAGGATTTTATAAACTTCCTTAAGAGTTCAAATCTAAGACTGGAAACTTGCTAGTTAGTAGTAACTGTTCCTGGCACCTGTTCATCTGAGGGTGCCCCAAAATACAAATTTGAAATGTGTGGGTAAGCTCAATCTAGTTTGTTCAGGAACAGTATTATGTCTGGGTAAATATTCTACATGAAAGGATCCCATAGTTTTCACAGCAGTTCCAGGTGTGGGCAGACATATGTATTTTAAAAGGTACTCGATAGCTCAGACCAATATCCCACCAGCATATGCACACAAGAACAGTTAGCTATTTGGGGCTTGCGGTGTTTTGCTGGAGTGCCCTAGGATACTCAAAGTAGCAAGGTCTCATCCATCCAGTCACATACTAAGTGGCATTGAATATGGAGTGTACAGGAACATTTCCAGTGTGACTTCAGTATTGAAACTGTTCAACATGCCACCCCAGCAGCACCTCAGTGGCACTGTCACAGAATCACAGAATCACAGAATATGCTGAGTTGGAACAGGGTCACAAGGATCATTGAGTTCAACCCTTAGCCCTGCACAGCACTATCCCCAAGAGTCACACCATGTACCTGAGAGTATCATCCAAATGCTTCTTGAACTCTGGCACTGCTGTGACCACTTCCCTGGAGAGCCTGTTTCAGTGCCGAACCACCCTCTGAATGAAGAACCTTTTTCTAATATCTGACCTAAAACCCCTGACACATCTTCAGACCATTCCCTCAGGTTCTGTCACTGGTCACCACAGAGAAGGGATCAATGCCAGTCTCTCTTCTTCCCCTATAAGGAAGTTGTAGACTGCAAAGAGGTCTCCCCTCAGTCTCCTCTTCTCCAGGCTGAACAGGCCAAGTGACCTCAGCTGCTGCTCATACGGCTTTCCCTCCAGAGCCTTCACCATCTTTGTTGCCTGTGATGGATGAAAAGACAGAATGGGAGAGATATGTTGCCTGGAGAAGCATTAATGGAATCTAAATGGACTTGTTACTGACTGGACAATCCACCCAGCAGACTGACAGTTTTTCCCCAGTTTATTGTTGTGTACTTATGAATTCTTATGCACCCCAGTTTATTGTCAAAATTTATGAATTCTGTTTTACCTCCATATTGTCCCCATTTCTCCCTCAGATTTTCCCTCCGAGAGTTTGTCCCTTTGTTCTCCTGTTTTCCCACTCCTCTGCCACTGATTGGCTGTGGTGTACCACAGTGCAGGGAGAGCTACCATTGGCCAGTTCCCTCAGAGACCCGGGAGTTCCACCCATCTTTCCCCTGTCTCCCTATCACATTTCTCCCTGAGCTGTCAATCTCTTGCGCCTCCCTGGTTTGGCATCCGCCCCTCAAACCTCGTTAACCCCCTGAATAAATTGGCATTGCTACACCAGACCTCAACTGTGTCAGAACCCTGATTACAGTGCCTGATCCCATCCCCCTTTCCCACGCGGACTGTGGCAGTTGCTCTCCTTTGGAAGTTCTCTAATAGCTTAACATCTTTCTTATATTGCAGTTACCAAAACTGCACACAATTTTGGGAAGGCTTCAAGGTGAGGCTTCCCCAGTACAGAGCAGAGTGGGACAATCTCCTTCCTTGACTGGCTGGCGATGCTTTGCCTGATGCCCCTCAGGACATGGTTGGCCCTCCTGGCTGCCAGGACACTGCTGACTCAGATTCAACTTGCCATTGACCAGGACCCCCAAGTCCCTTTTGCTGGCACTGCTTTCCAGCATCTCATTCCCCAGCCCATGTGCGCATCTACAGATGCCCCATTACATGTGCAGAATCCGGCATTTTTCCTTATTGAACTTCATGTGGTTGGTGATTGCACAGTCCTCTTAATTTGTTGAGGTCTCTCTTCAGGGCCTCCCTGCCTTTGAGGGAGCCAACAGCTCCTCCCACTTTTGTGTCATCTGCAAACTTTCTTAGTATCCCTTCCAGTCCTTCATCCAAGTAATTTATGAAGATGTTGAAGAGTACAGGGCTCAAGATGGAGCCCTGTGGAATCCCACTAGTGACAGGTCACCAGTCTGATGTTACCTCATTCACTATTACTCTCTGTGCTTGACTGGTGAGCCAATTGTTCACCTGCCACATGATGTGTTTATCCAGCTGTGTGCTGGACATTTTGTCCAGAAAGATCCTGTGAGGGATGATATTGAGATCTTTCCTGAAATCCAAAAAGATTACATGAACTGGCTTCCCTTGATGAACTAGATGAGCTACCTTGTTAAAAAAGGAAATCAGGTTGGATAAGAAGGACTTTCCTTAATGAAGCTGTGCTGGCTGTCACCAATGACTGTGTTGTCTTTCAGGTATTTTTCAATACTTCCCAAAATACTCTTCTCTCCTTGCCACTGAAAGATCCACTTCTGAAAAGGACAATACTTGGGTTCTTTTGGACAATTGATGTGTTGCATATGCTGGGGTGCCTATAGACATCAAGCTGGGGATGTGATCAGCTCTACACATTGCAGAACTGGGGGAGCAAAATGGTCACAGCACCAAACCCGACAGAGTTCAAGACGCGTTTGGCCAATGCTCTCAGGCATACAATGTGACTCTTGGGGATGGTCTTGTGCAGGGCTAAGGGTGGCCTCAATGATTCTTGTGTGTCCTTTCCAACTGAACGTATTCTGTGATTGAGAAGGTGCAGTGTTGTCCACCTTCAAAGAGAAACTCAAATTGCTCTGAACCATGTTTTCTGTCAAATGCTTATAGCTGGGCTAGCCAGTGCCTGCCTGGAACCAGCTATTTCTATGCAAGGCTGGGCAACATCTCCTGCCTCAGAATCCTGTCAGCACTGCAACCTGCATGAAGTATTAAATAAGTGTCTGGATTTTCTCAGCCAAGGCAATATTCTGTATCCCAGCAAATTTCTGTGTTGAATTGACTTCTGTGTGTTTGCATGCAGGTGGTGAGCAATTTGAAATGGTTGCTATTCTCCTGCCTTACCTTTTGCCAATGAAGAAATCTGATCTCAGGACAGCAGGAGGCAATTTGTTAATAGAACAGAAATGGGCATTAAGTTTGTGTGTGGTTGTTCATATCCTTGCACAGTGGGCTGCTTTAGTTTCTGTGCTGCATACTGGGCACACAGAGGCCTATGAATGAACAATTAGTTACTCAGCTTTGAAGATGTTAGCTTTAGCTTGGTTGGTTTGGTTTCTCCATCTGCATAGCACACAGACTTTCCAATGATGTAGATCCACAGTAACAGGTTATTTGTACACTGGGCTATTTTTGAATGACATTTGATAAGCTAAAACCCCATCATCTTCTGTTCAGAGTTTAGTAACATTCAGAATTGAAAGAGCTTATGTACTATGCTAAAAAATCCTACTTTATCTACTTATGAAGTATGGAAGTAAATTTTCAAGAGAGCCAAACATCTGAAAGCCAAGTGTTCTTTTTTCAGGAAAAATAATTACATAAATCTCTATATATGTAAAGAGAGAGAGGGTGCACAAGTGAAAGTGACAGGGATGATGTATTTCAGCCCGAGATCATAATGGATTTAATAGAGTTAAATATTTATAGTCTGTTAATAGAGAAGGTCAAAACTGGTGTTACTGGAAAGTATAGAGAAAGGCACCTGAAAGTGTATCTAAGTACTGAGGTAGGTGACCTGCTTTTGGGAGACGAAGACTACCTGGAAACACTGAATCCCAAGACCCTCCCACAAGTTATTAATGTGATTTTCTTTCATGTAAACCTTATTGAAAATTTTCTGCATTTAAGACTAAAAGTTTAAAAACTTGCAGAAAGCCCCCAGACAACTGTGTATAAAGTATCATGGACACTTTTGAAAAACTACCAAACATTCATGTATAGTTGGCAGTTTCAAATGTCAGATCTTTGCTAGTCCATCACATTTTGAAGCTGGGAATCTCTTGATCAGCTCTGTTGTTCAAATGGTGAATGATTTAATTTTGAGAGTTTGAAAATAAAGGAAATCTGTCTTTGCACTTAGCAGAATCACATTCTGCTGCTAAACAGGTTATCTGTCTTGGCTTTGCAATGGCCTTTTATCCTGTTCTCTTTTCATTAACAATCAATTAGATCTTTTGCTTTTAATGGAATTAGCATGGTAGTTGATTTTGGGAATGATGAAGAAGAACCCAGCCAAGAAGAAGGTCAGGCAACACATTGATAAAGAAATAAATTTCAATCTGCTTTTTTGTGGGTATTATTTCATTAGAAAAGACTGCAGTGTATCCTGGTTGATTCCAAGTGTGAACTAGGATCTTCTCTTAGCGGTTAGAAATTCTCCTTTGATGTCCAGTTGTTAATTTCTAGCAGAGTTGCCAGAGTTGCCACTATCTGTGTTTGTGTTTCCTGGCTAGGAGGCTTGCCCTTCTTATTCTCATGTTAGCTCTCAGTAGGCAGAACTCTTGGGATTACCTCTCTTTGGAGTAAATTCCTCTTGCTTTTCTTTCCTAAGGCAAAATAATGCTACTTGCCCTGTGAGTTGAGTGAAGTTCACTTTTGTGCAGTTCTACTTTCAGCGGGATGAAATTGAAGTGTTGGTTAAGGCTTAGAAACCTGATTTTTCCCATTGCCTGGACTCTTCATTTCTCTGCTTTTGATTTGCGTTTTTGTACTGGGTTTAGGTGATGTTGGGAAAATCACTTGAATATCTCTGAAAATCCACCACCAGTGTAGCTGCAACTTTCTCTTGGTAGTGAGCTATAAAAGCATCAAGCTACAGCTGACTGCCTAGTTCTGGGCAATTTTTTTGTACTTTAACTATGTGCCTTAAAAAAGAGATTTTTTCTTCCTCACGGAATGGCAATCTGAGATAATTTAGAAAAGATGATAGGTATATTAAAAATGTAAGATATTCTTCTATTCTACTATTATTATAAAATTTTGATTTTCTTTTGAAAGTGATGGATGTCCTGATTACTAATAGCCTTTAAAAGACTGTTAATAGTTCATGAAAATAAGGAATATAGTTAATAATCAATATAATGATGAAACAGATTATCTGAATTAATCCCATGTTCCCAGTAGGAAATTTCTCTCTCATTTACTATCCAAAATAATTACATGTTGTGTATATTATTAAAGAACTTCTGTTCTTCTGCTGTTAAAGGTGGCTTTTACCTAGACAATACTCACTTCTAGTGCTTTTTATTTTATGTTTGAAAATTTAACTAAACTGTGTATATGATTAAAGATGATTATGTGAGTTCCTAAGAACAAGTACATATGTTTCCTTTAGTGAATTTTATATTTTTTTCCCTTCAATTTACAGGATTTAAGGGAGAAATGTGGTTACTGTGAATGTGGTTACTGTGAATCACATGAAACAGTTATAAATATCTACATAGAGTACTCTCTGCCCTTGCAGCTGGAAATGTCTGAAGAAGAATGTGAGTAAACTTTGTCACTTCAATGCCAGTTACAAAACTTTGGGTGTCAGTAAGAAAAACCTATTTTTTACAGCATGATTCTAGAAATTATTTTTTCTGGTTTTGCAACTAGAAGTTTTAAAACAACTAGGAAAAAAAGGGCGAGTTTAGTTCTAATGAGTCACTGCCTTTTTTGACAGTAAAAAAGGAGAAATAGACTTCATACATCTCTAGTTGAGAAACACTAGATGCACAGATGGGGACAGAGATGATTCTCTTTGATAGGATACACGGTTGGCATGAAGGTAAGAGAGAATTTTGAGATTTGATGTCTAAATTTATTCAGTATGTACACTTTGGCTGCTTATTTGGCATAAGTGTATAGTGTGAATCAGAACACTTTGAGCTTGTTTGAAACTTGGGGAAGCTGGGTTCTCATGCAGACTTTTATGGTGGGATTTAATTCAAAACAAACCCCCTAAATTTAGTTGTCTACAAGCCCTCCAGTTGTCTAAACTCCTTCTGTGTGTAGAGACAGGAAAAAATGCACCACTTCACAGACAAACAGGTTAATAGAGCTGTATTTTGTTTCCCATTAAGGAACAAAAATTTGAAATTAAGGGGACTGTGGAAAGACAATGTAGAAGAGTAAGAGAAGAGCTTTAACATGGAAACAAAAGGCTTGATTCAATGCACAGTTACCAGTGATTTCATTCTGTATTCCATCATACATCACTGCATGTTGCTATCAGGTTTTGTTATTTGCAATGAAGTTTTGTTTCCTTGTAGTTTGAATCATCATTGAGAAGAAACCTTTGGCTGGTCTTTGAAATATTTAGGAGAAATACGTCACTTGGGTTTGGAGAAATTATCAATAATCTAATTCTTAGAAGTGTTACATATTATGGGTCAAAATTTTGTAAAAAATGCTCACTGCACCTCCATCAATCCTTTTTGTAGTGGGTCCTTTGCAGTTTTACTAGAATTATTATCTACCAAATCACTCTCAAACACTATTGGACTGAAATATTTTGGTTTTGTGAAGAATCATGGCCTCTGTATTCTTATACCTGTTAACTATTATATTAGCTGAACATAGTTTAGCTACAGTTTTCATAATCAATTATTAATAAATGTTTTATTCTATCTGCTGTATTACTTTGCCAGAAGAAACTGTTGTGAAATTAATTACTGTGCAGATTTTCTTAGGGTGAAAACCAGAGAAATTGCTTTTGCAGCAAAATTTGTCTATAGAATTTGTTGTGTCATTACAGGATAATGCCAACAACATAATCTGTTGAGCAAGCAAAGCAGTTCTCAGCCTTGTCCCAGTGTTAGGGTGACTGATTAAGCACTGTGCAGTTGGATCTTGGCAGGGCAAAAATCTGCAGCTTTGTAATTTAGGCTGCATTCAATTGTAGGATGAATGGTAGACTTCCATATTCTTTAAAATATCAAGCTTTTTTCCATGTCTATATTTCGACCTACTCAGGTACCAATGCTCATTTAAAAATGTGTGCTTTCCACACATCCAACCACTCCAGTCTGCAGTGGCTTTCTGCAGGCAAAATTCAATGGAAGAGACTCTTTTGGTCTCTGCAGCACTCCAGGGATTACTGATGTTGGCAGCTGCTGTTTTTTTGGAAACTTCAATCTGCTCGTGATGCTATCAAATGTCTTTTTGCTGAAAGCATTTTGACTCCAATTTAAAACATACATTTCTGCCATTACAATTGACATAGGTTTTAATTTCAGACTGAAAGAACATCAATTTATCATTTGGCTTTTCATGGTGCTTTTATAAAGGCTGTATTCTGCCTGCCCTTCTTGGAGAAGGAGCACTTGAAAGGCTTTGGGGAAAAGTGATAGATGGCTTTGGTGCTGAACTGGGACCAACAAACACCTGCTACGAGCCCCTCTGTCAGGATACCTTAGCCCTCAGAAGATGGGCTCAGCTGCATCTGGGCAGGGTCCAAGGGAAGAAAGAATTTCTGGTCAAAGGCTCCTGAGAGCCTTTTTCAGATGCTCTGTAGACTGTTCTCCATTTCAATTCACTTAGCTCAAACAACTCATCACAGCTGGAAAGTTGCATAGTAGGAGGTCTCTCTGTTAGCTTGCTGGGCAGAAGTGAAAGTTTTCTGACAGCACAGGTAACCCTCTTCTTTCATGTTTTAAAAATGCAAAAATGGATTCATGGTTTAGATAATAATTTTTTATGATCTCTCCACTCATTTTTCCATTAAATGATGAAAAATATTGAGTAAATTCCTTTAACATATATCCATTGCTTTTTTGCATTCAAGTAAAATAACTGGATTTTTCTCAGTTAAAGGATAGATATGCACTCAATTGATGGTAACCCAAATATTATCTCCATATTTCTCTTATATGAAAGCTTCTTTATTAATGACAAGAGATGACTTTTAAATCTTAGCAGGTGATTTGTTATGAAGGAACTGTGTTTAGATTGATGTCTCCAAGTGACAGATGAATTGCAACAGTATTGCACTTATTCATCAGGTAACAGATTCTTATAACAACAAAAACATAACACATGAAGTAGATAAGATCATTAGGGAATTGTATATTCAAGTGGCAAAAAGCAATGTAATTATTTCAGGCTCTTGATGACACTTTTGCAAAATACATTGGAGGATGTGGTTAAGTCTTTCTGCTGACAAAACTCATCTACAATATCTTTGAGAGGCCATGGCGATCTGGATACAAATTTCTTGCTCAAATTTTTCTCCTTCCTGTTTGATTATGAAAAAGAACAGGAAGAACGGCCCTCCAGTTGTCTTGCTGTTGTGTGCTTAGCATGGGAAGTGTTCAAAATCTGGACTATGTGAAGATATAACATCAGAATTTGAATGCACTTAGTCAAAGTTTGTCTCAATCATGCAGCATGCCTTCCGATTGGTTTGAAGTAGGAAAGCTTAAGTTGTTAAAAAAATTATATGCAATCTCAATCAGTTCTTCAATATAGGTTTGAATAGCCAACAGACCAGTTTCCAGTGATTTCAGACAATTGCTTGGCTCATATTTGGACAGAATCGCTGTTAAATGTTTCCAATTGTACACTTCATTATGACTTTTCAATGCATCTTTAACTTCTTGGAGCTGGAATTGACTGTGAGCATTTGATTGCAGCCCAACGTCCAGTGCTGAAAAACCCTGTTTCTTGGTGTAAAGATTCTCAGTATAATTAGGGACTATTCATGACAGCTAGCAACACTTTTTTCAAGCAACAAATTCTTTTCCAGATGTTGGAACTTCACAGCATTGCTTGTAATTTTTTTCAAGAAATTCGTTGAATCTCTCAAAAACTCAGAGACAGTCTATTACTGCTGAACCTGTGGTTTGTTTCAGCAAGCTTAACCTTGTTAAAACAAACTTTTAAAGTCCTTTGACTGAATTCTTAAATGGAAAATAATTAAGAGGAGAGGTGGAGAAAATTCAGATAAAAATATTTGATGATGGCTTCGTGCTAACTAGAAAGCGTGTAAGGCAGAGATGGTATTGATGCATTAAACAGAGAGAAATAGCATTTTTCAAATATTAATAAAAACTTTGCAAAACTTTTCCCAGCTTAAAATATGAATTTTTCAGCAATTATTCTCCACATCCTGCCAGGTCTCTCATGATCTATTTTAGTATTTATATAAGAAAGGTTCCGTAACAGACTGAGGCATGGGCAACCTTAGTTACTTCACCTAAGACCTCTTCATTTATGTGATGGATAATTGGGATGATAAAAACAAGATCACCACTCTGAAAATTGACATAGAGCTGTTCCAGCTTGTGCAGACCCAGGAAATAAAGTTTCTCAAATTGTTTTCAGGTATTTCTGCCCTGCTGCAAACAGCAGCCTCTGAGTCTGCTGAGTGTGTCAGTGAGAATGGACTTCCTGCATATGGACATCATTAAGGTAGGGCACAACTTCCAAGCACCACAAATGTTCTGTGGTAACTGTTGTCTAGACACATGTCCTGCATGGGGGGCAGAAGGGGATGTGGGGTGAGAGATGGTCCAGGGCTCTTTATGGATGACACTATGAAAGGTCGAACAACAAATGGCATATCAAAATCAGCTGTTTCAGAAAGATAAAGCAGAAAGAGGGATATAGATAGTGCATAAATCTTATTTTCCTTCAGGTGCTGGGAACCTTGATTTCATAAAGCACCGAATGAACATCAGATGGATTTTCCCATGGTATGCCATACAGAACCCATCCATGAAGAGATTCCCAGCATTTGAAGTGACATAAGATTTACTTCCATCCATAGTCCTATTTTTATTCTATTTTCTTAAAGCACATATTTTAATATCATAGAATCATAAAATAGCAGGATGGAAGGGACCTCAAAGATCATCTGCTCTTTCTTTGTTTCTCTCTTTCTCTCTCCCTCCTCCACCCCACCCGGTGCAGAACCATTTTTTGATTCAGTGATTCTGTGATTTATTTTGGAAAACAGCACTGTCCTTGTGGTGAACTCTCTTGGCATTCCAGAACAGCTACCCTGAAACTTCCTTTGTAGACCTTGAGTAACTGTTCTTAGACTCCAAAAAATAATAACCCTGAATTGCTGGTACTCTAAACACAGAAAAATTACTGACAGGGTATACAACAGTTGTGAACAAATTTTTAGACACAGAAGATACTGAACTGAGCAATTGTTGCAGTCCGAAATTCAAATATCAGCAGAAAAGGAACTGCTGGGCTTGAGCCAGAAGCCTTGGGCTACAGAGGCTGGGCAAAAACCCACCATCTAAAAGACCAGACAAGATCCATTGACATTCATCCATGTGAATTGTCCTGATCTCCCCCAGCAGGATATGGAGACACTTCGCTGTGATGCTATCAGTCCCTGCAGATAACCCATTGTTTTCTCCCCTCCCTGTGTAATCCTTATTTTGGGAAAATCTGACCATTCTGCCCCAATGTAATCCTGCTTACTGGAAGCATCAGTTCTTTTCCCCCAAATGTAAATACTGGATCCAAGAAATGTAAACCCCTTTTTCCACTTATGTCATCCCTGCTGCTAGAAATGCTAATGGTTTGTGGATTCCCCTACTTGGCATAAACCGGCCTCCTTATCAGCATGTTAAGCCCCTGAGACCCTTAAATAGTGTTTGAGTGTTCAATAAAGGATTCCAGTTTCTTCTCCCATATCTGGGATCGTTTTAGTTTCTGGACCCTTACAAGCAGTATTTTTTATAAGGACTCTGTTGGCTTTATGTGTATGTCAGGACAAGACTACAACCTGACGTACACTTTGGTATGTCACCAAGTTCCCTTAAATTCGCCCCTCTTTAATCTTTCGTTGACATTTTTGTAGGTTCTGTTAGGGTCTCATATTGTGAATCAGCATATCACATGGAATTTTTAAACAGAAATTAAAAGGGTCACCTTGCCTTTCTTCTGAATGTTTGGTGGTGTTGGGCACGGAAATCTGAGGAGTGTCATCATCAGTCACCTTCCACAGTGATAGGACAGCTCCAAAAGCTGACTGGGCACCATGGTACCTGCTGGATGAAAGAACCCGCAGTTTATACTGGGGTAGTGGAAGTCAAGGCTGGTGGCATAGTAAAAATAGCACAAAAGGTTTTAGCAAAATGAGAGACAAATCTGAATAAATTCTGTGATGTGATGTAGACAGAAAATGAGCGGATCCAGAACAATCTGACAAATAAAAAAAAAGTGTGCTGATAGAATTAAAGTCTCTTGTATTTGTCCAAACATATGAGCAGCTTCTGAAATTTCTACATCAAAACTCATTATAAATGATTTTATAACCATCTCACTGATAAAGCTTGACTCTTTTGTGCTCGCCATGTAGCAGATCCAATATGATACAAAATTCTTTAACTGGTCTTTTCAGGGAAGACTCTTGTGTGGCAGGAATGTTATCACAGAGTCAACCATCTGGGATAGGTATCCTCATATCCCTCCAGGTGCCAGGACCTCTCTGAAATCTGATCACAACGAGTTGCTCAAACATGCTTTCTGCTCATGAGGCTCTGCCAGGAGTCTTCCACATACTAAGTCAGCTCGATTTTCTGCATGTTTGGATTCCAGTCAACAATTTGCTCTGCAAGGCGGTCTGCTGTTGAAGAGATGTCATTTAATCATTCCTGTGAGCATGCAGGGTGAAATTACCTATGGTTTTTATGGCAGATATTAGGATAAGTGTTGGGCTTGGGCTTGCCCCGTGTTCATCTCGTGGCAGTGGTATGGACTGACCACATCTCTGAGATGCAATGATGATGGTATTGAGGAACAAATAAAACATTTTTCTTAGAGACTTGTGGAGTGTGCCAGGAACTCCACGTTCCTGGCTCAGTGGCCTGATCCCGTGCTGGGTAACTGTGGGGGAGAGTTGTTCTCCAAGATCATGTATCGCCAAGTCAGCATGTGGACTGCTACAGGAAGCTACAGCTTAGCAGTCTGTGCAGAGCAGTTAATAGGACTTCGGCAGGTTACCAGCATTTACAATATCACTTTATTGCTCTCTTACCATAGGCTGAACCACTTGTTGGTAGAACTTCTTCACAACCTCATTTTGTTTTAGGTGGTGTCTGCTAGTTGGCTGTTGAGGTAAGGGAAAAGTATACTAGCTATAGACCATTAAATCATAGGTTTCTGGTTTTTTGTGGGAGTTACTGAAGCAGGGAATTTTCAGTGGGATTTGGAGACGGTTCAGGCTGCCTAAGCACACAGTGAATGCACACAGATTCCAGAGCTTTGTGAGTGACTTGTATTTAAACCAGAAAAACAGCAGCCTTTGCAGCATTGCTCTTAACATTGCACTAACTCCCACTCTAGCCCTGTGCTCTGACCAGCTCAGTTCTCAAATGGTGCCTGTGGAGGGACTGGACACCTTATTCTTACTACATATGTTTTTCACTTAAACTCCTTTACAGCATCAGATATTCCTTGGGAATATCTCTAGTAGTAGCTGTGGTTTCTTCCTGGAATTGTTGACATCTTTCTTGGTGGTGGTACTTTGACACATGTGCCAAGAAAATTATAGTTTATATGAAACTGTGGAACTTTATGGCCCAACATAGTAGTATAAAACGCTGCGCTTTTACCTCAAGAAGAAAGAAATCATCAAGTCAGCCAGGGGTGGGCTGATGTACAAAATACACTGACACAGTTCATGTGTGAATATGAAGTGGGGTTGGACTAGATGATCTCCAGAAGTCCCTTCCAACTCTAAGAATTCTGTGATTCTGTGATATCAGCCCTACAGAGGTGTCAGGAGATACTGTGGCTCTGTTGTCTTTAACTCTTTACCCTTCTTAAAATAGGAGTGCTGCCTCACCAGCCTACATAAACGACTTTGCACTGTGTAGTGTTGTGTATGTATCCTTACTACAGCAGTATGCCTCCAGTTGACGCAGTCCAAAGAGGGGATGGGACCGTGACATTACACGAGTCCGAGACACAAGGGTGGGATGCAGGTAGAATCCCTTATTTACGTGTGCACACCGTCTTTTATCAGCTCAGAAGGGGAAAGGGCCAGAACACAGGGCGGAGCATGAGACAGGCAAGCGAGGGGACAAACCAAGGTAGGGACAGGGCAAAAAAGGGGAGGAACGCAGGCGGAACCAGGGGAGGAAAGGGCGAATGGGGGCTGTCTCCTGTCTGCAGCTTCTCCAGCCAATTGGCAGAGAAACAGAGGAGCAGGGAGGTGAACAGGCCGGGATTTGCCCAAAAGGCACAAACTCTGGGGGAACATACAATGTGTGTATACATAATAACTATAAAGTCTGCATCATAAAGTCCGTTCAATCACTGTACATCCTTTTCCACTTCTGAGATTTTCCCCATTCTGATTTCTTGTCCGTCACATCTCACCCTTCTTTATTTGTTTGAAGCACAGCTAGAAAATATGTTTTGATAGTCCTCTTACAGCCTGCTGTGACACGAGAAATAGTAACAAAACAAACAGAGAAAGCAAAATTTCAAAGCAAGTTAAAAAGGGTTTGTTTAAATGGACTTGGGGGAGGACAGACCCAATGAATAGACCAAATCCTCTTTCAGCTATAGGACATCAGTGAAAGACTGACGTGATTCCTTCCTCAGCTCAGAACAGTATGGGGGCGTTACTCTGCTGCCATATACAATATGGTGAGGGATTGGCATACATGGGAAAGGAAAGGATTCCTTCTACAGAAAATGCAGGTCAAACACTGTGAATTTCTGCCTGTTTGTAAGAAAATGTCATCTGAGATTTCATAAAGCTTACTGTTTTAACTGTTTATGTAGCTGAACAGACAGAGGGACGTAAACAGACTGTCAGCAAAATTGCAATGCTAAATTATTCCCTAAAGCAATCCTATCTGATCTTGATTTTTTAAAACTCATACAACACATTGAAACATAAGGGAAAAGCCAAATGCAGAATAAAACTGAAGCTATAAATCTACAGAAGTTACCAAAGTTATTCTGAAGCTAATTATAACTGTATGCAAAGCAAATGAAGTGAGAACTGAATTAATGAAGACTACTACTTCCCACAAGCTAAATGAGGCATGCTTTAAACCAATTAACCATGTTGCAGAAAAGAAACAAAGAAAGAAAGTAAAAGAAAGAAAGAGAGAGAGAAAGAAAGAAAGAAAGAAAGAAAGAAAGAAAGAAAGAGAGAGAAAGAAAGAAAGAAAGAAAAATTAAAAAAAGAATTGAGGAAGTTGATTAAGAAGACCGAGAAAGTGGTAAGATCCATGCTCCCTAGCTGCTCAATTTTCTTCCTTGAAATGCTTCTCTAAGAATCTAGTTGCCTTTCTATACTTTTTCCTCTGATTTGATAGGCACTTTTAGTGTCACTGGGCTAAAGAAAACAAGGAAACCCTGTTGATTTGGGGCAGTTTTTTCCAGTCTTCCTTGGACATTTTCCATGGTATTTAATTTTAAGGCTATGTGCCTAGTACCGTGTAGTAAGAGAGGCAGTTGAATTGGCTGAGGCTGATTTTTACTTTCCAGTATGACAAACAAGGGTTATTTTTGGCTGGTGTTCTGTGGTCCATTCCACCTGCTCCCCATTAAGCTTTTATTTCTTCCTTTTTGTAATCTTCTATTTCATTTTATTTGTCTGTTGTACTCTTTTGCTTTCATAAATCAAAATCCCTATCTTCTTTTCTGTGTTGTTGTGCATCTGAAGCCATATTTTTGTCCAGTGAAATGGGGCATCTTTGCCACTCACTAGAAAAAATATTAATAACAAAGTGTTTGGATCAATATCTCATCTGTTCAGAAGAAATGTGCAAAACTATGCCTTAAAGGGGCTACATGTCCCCTGTTTCATTGAACAGCATATATATAGCTCTACTAGATTTTATTTACGTTAGGAAATATAATTTCGAAAGCAATGGAAGTATTTCACTATCCTACTTAATAACTCAAGAATGTAAATTTGGAACATTTCCTTGAAATATATCCTACTTTTAAAAGGCTCTTGAATAATCTTCAGCCAGTATTGTTATGCTAGATTTTTTTGTTAAATCAAACTGGAAATTAAACACAAATGAAAAAATAGAAAGGTAAGCAACATTGAAAAGAGATATATAATAGCAGAAAGGAGGTGAAAAAAGTGTTCTCGAATACAAGCTACCACAATTCCCAATCCTCTTACTTTATACATATATATAGTAGAGTCTAATAATTAGATTAGTGAAGCCATCTTTGCAACAGAAATCCATTTCACCTTTCATCATCAATTAAACAAATTTTAACAATTGTAGGATGCTGAAGAACCACTTCTTCTATTCCTATCCTTATATAACTGCTCAAAAGGAAGAAAAAACTATTTCTGGAATTAATTTCATATAAGAAACAGAGTTAAAAGGAAAGTGGCAAATCTTTTGCATGGGCCACAGCTAAACCAACTCTTTTTAAACAATTTCTGACAAACTTACATTTTACCTATTTTTGAAAATGCAATATTGAACTACTCCCTAAAATTTCTGCTCTGAAAGTGTCCCTACTGAAATGACAAATTATACTAGTGCTTGATTAGTCTTATTTTTGAAAGTTTTCCCAAGGTTTAACCTGTTAATACTGCTTTAGGTAAAATAAGACTGGATCTTTTAGTGCCAAATCTTCTTGTAATTTGTTATTTTGAAAAATATTAATAAAACCTAAGTTAGTTGTTAAACATAGCAGTTACTTTCCTCTCCCCTCTGTTACTTGCTTGTTTGTGCCCACTAGAAGCTTATTTTATGCTACACTCAAAGGTATGAAGCCCTGGAAATTCTGGAGAGAAAGTTGGCCAGCATCCCCTTGTTGTGCCATTCCAAGAAATCTGTCTTTTTCAGACAAGTCATATATAATGTGAAATCAGTCAGATTTCCTTCAGAAGCACCTTGTTTACAAATGATAGCTGTTCTTGGCTGGACATCATTTACTTTGTGACTGGTAAGATGGAGCGTTGTTTAGTCAGTTCTTCTAAATGCAAGTGAAGTTCTGAGGAGGATTTTATTTGGTTTATTGATTCTTACTTCCTAATCACCCCTCTTCCAGCAAAAGACCAAGAAAAGGGAGTTGCAAAGTCTTCACTGCTACATTGTGGAATTAGTTTAAGTACAAATGTAATAAGTCACTTCTGTTATCCTAGCGTATTTTATTTTAGGCTTTAAAAAATAATTGAAGGCATTAAGGAATTAAGGTTTGTTTGACACTCCTGTGTGAAAGTAGAACTGATTGGTTAAAAGGTGTGAAAATAGCAGTATTATTTCCAGATATTTGTGAGAGCAGTATTCTTGTAATTGAATCATGTCTTTGCATGGTTCTTTATCACATTACTTCTGAATTCATGCTCAGTGACATTAATTTCACTATAATACATGACTACATCTGTTTATTTATTCTTTTCATCCATTCTGTCACTTGGCTTTTGTGATATATTAAAAAAAAAGGTTAAGTCATCTTTCTGATGGGATTTTTAAACAGTAAATTTACTGGTGTTGGCTCTGACAATAGGAGAGACAAACAAGAGTGTGTTCCTGTTCTTCCATGTTTAAGTTGGTTCAAGTTGTCAGGTTGAATGATTTCTACATTGCTAACGTTAGCTTAGGGGCAAGCTTTGGCCCCACTGATAGAGCTGACAGTTTTATATGAAGCCAATCTTACTGCAAGAAAAAGCATGGGTATACACAGTCTACTTTAATTCAGGGAAAGCATAATTTGTCCTCCATCGTAGGGACTGTTCTAGTTGCCTACTGTTTTAATGGAACTGTAAACTTCTATCTAGCAAGGGCAAAAGAAGCCTAACATATAAGTTGGCAGGGCTGATCAAGAGGGCTTTAAACTAGGTTTGAAGGGTGAAGGGTTTGAAACAAAGCTCTCCAGAGATGAACCTAAGGGTGGAAAGCCAAGGTTGAGAGTGATGTGAGCAGCCCAGCTGAAGTGCACGTAGACCAATGGTCACAGTAAGGGTAACAAACAAGAGGAGCTGGAAGCCACTGTTCAGCAGGAAAGCTGTGATGTAGTCACCATCATAGAAACGTGGTGGGATGACTCGCATGACTGGAGTGCTGTCATGGATGGCTACAAGCTCTTCAGAAGGGACAGACAAGGTAGGAGAGGTGGAGGGGTGGCTCTATATGTTAGAGAGACTCTTGACTCTCTGGAACTTGAGGTCAGCGACGATAAGATTGAGCGCTTATGGGTCAGAATCAGGGGGAAGGCCAACAAGGCTGACATCCTGGTGGGAGTTTGTTATAGACCACCCAGCCAGAATGAAGAGGGTGATGAATTATTCTACAAGCAGCTGGCAGATGACTCAAAATCACCAGCCCTTCTCCTTGTGGGCGACTTTAACCTACCGGATGTCCGCTGGGAACTCAGCACAGCAGAGAAGAGGCAGTCTAGGAGATTCCTAGAATGTATAGAGGATAATTTCCTGTTGCAGCTGATAGATGAACCTACCAGGGGTGGGGCCTGCCGTTGGACCTGCTGTTCACAGAGAGGGACTGGTGGGAGATGTAGTGGTCGGAGGCTGTCTGGGGTACACTGACCACGAAATGATAGTTTTTTCAATACTTGGTGAAGTAAGGAAGGGTGTCAACAAAACCTCTATCCTGGACTTCCAGAGGGCAGACTTTGGCCTGTTCAGGAGACTAGTTCGGAGAGTACCTTGGGCAACAGCCCTTAAAAACAAAGGGGTCCAGGAAGGATGAACATATTTCAAGAAAGAAATCTTGAAGGTGCAGTAGCAGGCTGTCTCTATGTACTGAAAGACGAGCCAGTGGGGAAGACGACTGGCCTGGCTTAACAGGGAGATTTTGCAGTAAATGAGGGAAAAAAAGAGTCTATCACCTTTGGAAAAAAGGGCAGGCAACTCATGAAGTGTTTAGGAATATAGTTAGGTTACGTAGAAAGAAATTAGAGAGGCAAAGGCACAACTTGAACTTAACCTGGCCCCTTCTGTTAAGGACAACAAAAAGTGTTTTCATAAACACACCAATAGCAAAAGGAGGGGCAAGGAAAACCTCCATTCTTTCTTGGACACAAATGTTACACAAGTTACATAGTTACCAAAGGCGAGGATACGGCTGAGGTACTTACACCTTCTTTGCCTCAGTTTTGAACCAGAGGACAGGTTGTCCTCAGGACAACTGGCTTCCTGGGCTGACAGGGATGAGGAGCAGAATAGCCTCCCTGTCATCCAAGAGGAAGAAGTCAGTGACCTGCTGAGCCAATTGAATCCTCACAAGTCTATGAGACCAGATGGGACCCATCCTAGGGTGATGAGGGAGCTGGTGGAAGAGCTCGCCAAGGCGCTCTCCATCATTTACCAACAATCCTGGCTCACTGAGGAGGTCCTAGATGATTGGAAGTTGACGAATGTCACTCCCATCCACAAGAAGGGCCAGAAGGAAAACCTGGGAAACTACAGGCCTGTCAGCCTGACCTCAATGTCTGGCAAGGTTATGAACAAGTCATCCTAAGTGCAATCACAGGATGGACAAGAGATCAGACCCAGCCAGCATGGGTTTAGGAAGGGTAGGTCCTGTCTGACCAGCCTGATCTCCTTTTATGACCAGATGACCTACCAGGTGGATGAGGGGAAGGCTGTGGATGTGGTCTGTCTGGACTTCAGCAAAGCCTTTGACATTGTCTCCCACAGCATACTCCTGAAAAAGCTGGCAGCCCACAGCTTGGACGGGGTACCCTCTGCTGGGTTAGGAACTGGCTGGAGGGCCGGGCCCAGAGAGTGGTGGTGAATGGTGCTGCATCCAGTTGGCGACCGGTCACTAGTGGTGTCCTCCAGGGATCAGAGTTGGGTCCAGTTCTGTTTAATATCTTCACTGGTGATCCGGATGGGGAAATTGAGTGTACCATTAGCAAATTTGCAGAAGACACCAAGTTGGGGGGGAGTGCCAATCTGCTGGAGGGTAGGAGGGCTCTTCAGAGGGACCTGGACAGGCTGGATAAATGGGCTGAATCTAATGGTATGATGTTTAACAAGTGCCGGGTCCTACACTTTGGCCACAACAATCCCCTGCAGCACTACAGGCTGGGGACAAAGTGGCTGGAGAGTGACCAGACAGAGAGGGGCATGGGAGTTCTAATCAACTAACTAGAAATATAGTATTACACTCCACTGCACTTTCTTTCTGAACTGTTTTCTTACATCAAAACTTGTATGAAACTCTCGTATCAATTCTAAGCTAACATATTCAGTAAGCTGTTGGCTCCACTTTTTTCCTCATTTGCCTTAAATACACTTTATTTTAAAACTGAGATAATAAAGGAGACACTAAAGGAGACACTAAAGGATTTTAAAGGAGACACGAGAATTTAGCTAGTCTAACATGATTTACACTTCCAAAAAATAAGTTGCTTCTGATTTACCATCTGACTTAGACAGCTCTCCCCTCCACATTAAGAAGGAACAAATACTTTCTAAGGTGTTCATGAATCAGTCAGGTCTAGATTTAGCCAACTTAATTCTTGTCAATCAGAAGTTAGAAGCGTAGATGTAGGGATTGATTCCTGGCTCTGAAGAGAAGCAAGGTTGATGCTTCTCCATTTATTCATTTTAAGACTGGTATTATGCATTGAAAGAACATCTCTCTGAGTATAGAGTGAGTCTAAACTGGTAGTTTAGATGTGATGCCTGATGTTTAGAAGACTAATAGCAGGTGAGGTTAATTCAACCCTCAGAAAGTACAGCTGGGACCAACTGTGCTTAGAGTCTGTTTTCTAAATGGTCACTGTTATTCATGATAAGCCACAGCACAAGTAACTGCAAATGATTCCCAAACCTTGTAAAGCAACAATTCACTGCATTTCAGCTTATTTTGGGGCAGTCCTTTGCTTCAAAGAAATATTGGCTTATCTGTGATTCAATGTATCTGTGATAAGTAAGGCTGTAAAGATCTTTAACATTTGTAAGTGGCACATTTTTTTGATTTATAGCCTAGGCAAACTGTTTTCTCCTCAAACAGCTATACAGACAATGTTCATCACACTATTTAATGAGGAATAGCTGGAAAAGTATCTCCAATAACAAAACACTGGTCATTGAAGGATAGTAAATTCTTAAAAATTAAAGTTTTAGAAATAAGCATTTAATCTTGTGTTTCCAAAATCCAGAAACTCCAGTTCAGTTAATGTTTGTGGAATGTAAGTGTTCACAAAAGCAATGAAAAAGAAAACAAACCAACATTCTGAAGACAGCTATCTTTTCTCCTGTCAGCCCAGTTCCAGATAAATCCTCAAATATATATACATATTTATATTTCTTTTTTTTTAAGCATTGTCAGACAGATACTTCTCTAAGCTTTACCTGCTTGCTGGTAAATTTGGATGGAAAGAATCATTGGTCACAGCACCAAGCCTGTCTGAGTTCAAGAAGTATTTGATTAATGCTTTCAGGCACATAGCATGATTATTGAGTTGTCCTGCACAGAGCCAGGAGTTGGACTAGATGATCCTGATGGGTCCTTCCAACTCAGCATATTCTATGATTCTGTGAATCTATGATTTTATGTGTCTGTTATGCTCTTGTCTTCTATCTTCTTTATGTTTTTATACCTTGGCCATCTCTTCAAAGACATCCCTGGAGAGGATTCTCTAACCATAAACACATTTGAACAAGGATTCAGTACATGTGTTTACACATTTTGATATGATGTACCTAAATCTCTTTTTTATAAAATAGTTTTATTTATTTTTTTATCGTCTCTTCTTTATTTTTTTTTTAACACAATTTCAAGTTTTTGAAATGTGCCTTCTTATTTAAAAACTTCCATTACTGGGTTTTTTAACCATGCTGACTTTCTTATTTCTGATGTTTCTAAAGTAATTTTGGCAAATGGTGCACGTTTGTTTTGAATTTCTAATGTGCTATCTGCCAATATTTTACAGTTTGGGCTTTTTTTTTTTCTCTATATATTTTTCTCATTTTAATGCAATTCTTCTTTTTGAAATTAAGCACTGCTACAGTGAGTGTATAGCTTTTCTTATTTCTGAATAGATAATTGGTATTTATTGATCAGGATTTTTGAAAGTAAATTTTAAATCAGGCAGGTCTGCAAAGCTGCCATTCATTTTGCCTGAAAAAGTCTTAGTTTCACCCTTGACAAGTTATTTCACTCCAGTCTATATTATAGTAGATGGACTCTCATTACTGAGTTTTTCTCCTTAACTTCTAATCACCTTTATCCTCTCACAGTTGTTATTACTGTTCTAGCTGAGCAGTCTTGGTACTATATTTTTCCTACTTTGTCCTTGAATTTCCACACCTATAAAGATTTTATGTTGCTTCTTATTCACCCATTTATCTGATTTGATGGCTATTTACAGATGAAACTGTCCCAAGTTAGGATAAAGCATTTTGAAAATAAGGCAGCGTAAAAGAAGTTAGTCAACCATCTCAAAGTCCGATAATTTTTAGATGAAAGGCACTTCTTTTAAAAGCTAGCAGTCTCACAGAAGGGTGATTCTAGAGTCTAATTGTTTATAGAAATTGAATTTATAAATATCATATGCAAATGTGTGTTAGTGCAGTATATAATTCTGTGTATTGATATTTACTGTAATCATGTCCCTCTGGGTTAGTGGTTTCTTTAAAGCTTCTCTAATAGGAAATAACTTAAATACTGTTAAAGATATCTCTGCTATGGGAAGATCCCAGGAAAAGCAGATGACAAAAATATCAGTGGGTAGACTGCAGAAATAGTCTAGAAATCAAATAAAGCATGTAGTAAACATAATAAGGATATGAGAGTGGTAAGCAATAGCTTTCCCGTGCCTCATTTCTTTTAGTCCAGAAGGAAAATATGAACAAGACTTTGCATTGTGTTGCTCTACTAATTGGAGAAGCATTTTTCTCAGTTTGTCCCCAAATCCCCCAAAACAAAGAAATTAAGTACACCAAATTGGAGTAAAAAAGAGAAACTTGACCTAACTTAGAAGAAAGGCAGCCCAGGAAAAAAAATCATTCTACCTCTGGAATAGTTGGAGAGTTTTACAAACGAGAGTATGCTTAAAATCCAGAGGAGATAAGAGGAAAACGGAAAGGTTGAGAATACCTGGAGCTGTCTCCAACAGATAACAGTAATATTGCCTGCTGTTTCCTGCAAGTGAAGCTGAATTGCTTTCTTACTTTCAAATTTAGCAGTATTAGAGTATTACCCTCAAGAAATTGAAGTTTGGATGAAAAATCCCAATGTAAAAAGTGGTTTTCAATTCTCCATTTATTGGAAAGGAAAAAGCCTTTGTGTAAGACATCTCCATTAGAGTTCCCTGATTTGTCATACAGCTCTTAATGCAGGATGTTTAACTCACCTTTAAGTTCTGCTATTATTTTGCTCTAACAAAGCAGATAGATACAAAGAGAAACAGATGAAAAAAAGCAATCTGGAAAATATGGCCCTTTGTTGACATTTGCAAGACTAAAATGACTAATATTTCTGTCAGCAATAAGACTATAGATTGACAGTCAGCCAAAACAATTACTCTGGATGCAGACTGAATTTACCCATCTGGTATCATCTCATTAGTCTTATCTCCAATTCTTTTTTTAGGTGAGTTCAACTAGATAGCAGTTTCATTTGTTGTGTGTGTTCCCTCTGGGTTCCTCAGTAGTTCAGTGGTGATGGCAGCATGCTTGCTAGGATTCTGATAGTACACAAGGTTGTACACTTGCTAGCAAAGAGTACCCTCTTCAGCTCTTTTGCTTACGGTGCTGTGTCAATTGCCATTTTCATTAATGGTTCCAGGTTACCGGAACCTGCTAAGAACTTATAACTTCCTACCTGTGTTTAACCTCACAGTCAACAGGCAAGTGCTAAACCTAAATTCCTAGGGAATCTGTGCATTGGGAAGTCCACCAGTCTTTATGGGAAACAAAGGCCAGTGTGAACTTCATGGAGCAAGGCATTAACCTGTTCTATTTGTGGACTGAAACGGCCATTGCAGTGATGAGTTGCTAAAGGATATTACAAAAAGTATACCAATTCATAGAAAGTTTTATTGTTTCCTGCCCCAACATTTGGCTGTAGAAAATACAGGTATATTCCAGTAACCAAGCAATATTTTCATATTTGTTTTACAAATGAGCTATGGACTATATGTTTATAATAAACCCTGTTTTCATTAAAGCATCAATTATCATGAATAACTTTAACTTTTCCCATTCCCTTCCAGAAACACCAGATTTATGGGTCCCCTTAATTATAAGGGTGAGCAATAATCCCCTGAAGCAAAAAGGAGTTAGTGTATGACATCTGATGAAATACCATACAATGTCTCATAGGAGACTGTATGTCACTGTAATTCAGTGCTGCACATTTCCTGGTGCCTCTGCATTGTGAAGTGATGAAAATTCATTCTTTGCTTATCAGCAGAGGTAAAAATACTCTTCTTAAGTTAGAAGAAAGAAAACATCAATAATTGAAGATCTATCTTCACAATAGTGGTTTAATTTTAATGAAATTTAAAGATGAGCATATTTTTATCGAAATTATAAACTCACAAGGCAACACTCTTATAGCCTGATTTTTTAGTCAAAATTGGCTATGTTCAATAAGTATAAAAATGCACTATACATCTTTCTACATGTATATTCTACATATTTATCAGTAGAGGTAAAGTAAATTTCTGGAATAATCTCATGGAGATAAAATATAAATAATTAAAAACCTGTCCTTCTAAAACAGGATTAGCTATTATGAAATTTAGAGATAGAGCAACTTACTGAAACAATAAATGTTATGCATAGTATAACAAGATCCTATTCTTTGTCTATCAAAATTCACCTTTCTTTATAATCTTCAGAAGAAAATGTTTCTGCTTGCATCAGTTGAAAAAGTCTCATGTTGGTATTCAGATACAAAAGGATCCAAATTAAACAAGAATATTTTCACCTAAATTATATTTTTTAGATTGTCAGAGCTTTTCTGTTGATCTCTGGCTTTTCCAAAGCACGATTAAATAACATCATATTCCTTACAGAGACAACTTAATCAGGCATGTGGCTGTGGCAAGCGATCAAAAGCACCAGAATTTCATGAGTCTTAGAAAAAGCAACGTTCCAAAGTCACATCTTCAGTCATTGCAATGAAGCACAGGAAAACAACAGACAGCTGTGTCTCTGCTGTCATTCAGGTGTTACACAACAGGAATTACAGCTACTGGGATGGCTGTAGTAGTCCAAAGGAAATGCAGGCCACTTCCACACAAGTCCAGTTTACTCTACATATTTAACAAACTGTAAACTGTGCATTACATAGGAAAAACCTTTTTCTTTGAAGGTCTGTGTATCTAGTGTAGTCAAGATGGTGAAGTCAGAAAGATATCCACAACCCATATTTAAACATGGTTCAGATGGAGAACATGTGAAATCTTCTATCAACCTTCAGACTATTTCATAACAGAGCAGATAGTCCATGAGGACTCTCTTGCAGTTTCTCACAGGCTATCTTGTTATAACGGCACAGATTTCATTTTGGAATATCCACAATCCAGAAATGAAGCAGTGAATGTTTCTGTGAAGTAGATTCTAACAACAAAAACTACAACAGCTATTCTGTACTTACTATTTCTTTTCTCCACATGCTAAGATGTGAAGATATCAGAAATAAAACCTAAGATAATAATTAGAGAAATCAAAACTTTGGTCTTATTTCATTATCAAAAACTGTCCCCACACTACCTAGTAGGAAAAGTATTTTATGCTCTAAAAAGCATAAATTCTAAATACAATTTATATGTTTAGAAATTCTGTCAAAATTATAAGAGTTATGAAGTTTTTCTTAATTCATAGGAACTTCAGACTGGAGTGTTACAGCTCTATCAGTGCAGCACAGTGCTCAGCTTAATTGGTCCCAGTGGCTGCATCTCTAGTATTAAGCTGAGGGGAGTTAGGGATACGACTGAGCACACGTACCCAGCTTTGCATCATGACTTTGGCCCAGGGTCAGCTAGCATTCTTCCAGAAAAACCCCAGACCATGCCTGAGCTTTTGCCTGAGTGAGGGAGCATTCTCAACAGGCAATTTGGAAAAGCTATCATGTTCTAGTGGATAAGAAAGTTCAATTGTATAGATGTAATCCGTAACATATCATTTGCCTCAGAAGCTAGAGGGTGGGTCTGGGCTGTTTCCTTTCTCAGTATAGATATAGGTGGCAAATACCTGCTGGAGGTGTACAGATTTTGGAGCCCAGGCACAAAAGTCACTCTTTCCCATGCTGTGTGAGTCTACTTCTTCTTCTGGAATTGCTTTCTCTAGTCCCACTGCACTGGGTAGACCAAAGGTGATATCTCTAAATTCTTGTGTTTGTCAGGCTATAGCTCTCTCCCTGTCTCAGTTTCTTATCCACAAATTGTGCACTATAGCCATTGCATTCTTGGTTTCTTATCCACAAACTGTACATTATAGTCATTGCATTTTCACACCCTTAATTTATATTGTCAATTTAGAATGTATGTTGATTTTGGACTGAAATTATCTGCTGTAGGAAAAAAAAAAGATGTAATTTGGGGTCACTTTAGAAGCTGGAAGCACACACAGGACACAGAGTGGTACACGCGGTCTTTAGTTCAATAAGGAGATTGCAAAGCAATCACAGACAAGTATTTCTGTATTTCCTTTTGGAATTTTATCAAGCTGACAACCAATATTAAATCAGTTTGTGTTCTCTCTGTTCCAAGGGGGAGACTGCCTCAGAACTTCCCTTTATGGTCATTAAAACATTCAGATGCAAAGATAGAATTTCACTTTGTTGTTTGCTCACATTCCTGCAGTGTTTGTTAGCTCATACAGTTCCCTATTCCCCACTTGGTATTTACTACCTTATGTACTTTTAAAGCCAATTTCCACAGGGTCTTATATTTTGTTGCCTAAGCAGATTGAACTGTACAATCACCTGGGAACAAAGGAGAAGAATTTCCTCAGTTACTGGTTTAATTTTTTTATTTTCTGTTTTAGGTTTATTGAACACCAGCTTACTCCCCTTTGGACTTGCACAGAGTCTGCCTTTCAGCTTACTTTTGTTCCTTTGTGACCTATGTCCTTGGGGTACGTTGTCATGCTGTGGAAGCACTTGAAAGCTCAGGATGTGTTTTGAAGGAAGTTGTACAGTGCTTATGGTAAAAGAGATCATAGTATTAACAAGGAATTACTTTTTGTCATCTGGTGTCCCAAACAATAAAATTCAGATCACTACTGGGTTGAAATTCTAGAAAGGAATAGGTATAGTGTTAAAAAGCAGATGTTATACCTTGTCTGCAAGATATAAAATGACATTGATAATGCTTAAACAAATTTACCAGTAGTCTTTTACATTTTTTGTATAATTTTTAGACTGTAGGCCTAAATTGCCTCATCTGACTTATCTTCTAAATTGCAGCTTAATTTCCCACAAACAGATTTAATTTCCTCTACTCAGTAATACACAGCAGAACTAGCAAAGTATTTGCTTTTGTTCCCCAACAAATTTAGAATAGTGCCAAGACATCTGAAGTTTTCTCAGGCAGAAAGACCAAATGAACTTATATTTAGGGTTCATTAAAGGTTACGTTATTTTTCATAGGAAAATTGTAAGTGAACTCATAATCCTCGTTTGAAAATACAGTGTGCTATATGCAAAATAAAAGCAGAATATTTTTTTATTTGCTGTCTGCTACTCTGCAAAAAATTTTACAAATATGCATTTTCTTAGTGTAGTCCTCTGCAGCAGTGGCACTTCCATATCATTTAGTGAAGGCACAAGGTAATGTTTTTTCTTTAATAACAGAGATTTAACTTAGCAAAAGTATAGTTGTAAATACAGCAGAATACACAGTTACTGGCAATAAGTGACCCTTTTTGTAGAGTTAGGCAGAATGCTGCAGCTTACTCCCATGTTGGTGTGCCTACATACACTCTGCAGAACACTAGGAGTTTAGGATAATTTCTTTCTTTCGGGGTAAAAGAACTGAGAATTACCTCCCAAAAGTTTATGTGGCAAACTACATTCTGGCTAGCCAACTGCTAACCAATTAGGTGTTAGCTAGTACTCCTAAATGATAGCTGAAGAATAAGTCATTTTTCCTGTCTCCTATGTTCTGTCTCATAAATAAAGAAGTCAGTTCCTTGCTCTTTCATGGTCATTTAAAAGAAAAAAATTACATTTGCGGTACATCTACAAGGATTATTGTACAGAATCATCATAAATTTGCTTTGCTCATTTGCCAAAACAGCAGGATACTAGCATGCATCAATCAAGAGAGGGTAGCTCTAATTAGACATTAGTGACATATTGAGGTAAAAACAATACATCCACACCTGACATTGCATGAGTGTTTCTCTGCATTTTGTTGTTTGATGTGTAGGCAGAATGTGCTTGTGATACTGTATGGACCCTAGTTTCTTTATCAAGACCTATTCTGGACAGACTATACTATTAAGTGACAGTGAATATTATTGTAAGAGTACTACAGGCAGGTAGCCGAAAAGAAACTGCTGTTGAAGCATGAATTAGTTTGCAAAAATTCTCTCTATAAAAATATGTGTATACAAAGTGGTTATAGAGAAACTATGCCAAAATATAATTAGATGTTGAGACTGTCCATTTCACCACACTGGCTCTGGAAATTCTCCACAATGTTGCTCCAAGACAAAGAGTGACTTCCAATGACACAGATGGAAACCATTTTTGAACATTTAGCAAACCTGGAATTTAAATATTGTTTGATGTGACAAATAGGTGAAAATAAATGACACTTGTTCCTAAGTGTAAAAAGAAATAGAGGATAATATCTATCTAGCATCATAGACTACTTTTCATTTGCAGGTCTCAAAGAGTTTGCAAAAGGAGGTCATGAAGACTTAAAAGCTGTTTGGAATTTATTCAAATGTGACAGAACGGAAGATTTGTCATATTTATATTCTACAAAGTAGTTTCTGAAGTGCTGTAGAGGATAATACACTATAAGACTTGCCAGTGAAAAACGTATTAGAGCAGACAATAACCACAAAATATAGTGGAGACAAAGCATCTATTTTAATGTTGTTTTTCATGGCACATTTTGTGGGCATTTTTTTAAATTTAGCAGAATATAACTGTTTATATATTTGTCTGCCTGCTAAGAGGGATTACACTCCTTTTATAATATAAGCTAAAATAAATGTTCTTTACAAATCAGGGTTAGATGCTGAAGAGTATTGAATATATTGTGAAATCCTAGTTCTGAATCTCACTGAATTATGGATATGGCTCGGAATCAACTCACTGCATGTGTGCATGTGGGGAAGGTCCATAGTAAGGGCTGAACACAAAGCCTGTGCTGAGGGCACAGCAGCCTGTGACTGCTACAGCACAACTCTGGCCTGTAAGGCACTGACAGGATATCCAGCCTGGGAGGGAAAACTGAACTCTATAAATACACGAGACTCCAGGGAGTTTCTCTCTTTTCCCTCTCCAGTGGCAACATGTGAATCATCAAATCTTGTCGGTAACCATTTTTTTTCCTTTCCTCTCTCTCCTTCCTTACCCCTTTTAATCTGGGTTTTTTTGTTTTTTTTTTTACTTTTACTCTTTTCCTTCTCTTGTGGCTAACTTAAAACCAAGGAACTGCGTTTTACTAAAGCTGGTATATGGATTGTTTTAGTGGGTGTTTCCTGTGGAATGGGTCTTTGTGCTGAATGTTTCAGTGAAATGTATTTTTCTTGGTTGTATTTTACTCCTGTAAAAAACTTTTGCCAAATTATCTTATTTTTCTCACTAAATTAAAAATAATTTCTCTTCAAGAAGAGTGTGTGACTCTTTCTCCAGACGTTAATTAGAGGTTATAATGAACCAAAAGGCTTTTAAAAAGTCTTAAGTAAAAAATGTAACCGCTCTGGGTAGATTATAGCTTAATCCGTAATGCAACATATATACTTAGTTGATTGTTGTATTCAGAAAAATTCATACCTCTTTAAAGATTTCTTAAATGTTAGGTAGTCCAGATTATAGCAAACCAAATGAGAAACATGACTCATATTTCAACAGTGAGGTTTATGAGCACAGATACAGAAACTCTGTCCAGGTATGAGTACTTGTTGGAGGTGGAATATTTGTTATGTGAATAGTTGCAGTCAACAATCTGATGTCATACCATTTCAGAGAAATCCTCTAAGTATAATTGCTTCTGAGATATTCTTAACAGTAAGAGGTTTTTTTAATACAATAATTCTTGATACTATTTTCCTAATTGCCAAATTCCTATTCTTTCCTACTTATGCACCTTGTAGGAATAAAATGGACAGCCAAAATCATCTCAGCCAAGATGGTACTTAATTTCTTCTGAGCAGCTTAAATAAGTCCCTTTACTGCATGAGGCAAGATTTCCTCTGATTCAAAGCATGTCTCCTTATTCTGATTCTCTCAGAAATATCTGTATGCTTTTACTTATTTATTTAGCTGGCATTAGTCATCATGTTGGGTGCATCCCAAACATGAAAAAATAGTCTTTTCCATTCCATTCCCTTCTTTGCCATCGCTCAGGCTAGGACTGAAACCATTATACAAGGATTAGCAATGGGTTGCAGTGCTGTTAAATATACTGCTTAATTTTCAGTGGAGACCTGCAGTCAGATCTTGCTCTGATGACCATTAAGAACATCCTCATCTTCACTGAAAACATAGAAAGCTTGGGAATTTACAAGAGAAACTGCCTCACAAAGCACCTACAAGTAAGGGAAAATGTCTCTGACCCAAAGTGCTGAGGTATTTTTAAGAGCTTGGCATTAGTATCTCAGCCTCATGCTAAGATAGCAGTCTGTCTCCTGCTGTTTTGTATACAGCTGAAGTTCTAGATCTTAAAAAAAAGGTGAATTTTCCCCTACATCTTACACTGGACAAGGATTAAAATATCTTTTAAAACTTCAGGTAACAAATGCTAGATTTGTGAGATTAGGAAAGTTCTGGACAACAACTCACACTTTCACACCCCAGAAGTTCTTTGAGGATCTTTAGGTTATCATGGCTTTGATCATACTTAAACTGAGATTTATTGTATTTTTTTTTTTAATTTAAAAATTATGTTCACTACTATAAGATACATACTTGGTAACATTGGACTAGTGTTTGAGTTACATACAAAGGAAATATTTGGATATGAAATTATTTGATATACAATTATTTGATATACAATTTAGTAGCACAGGACATTGTACCCATACAGCATACCCATACCATAAACTATGAATAGAAAAATTGCATTATGCATTAACCAATCTGCTACACAGCGATATTCATATGAGTGGATCTTTTAGATTAAACACATAATGTAAAAAATTGAGCAAAAGAGAAAAATGTCCAGAAAAGTTGATTTTTCATTTAGTTTCTCTGATAGTACATAAATATTTACACAGTTTCTAAGTTGACTAATTCAAGTTTCTAAGTTGACAAATTCAACCCATTGAATTAACAGGAGCCAGGACAATGGTCTCATTAATTTTTCGTAACAGTCATCAACTAAGGGTATGCCCAGAATATGAACACAATTGTGGACAAAATGCAAATTTTTTGCACCAAACCTTTTTTGTATATTTAAGAACATGCTTAATTCCTTTCCTAAGTAGAAAAGATCTTAGTGGTAGTGATTTTTCTCTGTCAAGGCTTATGACCCTTTGGTACTGATATCTGTCTTTTGAAAATTTTAATGTTTAGGAGTTGATTGAAAGTTTCAATTTTAAGGTTTCTCATTAACTTGTAAATTTTACAGTCAGAATGGGATGAACCTACAGCTGTCTTCTCACTTCCTTGACAAAGTCTAGCATAAACGCTTTGCTTAATTCAGGTTTCTACCTCAGGTGATATCTCCAAGGGTCAGGCAGAGAAAATGTCCATAATAATTAACTCTTTCTGTTAACAAGATCATTTTTATGAGTTCTTTACTAATGTGGGTAAATCAAGTCACTCTCTCATATAGAACTTTATAGACTGTTGTCTTTGGGTCCAGTTTGCACATGAATCTGCATTCTTAAACTGTACATATTGCCAGGTACCATTCATATCTAACATTGACTGGCCCAACATAAACTTGCAAACAGCTGCACTCTGGTTGTTTCCCTTTTGAAAATTTCAGGGGGGTTTTTGCAGCTTCTGGTGCATTAGAATACATGCCCAACCCTACTGCACTTGTGAAATGTTTGTTTTTCACAGCTGTCATAATAAGTATTTAGGTCCTTGAACACATCTTCTCCCATTAATCTTTTGACTAAGAAGTGTCTTTTTCTAATTTCGCCTTTCTTGAATGTCTAAGTGTTAAGTCTCTGCTTTATTTTCCCAGCCAGAATAGTCAAGGACCATGATGCTGTTACTCCACGTATGTGTCCAGTTTCTGAGAGCACCACCAACCCTGACTGTCCCAGCTCACTTCTCCCAGGATCCACCACCATCCCACAGCCCAACTCCAGGTCAGCCCCCTGGGGCCACCAGCCCCTGTTGCAGCAGGTCCGGTCTCCAGCTTCCCACAGCCTGGCCCTGCCATGTGTGAGCCCATATCCTGGCACAGCTCCAGCCTGTCCCCTTCCCCAGTGAGGTGCCTGATGTGCAGGGCTGGGACTGCATCAGTGCCACCAAGCCGCTCTGCTTCTGGCTAGGGCAGTGGGACAGGCCCTAGCTGTCCAGCCATGCCCTGCTGCCCCTTCATGGTGAGTTTCCATGGCTCCTGACATCTGACCCAAGGGAGCCGAAGGGAATGCTCCTCTTCCTGCAGTGAAACCTAGTTCTTTGCTGAGGCTGTAACCAAACATCCAGTGCTGTCTCAGGATCTTATAGAAAAGAAGTCATCACTTTTTTTAGAATCTGGATTTAAAATCTAATTGTTAGCTCTTAACATCTTCAAAGAGAAAAATAAATGACACAAGTGTTTGGTATATCCATAAATTGATTTCATACTTATCCACATTTATAATAGCATTTTAAACATTCTGACATTTCTTTTGTTAATGAACCATATCAGTATTTTAGTTTTAAATGCCTTTTTTTTTACATAACAGATTAGAAACATTTTTCCACCTACAAATTCATGTTTCTAGAGTAATCCCCCTAACAGGGTAGCCTGTCAGATAGATAGCATTCAGGAAATTGTTCACCAATTTTTGCTTCAATGATAGCATGTCACTCTGGTGATTTTATTGAGATATCAGTTCTAACTTTGAGAAAGCTAGTATCTGTATGTCATCTCTGTTCTTTAGTTATCTGTCTGGAATTGGTACTAAAAATTTCATTTCACATTTCTTGGTTTATTTTAAAAACCCCAAATGCCATCTATTCAGTGAAAAATGTTTGTTGTTTTGGGGCATAAAACACCATTCTATGTTAATCTCTGAGATGAACAGGGAGAACTGACTCAAACCATAGTGCTGCAGAGGTTAGAAACTGCTAGATGTCCACACTGACAGAAAGATTCAAAATAGTAAGGAAGATTAGAAAAGAAAAAAAATTCCTAGAAGTCTTTGGTGAAAAACATGTATACTTTGTTCTCAGCTTTCATGGAATGTTCCTGTTAGAAACAGGACTGGTTAGGGTAGAATTCTCCTGAGAAGAGATGGTTGCTCTTTCCTTCAGCAGCTGCTCAAGGAGGAAAGGTCACAAGAATGGCTTGACATGAGAAAGAGAAGTGATCAGAGAGGCACAGCAATGAGATGAGGCATGCAGTTAGTACAGACACTGACAGGCTACTGGAAGGAGAATGGAGAGACAGAAAGGATTTGGGAGTCATGAAGGGTGGAAAGAGTATTCCATGGATCACAGAAGACTGTAGATTTTGGTGCATCTCAGAAAATCTGTAGTTAGGCAGCCAAAGCCAAGTCAGCAAGTACAGGTTCATGAGGCAAGCCTATAGTATCCAAGAACAGCATGGTACAAAATCCCAAGCTATTCATATTTTACCTGAGAAAATTCCTTAGAGTACTTGTTACTTAAGAGTGAATTATACTAGTTTATATTCTAAAATACAACCCGTCTTTTTTGAATTTAAAAGCCATTCTTGTCTTCCAGGATATCACTGAAAGAAAAGAGTCTATACAGGATTGCCTCTCAAACCTATGGGTTTCTATCCCACTGTCAGACAGGAACAGCTCAAGCCTTTCAGAAAGGGACAGCCTGGAGAGCTGAGCTGGATATTGCTTTCACCTTGGCAAAAAAGGTTCTTTCAGGAGGACCCACAGATATCTGGCCTGCATTTGGCTGTATATTGGGTTTATGCGGCAGGTTATAATGGAGGGGAGTGGGAGGGGAAAGGACTTCAGGAGTGGCTTCTTTGAGAAGATGACAGAAGCTAGCTGCCCGTATTTTGGACAGAGCCAGTGCCAGTTGGCTCCAAGATGGACCAGCTGCTGGCCAAAGCTGAGCCAAATAGCAATGTTAGTAGTAACTCCGTGATAACACATTTAAGGAAGGGAAAAAAACCTGCTTTACAGCAGCAGCTGGTAGAGAGAAGTGAAAATACGTGAGAGGAACAAATCTGCAGAGACCAAGGTCAGTAAAGAATGAGGGCAAGGAGGTGCTTCAGCTGCCGGAGCAGACATTCTGCTGCAGCCCCTAGTTGGACCTGTGGCCCTGTGGAGAGAGGGGCCACGCTGGAGCAGTCTTTTCCTGAAGGACTGTCTCTCATGGAAAGGCCCTGTGCTGGAGCATTCATTAAAAACTTCATCCTGGGGGTATGTCTCACATTGGACAAGATCATAAAAGACTTTCTTCCTTGGGAGGGACCCCATACTGGAGCACAGAAAGAGCATGAGGAGGAGTGAGCAGCAGAAACAATGTGTAATGAACTGACTGAAACACCTGCTTCCCTAGGTCCCTAGGCCACTCAGGGTGAGAAGGTAGAGAAATGGAATTCACACCTGAACCAAAAAAGAAGGGAAGGGTGGGGAAAGTTGGGGGTTTTTAGATTTTTTTAACTCGTTCTTATTTCTTGTTACGTTACTCCATTATTAATTGACAATAAATTAAACTAGTTTCCATAAGGTGAGTCTGTTTTGCCTGTAATGGTAAGTTATTTCCCTGTCCTTATCTTGACCCAAAAGCCTTTTGTACTTTTTTATCTCCCCTTGTATAACAATACAAGGGGGATAGATAGAGGGGAATTGATAGAGCAGCTGGGTGGGCACCTGGCGACTAGCTAAGGTCAATGCACTACACAGCATGAGAATGTCAATACTTGCCATCCTCTTAAGAGAGAGGAAGAGAGTCATGTAGGCAGTGAAGCAGGCAGAAGCAAGGTGGATAATGGGAACAGCTTTATCAGCTTACAGAGACTACGTGATTTTAAGTCATGTTACTATTCTAAGAAGTTTGAGGAAATTATGCTTAATGTAGGTGGCCTTATGCAACTTCCATTTGGTACAAATGAGTAAGGAATCTCCCAGGTTGCTCAAAACAGACAAGTTTTTAAGCACTCTTTACGCTGAAGAAAGCTGGATTGTAAAAACCTGGCAAGTCAGTTAAATTTTGGAATGAAATTTATGACCTCCTGTTGAAACCGTGTTTGAAACTGAGTAGCCAGAAAAAGAAAGTGAGAAACAAATAGTGTTTGCTGTGATATGGAGGGGAAAGCTTCAACTATTGAGGCCCATCTGTTCCATTAAAGAGGCCTGTCTGCTAAAAAATGTAACCTCAAATAGGATGTCAGACCAGGGGACTTAACAGAGTAAAAAAGGGGCTCAGTAGAGCCATATAAAATGAGTTCGATTCCATTCAAGATTATGATGCTTAAATGGAAGCATCTACATGTGTTTAAAAAAATTTTATTCAGTGGAGACTAGTCAGTACTGGGGTTCCTGAGGGTGATTCAGTTGTCCACAGCAGGAACCTAAGAGGTGTCTATTTTTGCTACCTCAGTGTAAAATATTTTGTGCAATTGTTATTGAAAATAGCTGCTCTGTCTCTCATGACCAGAAATGTTATTTGCATAGTGAAATCCCCACTATGAACTAAAAATGCCTAGTATCTCATTCTAGATGAAATAAGTAACAGACATAATTGATTTCTTATATATCTCCAATCTGCCAACAGAGTAGATTCCGTGAATCTTTCTGATTCTTCGTAATCATGCAGCTTCTGCATAGTAAGATTCTTTTAGAGTACATATAACTTTGTGCTGTGAATAGGGTACAATGGACTTTTGTATTTTGCAGATTTTGAATTTTATTTTATGAACGTTATATTTCCTTTATATATTTCCCAATATTTTTATATTTACTTCACACAGAACTAATCCAATTTATTCTAATTATATAAGTAATTGAACAAAAAGACTATGTGCATTCAAAATGTGAAGAAAATGGAAAACTATTAATTTGGTTATGATGAGAATTTCTTTTAAGATTACCTAATAAATCGTTCCCTCTTATTTTGTGATGTGCTCTTGAATCTGTTTTAAATGGCTTCTGTAAAGGTATATTTTAAAGGGACGTAGAAACTTGGCCCACATATTCACAACTGAGCCTGACAAGCTGTAGAAAGTTAACACTTCTATTCCATTTGTAGAAAGAAGACTAACACTAATACTGCATTTATGTAACCCCAATACATATTCCTCTAGATATTCAAATAAATTGGTCTGGAATAACCTGGATCTCTAAAAGGAAAGAGGCTTTCTTAATATTTTAGTGTTTATTGTATTTTTTTCATGGGTTATATTTATAAGAAATATTTTGATCTGAGAAGAATGAGTATAATTGATTCTTAATTTAGTTTTGGCACTACTTTGTCTGTAGAATGAGAAACTTATTTTTATGGAAAAAAATTGTTTCCTTCTATATGCTGGACTACTTCAGTTTACCATATGAAATTTTGCTTTAGGGAAATTCAGTATATCTCTGTAGGCTATTACAACTTTAAATTAGTTCTTAAAGACTTAATAGCACTTATTATTTTAAATAAACCTAATTAGATCAGGCTATTTCAGTGTAATTTTATTTTAAGTGTATTAGTTGGTTATCCACAGCTGACAAGGACAAATGAATTCTGCTCAGGGCAGTCTTTCATCTTCATTGATCCATGCTAAAAAGACTCATGTAAGTTCTACTGAAATATGTTGTGGGCCTAAAAACAAGAAATAAATACATTATAAGGAGGTTAGCTAAGAACTGTAACCATTGTTATTGTTTGGACATGTTTCTTTAAGATCTGGGCACTAGAGACAAACAAATACTGAAATGGCTCATGACTTATCTAATAAAATGTTTATATTTTCCTCCACTAAAAGAGATTTTGCATCACATGGTTCAGAATCTTGAATTGTCAGTAGCCAGTCTAGATGGAGAGATAATAAACAAAAACATAAATTAATTTTGCTTCCTCAAGTTTTGCAGGAATAAGGAGAAACATTAGGAATAATTGATATGACAGGATGAGAGAGATAAAAAGAGATGGACTGGGAAGTATTTAATGACTCTTTGTGGTATTATATGTGTCACACTTTTTGTGCTACATTAAAGTTTCATTATTTTCATATTTCTTGTGTTCATATTTTTCCATCCTCTTCTTTCTGCTAAATTTACCAAGTAATACAATGTGGATAATAGAGAGCTATTGCTGCAAATGTCATTGAATCTGTTACTGGACCGAAAAAAGATTTCAGCCATGCCTTTCTCTTCATAATGCTTTTTCAATTAGTGGTTTTGGAATTCTATACAATGTAGACTCACTCTTTTAAGTAATCGTGTAGTTCTAAAGAGAAATAGTGAGACTTCCATTATGTAACTGTTAATAACGTGAATCAATTTCATTTGACCAAAGAAAATTATTGCACTAGTCTGCTTATTGAAGAAGTTTATTCCTCAGGGCTTGTCTTCTACAGGCTCTTAAAACAAATGGATTACCTTTGGTCCTCTGAAAAATAACAGACATAATCTGAGAGATTTAGGCTTCCCTTATTTCAATCTTATTTCTTCCATCTATATTCTTTTATCTTTGCAGCCTACACACATAGCTCAGTGTTTTAGTTGTTTGGAAAAAACATTATGTCTTTTGTCTGAAGTTGTTTTCCCGGGATTTTAAATTTCTGGAGAAGATTTCTAACAGTGTTTTTCTTAGATTCTTGAGACTCTAATAGACTTCTGTTCATTAGTGAATATATTGTTTATGTTTTAAGCATGGAAAGCAAAATCTGATTTATTAAATAAGTAATACTATGTGCAGATTACGGATACATCAGGATTTGTTGGGAAACTGGAATGCATATTAAGTGCATAATAAATGGAATACTGCCCTTCACTGCCAGCAGGAACTAAAGTAACTCAGAATTCTTCACTCAACTAAGATAAGTAGGAAGTTGACTGAGATAATAGCACTGATGCTCTCCTGATGATGCTTTTTTAATTTTTACATAATCAAAATTAAAAGGGCTCTTTTCTTATTAATAATTATGTCATATGATTCTTTCAATGATTGGTTGCAGGCAGTTTGCTATGATCTCAAATATTTAATCTGGACATGCTCTGAAATATTAAAATACGCCCCCTATATAAGTGCCCTTTAGAACAGAGAATAGAAAGCAGCGTCCAGAATTCATAAGAGCTATATTAGTCATATTCAGCCATAGAAGCTATATACTGACACACACTTTATTACTTTTATATTATAGCTTTCTCTTCACTCCATTGTCCACAGAATACATAATTTCACTTTTATGTTTTTTTTAATCATTATATCCCAAGTCACTGTCAATACAACAGCGTAATTCACTAAGAAAATCATTGACAGTACTCTACAGTTCTGAATCATCTCAACCTGCATTCACGCAAACATGAGTAATGGACAAAGCTGTTTTGAGGATTGCAAGATTACATACACTGATAAAGTTGGAGGCTTTCTAAATTACAACTTCAGTATCAGGAGAAAATGAGGAAAAAAACTCTTCTGCGTGATAGGTAGCATTTTAAATTATAATTTATGTGAAGTACATTAATTCAGTTAAAAGATGTGCTGAAATACAGACAGCTACTTTTGCATTTGTTTTTATAGATATAGTACAGAAGTGTTTCTGCATTATTATTTACAGACATAACTGTTGAAATATTGTACTAGCATTATTTTCTTTGGAAATTGTGTTTTAAAATTATGTTTTATTGAAAAGAAAAGAAACGAAACCCGGCCTTTGCAATATACAAGGGCCTGAGTATAGAAACCTTTCTGTTCAGCAGAAAAATCTGTAGAAAACTTGTGCTTAGAAATGTATCTTTTGACATTTGATTTCTCTCCTATTTTACTCTTCTTTCTGACTGCGTGCAGTGGCCCTGTGTGACAAACATTAAGGACGGTGGCTCCAGAGAAACAGCTTTGTAGCAAATGTGATTCTGTGCACTGCATATGAAGCTGTTTTGTATGCAGTGGGGGTAGAAGCACTGGTTCCTTACAGTCACATACAGACATTATGTATAAAAGACTTTCACATTGATTTTTATTTATTTTTTTCCCTTCAAAATTAATCTTCTGTATTTTTCTTACACTTTTCTCCATAGTTCGTCCCAGATCAGACTAAAGATTAAAATGTTCTTCTCTCCTTGAGTCTAACAGTGCCTCTGATTTTCAGTGATTATAATTTTATTTCTCTCCGTAATAATTTTTTAGTTATTCAGCCTATTTTTAACAACTACAGATGGAAATAAAACAGATCTGAAGAAGAGACATTCATCAGCAAGTAAGTATTCAGGGATTACAAAAGTCTGTTTGATTCTCTAAGCAGAAATGGCATTTAGTATCCAGGTCCCCTCCAAGACAAAATTAGCAAAGGCTGCAGTGAAGTTAATGCCTGCTGGTTGCAAAATTGGAAATTGGTTTCCTGGGGCTCTCTGTAAACTCTTCATTACTTTACTCAATCATGGTTCATTAGTAAGTTAACAGACAGAAGACCAGCAAACGTTGGGATATGTTTAGAGCCAGGATTTCCATCTCCTTGAACATCACTTAAAACTTGAATGTCACAGCAGATTAGATATTGTGTCAAACTGCATCTTCTCAGCTGCAGCACAGGCAGTGCACAGATCATGGCCACTTAACCTCTTGAAATTGTCAGGTGCTTTTTATCATGCATTTCAAGGAGTACCACACGTATTCTAATTCAAAGTAATTCTGATGGAACAAACAAAAGGTCTCAAAAGGCATCCAAAAAAGGAGCAAGGTAAAAAAACCTAGTTAACAGTTTTATGTAAAATGAATTTAATGTCTCTTATTAAGCAAAACCTAAAACATCCATAGGTGACATTATTGCAGCTAAATGGAAAACTAAAAATAATTATTAGGTTTCTGGGAAATGTTCACATTTTTGTTACAATATAATTTTGAATTACAACTGAGTGCCAATTATCTAGAATCCCACCTGAGTGCCTGAGTCTCAGTTTTCTATTAACAACCACTGTGTTTCTCTATGATGTTGCCTGGTTTTTCAGGAAAACATGTAGTCTAAATAGTTCAAGTCAGTGAAACGAACAGTATAAAAACAATTAAAAGAATTAGAATGCTTCTGTGTAGCTGCTATTTGTATAATCCTTTATTGCTATAATTTTCATGAGCTTTCATTAATTTTCAAAAGAAAAGGTAAGCTGGGCATTAATTGAAGCAAACTGTTGGTGTTTGGAGTCCCTTTAATATACCGTTCATGGTTTGCAGGGTTAATGGGTATAACTACTGACACTCTTGTTTTTGTCCCATTGCATCAGGTGCAGATAACTGCAATGACTAGCATCACAGTCACCTTATGATGATGCTTATGATTTGGACTATTTGCTAATCAGATGTGCTAGATCCTCATTCCCTATGCAATTAAGGAAATAAATTTGTTATGATGTCCAAAAAATAGGAAGAGTAGCTACTAGAAGTCTGTAATTGGAGCACTGTGACTAGTTCTCTTCATTGGCTTCATAGAGAGCTAGTGTACAGTAGGACTAACAGTGTTGTTGCTCATTATTCTCTTGAATGCCATTGCTGTTGCAGTTTTATGTAAGTTACTCACCTATTGTAGGTCATGATATGGCTACAAAAGTGTGTAAGGTGAATTTTTAGTTATGTTCTAGGTAAGAATGAAGCAAAATGTTTGACAGTCTCCAGAGAGTGACTGAATACTTCTAAAGTCCCTTTGTGAGTAGCTTCAGTTTCTGGGGGCTTTTCTGGGGTTACTCAGAGGGATTACTCTGCTGCTTTCAAGTACTACATGTGTTCAGTGGCCTAGATGGTAGTTGGGTGCTCTATTGATTCTAAACAAGGTACTTTTTGGAGTCTGAGAATAAGACTAGAACTATGTAAAGTCTGGATGAGTGCCATGGTACACCCCAGAATCATGATCTTTCAGCCCTTTGCACTGAGTCCTGGACACACAACAGCTCCTTTCCAACCTGGGACTTCGATCCCCTTTGTGTGGGAATCAGATAATTCCTGTGTGCTTGGATTTCTCTCTGGGAGTGCACAAAGGGATGAAGGTGATATAAGACTTGACGTTTGAAAGGTGGTCTTCAGCTGGTCCTTGGCTTGCCTTTGCCTTGTCTTGGCAAATGCTGCCATTATCACAGCAAGCAAACACACTGTGCTTTCATTGCCAGTCCTATGCTACTTACAGATAACTGTTATTTATTAGTACAAATTCAGTAAAATATGGCAAAGTGCAATTCAGAAAATACTTTTCATACATGGTGCCCAAGGGAAGAACAAAATATTCTCATGCCATCATCTGTACAATTTTCACATAATGAGTTTGTCAGCATACACATATGCTCCTATCTTTCTGGGGTTCTGACATCTGCTTGATGGATTATAACCTAATTTACTCTAGAGACAATTGACCTGCTGAGAGTTGGCCTTTTGTTATAAATGTTAACAAAAGAATTAACCACTCTCTAATTTGTTGCCAAGACTTCAGTTGTTCACAAGTCTGTCACAAAGAACTCTCAACTATTGTAATACACAGAAACAAGAAAAATTGCACAAAAATAAACCATATTGGAAAGATAGATAACCACAGTAAAAGTAGAAATGAAGTTGCTGAATACTTGAAAATTCAAGGTCTGGTAGCTATTAGCATCCTTTCCTGAATATACACTTCAGATAACATGCATAATCAGATAACCCATACAAAGTCAGGGTAAGGGATAAATGAGTGAGTCAGAGCAGATATTGTGACAGACTATCATGCTGCGGGCAGTCATGGTGTGGAGAAGTCCCTGTCTGAAAAGCAGCCACACATGAAGATATCAGATTCACAGAAACAAATGGGAGACATAACAAAAGAGATGAAATACATTTTGTTTTGTAGCACACGCAATAAAGCTGAATTAAAATGTTTCTTTATGCAGCTAATCTATGCATAATGTGCTTGAAAATTTCTTCTTACATAAGTTTGCTGATGAATTTGGTATACAGGTCTGTGTTTTGGTTAATAATATTTTATCTAATGCAATTATTCAGCAATATTTTTGAATGTATTTGGTGTGAGGATTATGAATGTACAGACATCAGTAAGATTTTAAATATTGGTTTCTCCTGAAGTAGTATGTAAGCACTTATTACTTCTTTTTCAATGACTGAAAGAAATTAATTCATAAATATATTTAGATATTTGGATAGCAATCCAGGAGCTGATCTGTTTTCTGGACTATGGGCTACAATAGCCTGAGGAGACTATAGACATCATCACTAAGAGCTGAGAATATTACTTCTTTGATTGGTAATGTAGCATGTCTGTTTTCACACAGTTCCATGATCCCCTTCATAAGGCTATGGCTGTGTCTCCATTAACAAGTGATTTGTCTGAGTAGGAGCAGATCACAGGTTGAATCCATTGGTGCCAGGGCCTCTATATCAGCCCTATTCAGAGGCTTTATTATTGATGAAATTCAGTCTAGTCACCTCAACTGAATGTTCTTAACATGGATGTGTTTTAAAATTGCCTAAAGGACAATCACCATTTTTGACCATTATGTTTTCCACTCCCAGAAGGTGATGAATCACATTTGTTAAGTACCTACAGCAGAGGCTTCCAAAGCAAACCTTGTCTGTGAGCACCACATCTGCTCTGTGAAGTGAACCATTCAATGTGCTGTGTGAACAGTGAGTGATAAGCAAATGCTTCAATTCAAACCCTACAATTGCTCTATATCAAATGCTAAAGGGTTTGCAGCCTGAGTGGTACAGGTAGCAGCTCTGATAGGCACGGGTAACTCAGTTTTCTATATGTGTTTCAATATTTTGCAGACTCCAAATCATAAATACTTGCCAGAACTTTTCCTGTTAATCCACAGTTTTCTACCTGAGCATCTCTCAGGATTAGTAGTACTGGGATCTCCTATGGCTCCTGCTTTTGAAAACCAGCATAATAAATCAAAGTTTTCACTGTCAGCACGTCAGTAATTAGTGTAACACTGAGGAGAAATTACAGTACACTTAAATTTGCAGCCCTTTGGGTCAGTATTAGAGTGAAGCCAAATTTGCAAAAATTGTTAGAGATCCCATAGCCGTTAAAATAATAACCCTGATCCTCTGATCTGAGATCCTCCTGGACAAGGTTCTCTAATTTAGCTAATGCTAGCACAGGTTAATCTGTGTTACCAAAAGTGTTGTAGGATGCAGAGGAGATATTCAACTAATCAGTGATTACTATCGCTACACTGTGGGTATGGTGTGTAATTTATTCCTGTGGGAAGCAGTTCTGAAATAAAACAGAAAAATATTGAAGTCTGCTTGAGTAGGTGTTACCCTCATATGGAGAGCAATGATTCTGTAGGCTGGTCACATTTCGCACATCAGAGCAGCAGCCTAGGCTTGGTAGCAGTTGAATTGTTTACTGAACCTGAAAGAACCTATTTACATAATGAAGTCTTACACTTTGAGTCCAGGTTTTAGAACCCAGTATCATCAGCCTTATGGTCAATAATTTTTGAGGTTTTTATTTTACAATTCACTACCTTATGTTTTGAACAAATCAACAATTAAAGTCCTAATGAGAAATTCCATTTCCACCCCTGTGTTACTTAAAGCAATCAGTTACTCCACAGCTTCTCGCTTTTGCAAATTAGGGTACTGAACATGAAAACAGTTGGCAAAATAAATCTTTTGCTGTATTAGGTAAAATGGGGTGAATTTGTAGCTAAACTTGATGTGTGGAGTGTGAAAGGCAGAGTAGCCCAATACAGGGTGAACACTTGTATAAAGCTGCCCACAAAATTATATTCTGAGCTATGTAATTTTCTTTTCTGTTGGAGATTGATTTATAAGGACATCAAAAGAACAGACAACTTTAAACAAGGAAAAAGAGAAAAGTTAAAATATCTTCTATATCTTATCAGAAATCATGCTAATTACAGACCCAAGATTGCTCATTACAATCATAGCTTCTCTCCTGACAGCTGCATAATATTTACATCTACGGAAGTATTTGCAGCCATAAGTGTCATTAGTGCATCATATTGGAAAGCTAGTATGTATTCATTAGATGAATTAGTTTGTGCAAGTTCCCTTTATAGCAGGACCCTGATAGCTACGATAACAGGATTACTTAAGTTGTCTTTGCCAAAAAGTTCTCAGAATAGCATAGCAAACTAGAGATGTCTGTAACCCCTTTTCCAATGGAGCTCCTAGGCCACTATATGGGAGTTCATGACAACCATCTTTGCCAGCTTAATTGTCTCTTGTGTGCCAGGAGTTGCTCTTTTGTATGCAACAATTTCATACGCAACAATTTCATATAAATTTTCTTAAAGAGCCAAACTCAAATAAGCCTGACAGATATAGTATCTCATTGGGTGATGAGGACAGCAACATCACTGTGCCTATCTGCCATCATACAGGGTAAGAAAATATTTTCAGGATAATATTTCCCGTGTTCACAGAGCTGTTGTCTCTACATTAGAGAGAAGAAAATAATTTTAATTTCCATATATTGCCTGCTATTTAATAGTTGCTTCTCTTATGTACTGTGTTGCTTCACTTCAAATGGATGCAGAGTGCCGCCAGGCTGATGGACATGCTAGCCACTGCTGAAAGGGGACAATTCTTCTCTGACCTTCCAGTTGATCACATGCTCCCATTTCTTTCCTAGTAGCACAGCTGCAAATCATATCTCAAGAGCGAGGAGTTTCAGAAAACTCTTCACCCTTTTTGTTTGTTACCTAAGTGCAGACTCAGATTATTTCTGCTGTTGGGCCAAGAGATCAGGGAGACCATAGCTACAGGTAGAGAGAAGGGAGAGCAGGGAAGACAGCTTCTGTAGTGGGGAACTCTTCTTAAAGAAGGACCTTTCCTTGAGCCTAAGGTTGTATCCTTCAGCTTAGTTCTGAAAGGGGAGCAACCTGTGCTCAAAGTTTAAAATATATTGGTTTTAAATCCCTATGATCTGAAATCGCTGTGTCTTGGAAAGCAGAAACTGGGAAGAAACCTCACACTCCATACATGGACAGTATATTAATCAGGAATGTGACCCTGGCCTGGAGCTAATTCACAACACAGACAATTGTCTTTAATTGTGATTTAGTTGTCATGCTAATCCATATTTTATTAATAACTGGTTACTTGTCATAGGCAAGATACTTGCCTATAATGTACCTTATGACAATGATGAAAGAAAATATTAGTAGCAATTTTAGCTGCTTTTCATAGTTGAAGTAGTCTTTTAATACCATTTGCTTTGGCTGAAACATTAAAGAGTAATACTAGATATGAGAGTTACCATGTTAAAGACACCCCTAAGCCCTCCAAAAATCAGTCTCACATCTTAAGACAGTATTATTTTAAACACTTCATAAAATTTGGCCTTTGAGAATAAGAAAAAAATTCATTTGCTGAAAAAATGGCATCCTAGCAATGATATACCTTCTATTCAATTTTTCAGGGATGGTATTTCATCTGCTGTTTCCTTACTAGTATGAACGACTACAAAAATATGACAGAAAAGTTTAGAAGGGAGGTTTTTTGCCCACATTGAAGGAATGTGCTATTAGACAAAAGGAAGCATGACATAAATAGAAAGAAAAAATGAGGGGAAAAAATCCTTCGCTTGAGAAAGAACTCTTTGTGAAAAAAAGTACACAGCCAAGCTTTGAAATCTATTATGCAATTGGAAGTAAGGCATTATGCAATGTTAACTCATGAAGTTTAAATATATATCTACCACAGTAAAAGTTGCTTCTATATTACTGCTGTGTGCTGTTCTGTTTCCTAAGAGTATCTGAAAGTCAAATTCACTTTAAAGAAGTCTTTAATGAGCATCTCTGTTTACATAATTTTCTGCCGAATCTTTCTGCAATGCAGGCTGCTTCGCAGCATCTGGCTTCTAAATGAACCCAGGGGTTAGTTGATGACACACTGTATTCCCTAATATCTGAAGAGTAGGAATAAAACATGGTCCCTCTTGAGGCATGTGTCCTGTATAATTAGACACTGAATTTTTATTTGATGCATAATAACATTATGTGAAAAACTCATAAGAAAATCTGAAATCACTTGGAAATGAGCAGATTTCAGTTATCAAGACAAGTCTGCTCCTGAAAGTGAAAGATCTGGCAGACTTAGCTTATAAATTTTTTCCTCTGTAATGAAGCAAAACATAACACATGTTAATAGGGCTCAAACAGGTTTGATCACAAACATCAAAGAAAAACATACCAAAAGCTATTCCATCCAAAATGAAATAAAAATCCCTGTTTTTTACTGTACTTTTGTACATTTTGGTTTTCTGAATGTGAGTATAGATTTTTTTATATAGTAAAAGTGTGGATACACTGTCAGTTAATTCCATAATTTAATTTTTAATTTACAAAAAAAGGCAAAAATATATTGTCCCTTATGTGGAAACACATAAATCGATTTGTATGAAGAAGTTCTTTAAAAATTTAGGTAGCATCCTGAGTTAAATATCTTCTTTGGTAATGCTCATAACTATCACTTATGAAAATAAAAATAACTATAACTCTATTTACAAAAATAATGCATGTAGATATGCATACTCACAGACAGAAATTAACATAAGCAAATTTGTTGGATTCATTGAGTTTGTGACTGGTCTGCTCTATGTTATAAGTGCATACTGAGAAAAGTAGTGCTTAGTCATAACCAACACTACATAATTAAAATATCAGAGATGTAGGAACAAAAATGTTCATGAACTAAATATTGAGATAGGAATTCAGGAAGGAATTAAGATGTACAGTAAATATACCTATCTGGAAGTTGCTTCGCATGAGAACAGCAGACGAAAACGGATAATATGCACCTTGTACCAGTCCTGAGAACTTGTTTCCATGTCACAGCTAATGCTAATCTTGTCTTCTTTGCAGTTACATCACAGACTCACACAACCTATTGAGCATAAGCTCCAAAAGGATGAGCTGTAGATATGCAACTGTTGGAATCAACAGGTTGCTAATTTTAATCAAGAGCCCTGGGAAGATACTCTTGTGGAAGGATTTGAATGTGTCTGGGGACAAACAGAGACATGGAAATTTATTCTGTCTGCTTATCTGAGGACTGAACACTTTTGCTAAAGTTGTGAAAGTAGTACTATATTCATGAAATCTTTGCCATTTCTTCTGTTATTGTCAATCTGGTTATTGTCAATCTGCCTAGCAAAATTAAGAGTATACAGCTAATTAGATTGCACTAGATACATTTTTTTCTCAGGTCTGGGAGTAATGAAAGATATAATAACCTTCCCTGTGACTTTTCTGTTTAACAAAAGACAAAAGTAAAGACACATGTCAAAGCATTGTGCTTTTGGAACTATTCAGGTTAATCTCTGAGTTCTGAGATATACAAATTAACAGAAAGAGTATATATTGCTGGTTTTAGTTTCTATAGTGATACAATTTCTTAAAATGTCTTCTGAAATTTACAAAGGTCATGTTGAAGACGATATAGAAGATCTTATTATTCTTTCATACAGGAAGTGTCAGCACTGTATTTTTACACCCTCCAGGGTCTTTTCTGGTGTATCAAGTTAGAATTTTTTAAGAATATTTTTGAAGTGACACTTAAGATATATTAGAGAGTAAATAGGGTATTGCTATGAATTTATGTTGAAGTCACATAGGCCATTTGCTAAAATTTGTTTTGAAAATGAAACTGCATTTTATATCCTGAAACATAAAGATGATTGGAAGAATCAAAATGAATATCCATTTTTTGTCTGTATATATTGTTTTCTTAATGCACAATAATTCACTCCTTGTTAATACCATTTTTTTGTCCACAGTTTGCAAAATACTTGCATTTGAATACACCAGGAAATACATATCACCTTTTTCACATCACAGAGAAGACTGACTGTAGATATAATCTTTACCTTGATTTGTCTGTTGTTGATTAGTGTGCCCAGAGTGTTACAGTGGATGAAGAACTCTTAAATAGCATGCATATCCTATTCAGTCATGAGGTAATTGGAAGAAAGCAGGTCTTCAGCGGAAGTGGCAAACACATTCGCTAAAGAGTAATCATGGAATAGATCCAGAACAATTTCATAACTATGGCTGGAAATATTTTCTCTCACTGCCAAGATGCTTCTTAAACATCTGCTGAATAACTTTCCATGAGGTCTTTTTCCTCCATGTAGAAGTCCTTAATTGCAGCTGTTGCGTAAAAACTCTATCAAAATCAGCCAAGAGCTTAGCCATAAAGTTCAATGGAGTTTGGAGTTTGGATCTGTAATGTTTAAGTAGTTCAGTGCTAATGTCTCTACTGTTGGTCTGTTATTAATTTTAAGGAAAGAATTTTTTTTATACATTATAAAAAAATTGTACATTTTATATTGAGTGAAGTCATATTTTTTTCTTTTCTCTGGGACAAGGGTAATTGGCAGTCTTGCCCATCTCACTGTGGGAGCCTTGTGCTCTGTAATATTCCCTTTTTTGTGATGTTCAAAAGTGTTACTGAGATATACTTTGCTACTGAGGTACGGTGTAAGGGGAAAACCAAAGTGGGTGGGGTTATATAATAAGAGTACTGGTGATGGGAGTATAAAGCAAGAACTATCTAGCACTGATGACTAAGACATTTTTAAGTACATAGAGAGGAAGAGAAACTTGGCTCTGAGAAAAAAAACCTGAAAGTCTTGGAGGTGAGAAAGCATGTAAAAAAACTTGCCTATCAACACTGGTCACTGTGATGGGGTGATAGTGGAGACAGAGAGATTGAAAGCAGTTCTTTCTTTTAAAGGAAAGTGATTTCTAGCACTAACAAGTTTCACAGCTCTCTCTGAAGGAGAGCTTATATGATGACTTGAAAGTAAAAATAAATTGTCATTGGTGTAAATTAATTGATAAACTCAGTTTGCTTTCTTATGAGAATGCTCTATACAAAATAGTGGTTTTACCTGTAGCAGAGTTAACAAACAGCATTCTGTCAATTACTGAGTTGTAGCATCTGAGTCAAAATGAACCAGTTTTAAAATTTGGATCACTGCTCTGATATATGTAAGGAGCCAAGAAATGGAGAAGATAAAGTGTTTCAAATATCTCTAAAAATTACCATGTATTCAATAAAATCCTTTTACTGTGTCTCACCCACCAAGTAACAGAAGAGACTACAAACAAGAAGTGAGAAGCTAGGAGTGCAGACTCAGTCACTAATCTGCTAGAAAAGCCTCCTCCAGAGTATGAAATATCTCACATCATGGTCACCACACTCAGTTGTTCTTGATGCCAATTATAATCTAATCTACATCTGCCCTGATTCTTTGCTATTTTTAGGCAGATAAATATTATTTTTACTGAGATCTAAAATTAAAATCCAACTAAAAGAAGAAAACTGTAACTTCTTTTTAATTATTATTTTTTAAATGCAGTCCTGTGCCCTGAAGCTGAAAAGGGGCAAAGTATCAATCAATTACTATTTTTGGTACTGCTAGCTATGGAGAGGAGTAGGTAGAATAGAGCCACCTGCTGCTAAGATTTCAGCAGCCAGTGGAAATTGTTGCTTTTGCTTATTGTTATTAGTACGTGAAAGAAAATGGCTTGACAATCAGAAAAAATAAATTTGAGTTAAAGCCATTTTAAATGACAGTTTCTCCACAACTATAGTGGTACAAGATGGTAAATGCTCTCTAACTAGACAGACAGTGAGAATAAAGTCACCAATTCATTTCTTAATGCAGTTAGGAAGACAACGAAATCCTGAACAATGCACAAGGAAAGAAGTTACACTGAATGGTATTCACAGGTGGATGGAGCATTGCTGCAAGTGGAATAAGGAGTGACACTTTATAAGGAAAAAGCAACAATAAAACAGTTCCTTCATGGTACCTGATCTGTCTCAGAAAAGCAGACATCCCTCTTTTTGCCAGGGAAGACTCTAAAGCATTCAAATACTCAAATTCATTCTTCAGTGATTCTGGAAACTACTGAAAAACACCTGAAAGACAATGCTGTCATAGGACACAGGCAGCACAGCTTCATGAAGGTGAAAGTCCTGCTTATCAAACATTTTCTTCTATAACAAGGTAAACCATCTAGTTCATCAAGGGAAGCCAGTTGATATAATCTTCGTGGATTTCAGGAAAACTCTCGATACCATCCCTCACAGGATCTTTCTGGACACTTATTTAATACTTCATGCAGGTTGCAGTACTGACAGGATTCTGAGGCAGGAGATGTTGCCCAGCCTTGCATAGAAATAGCTGGCTTCCAGGCAGGCACTGGCTAGCCCTGCTATAAGCATTTGACAGAAAACATGGTTCAGAGCAATTTGAGTTTCTCTTTGAAGGTGGACAACACCGCACCTTCTCAATCACAGAATACGCTCAGTTGGAAAGGACACACAAGAATCATTGAGGCCAACCCTTAGCCCTGCACAAGACCATCCCCGAGAGTCACATTGTATGCCTGAGAGCATTGGCCAAACGAGTCTTGAACTCTGTCAGGTTTGGTGCTGTGACCATTTTGCTCCCCCAGTTCTGCAATATGTAGAGCTGATCACATCCCCAGCTTGATGTCTATAGGCACCCCAGCATATGCAACACATAATTGTCCAAAAGAACCCAGGTACTGTCCTTTTCAGAAGTGGATCTTTCAGTGGCAAGGAGAGAAGAGTATTTTGGGAAGTATTGAAAAATACCTGAAAGACAACACAGTCATTGGTCAAAGACAACACAGTCATTGGTCACAGCCAGCACAGCTTCATTGAGGAAAGTCCTTCTTATCCAACCTGATATCCATTTTTTAACAAGGTAGCTCATCTAGTTCATCAAGGGAAGCCAGTTCATGTAATCTTTTTGGATTTCAGGAAAGGTCTCAATATCATCCCTCACAGGATCTTTCTGGACAAAATGTCCAGCACACAACTGGATAAACACATCATGTGGCGGGTGAGCAATTGGCTTGCGGGTCAAGCACAGAGAGTAACAGTGAATGGGGTAACATCAGACTGGTCACCTGTCACTAGTGGGGTTCCACAGGGCTCTATCTTGAGCCCTGTGCTCTTCAACATCATAAATTACTTGGATGAAGGACTGGAAGGGATACTAAGAAAGTTTGCAGATGACACAAAAGTGGGAGGAGCTGTTGGCTCCCTCGAAGGCAGGGAGACCCTGAAGAGAGACCTCAACAAATTAGGGGACTGGGCAATCACCAACCACATGAAGTTCAACTAGGAAAAGTGCCAGATTCTGCATCTGGAATGGGGCAACTGTGGCTGCACATACAGGCTGGGGAATGAGATGCTGGAAAGTGGTACCAGGGAAAGGGACCTGGGGGTCCTGGTCGATGGCAAGTTGAATCTGAGTCAGCAGTGCCCTGGCAGCCAGGAGGGCCAAACGTGTCCGGGGGGGCAACAGGCAACGCATTGCTGGCCAGTCAAGGGGGATGATTGTCCCACTCTGCTCTGCACTGGTGCAGCCTCACCTTGAATATTTTGCGCAGTTTTGGGTGCCTCAACATCAGAAAGATCTTAAGCTATTGGAGATCTTCCAAAAGAGGGCAACAAGGATAGTGAAGGGCCTTGAGGAGAATCGATATGAGGAGCAGCTGAGGTCACTTGGTCTACTCAGCTTGGAGACCACACAACTTGCTTGTAGGGGAACAGGAGGGGTAGGCACTGATCTCTTCTCTGTGGTGACCAGTGACAGAACCCAAGGGAATGGGCTGAAGTTGTGTCAGAGGAGTTTTAGGTCAGATATTAGAAAAAGGTTCTTCACTCAGAGGGTGGTTGGGTGCTGGAACAGGCTCCCCAGGGAAGTGGTCACACAACCAAATCTGAAGAGTTCAGGAAGCGTTTGGATGATACATGCTCTGACTCATGGGGATGGTGCTGTGCAGGGCTGAGGGTTGGACTCGATTATCCTTGTGTTCCCTTCCAACTCAGCATATTCTGCGATTCTGTAATTTTCATTAACAAAAGATGAAACACCATATTCCAGGGAGATACATGCACTAGATCCAGAGTCTTTTGTAGGCTTGAATTCAGACTTGATTGTTAGTGTACATAAGCTGTCACGCATCAGCAATCTACCTGAGATGACTGTAGTGAAGCATTCCTTCAAGATATGACCCATCTGTCCTGCAGTTGGTGGGGCTAATGCAATCCTGAGTAGAACGAGCTGGGTTGGAATCTTTGTGGTCACATGTCAAAAAATTCACAAGGGACACTCTGGAGCTCAGAAGAAGGCTGTTCCAACTGCGCAGTGGTTGCTCTATCCCCAAAGCTGCAGGACTTCTGTGTTTCCCTGTGCCCAGGTTCAGTCAGTATCAAGGCTGGGTTCACATTACCAATGGGAATGCATACACACTGTGCACACACAGCCAGCCACATAGGTCATCACCAGTGGAAAATAGTGACCCATCTGCACCTACATGGATATATAGGTCTTGTGTAAACATGATCAGCATGGACTGCCCAGTGCTGTTCCTCTCCTCCTACTGGTCAGGATTGAGGTCTGATAGTGGTATGTATATGTATATATATATATTACACACACATATACACTGTACGCATCACTCCAACTGCTGACCTTAGCCTCTCAATCAATCCAGTAGCTGACCCCAGATCCCTAGTCTTCCAGTTGTTTGCATCTGCACATTTGAACACCCTGAGGTTTGCAGCCTCACTCCTGTGGCTGGTACTCAGACTTCTACACACACATGCAGAGTTAGGTGTTTACAGTAAATCATCCCAGTTCTGTGGGAACGGAAGCAAAGGAGTTTTTTTCCATTAGGATAGGGCCAAGTGATTAATTTTTTATATAGCTAGACAGACACAAGAAGAAGCTGACAAGTCCCAGGATTTACTGTGAATAATTCCCTTGCACTGTGAAGTATACCAGAATATGTACTTCTCCACTTTGCCACAAATGAAATCCTGACAGTGTATTGAAAAAAAGTTTCTTGTAACATGGAAACATATCTTGCCAAAGTGCTCTGAAGATGTGTATTCTGAAAAGTTGAAATAGAAAAAATATTATAAACATGACCCTAGTATTAAAATATCAGTATCTGATATTCAATAGAATGTCATAGGTCTTGGTCAAAACCAGCACACCAACCATATTTCAGAGATTAGAAATCCCTATTTTACTGGTGAATTTGGTCACATTTTAAAATATACTTGGCTTGCCTTGTGTTTCCTAGTCTGGATCTTTCCTCTCACAAACAGTCTGAAATAAACTCATTTTGAATTTACGTAGTGCCTGACAGAAAAATGTAAAGTGAGTGCTAGTGAGAAAGCAATAAACATGAATTGGCAACTTGATTTTAGTAGTGTGTTGTGTATTGGGAGGTTTTATATGCTATCAGTGTACATGCCTATATATTCGTCTCCCTATAAAATGGATTTTACTCCAGCAAATTGGATTACGGCAGCATATTAATCGTAAGAAGGACATACCTTATTTAGCTATAAACTGCCTTCTTGCATCATTTCAGACACAAAATGCAGAAATAACGTATACTCAGCAGGCCCATTTTATGTTTTTCTTCAGCAAAAAGTTTACAAGTTCACAACTTTTTTTTCTTTCTACATAAAGTAATTTTAGAGAATCTGCAATAGGCTAAGGACTAAGAAACAGTAAATGACAAAAAGAAGGCCTTTGAATGAAATGGATATTTCCACATTTCATTCAGACTAAAGTATCAGGATTTCTTCAGTTCAGATTGCAGGCATTAATGCTCCCACGCTGACACAAATTTTACTTCAACTATCTAGGAAGCTGAGTTTAATAGAAAGAGTGTAAACAATAGGAACTCAAATGAGAGTATATGTCTCCTCTTGACTAAATTTTTTAAAATAAGAACATTTTTAGGTCATATTGCAGCTGGGTAATAAGGCTTGATATCTTTTTACTGACAGGGCTTTGCAAAATTTAACTAGTTTTACAGACATAATTACATAATTAATCAAACAAATGCTTTTGTTTTCATGTTTTCCCATGGAAAAGCTGAATTTATCTAGCTTTCACAAAAATGGAATACTATTATCATCAACCTGTAAGCTGTTTTAGTTTACTACTCCTTAAACAATCATATTGGGCTTAAAAATTTGCAAAAGCAAGGTTGAATGATTAGTGAACATGATTAATGTACACTAGGGATTTCATATAATTCTTCATAGCTTTTAAAACAATTGGATTAATGATAATAAATTGATTAGTTGCATCTTCTCATCCCTTTCCATCTCCTTTCTGTTTGTTTTCCATTTCCTTCCCTATTTTCTCCTCCTCTGTTTAGCTGATCCCCTCTATTCTTTCTGTTCCTCACTCTCTTTTATTTCCCTCTTTTATATTTATTCCTGAATTTTCCTTCTTTTTCATCCCATTTTCTCTTTTTTTTCCCTTTCCCCTTCCCTCTTTATTTCTTGCCTTGCTTTGATTATGATTATTAAAATTTTAGTGATTTTCTTTAAAGAAATTTGGCAGAAATGGAGTAGAAAGAGAGGAAAGAGATTCAGCTGACTGAGAGTAGTTAACAAATATTGTTAGAGACCCTGATACAGCTTTACCATAACGACAGCAACATAATACTGAGATTGACTTAAGTGGAAGTATCACTAAAGACACTGCAAGTCAAATTTTTATTTGAGATTAGCATAAAACACACAGTGGGGATTCCTCGTGGGCGACTAACTCACCTGATTGCTGTATTTCAGCTGGGCAGGCAGAGTCCCACTACCATCAATGGACACAAAGCCATGAATCTGTCCATTCATTTATGTCACTCATTTTAACTTGCCATCTTAATAACCACCTCATTTGCAGAGTAAAATGGGATAAATCCCATCTATCCTGTCAATACCTAGGTGAGAACTAGGGCACAATATTAAAGCACAATGACACTCCAAGTTGCCAGGCTTCCAACATAAAGAAGCATTTAAGCCAGTGCTGCTGGCAGTTATCTCCTGTACTCTGAATTCAGTGGAAAAGCATATTTTGTGCCCAGAGTATACTTTACTATAGACTTTTATAAATGTAACTTGAAAGTACCTAATATTACTACATAGGTAAGTACTGTGACCTTTCTGTCATGCTTGACTGTCTGCTGTTTTTCTGATAAAAAAGCACTATCCTTCTTAGCTTTATTTGAGATGATCTGTGGAGACTCTTGTGCATCTAGAAACAGCTGCAAAGATTGCATGTGTAATTGTAGATGGCTGGGATTCCATTAGAGACATTCAAATGCAAATGTAGCTGAACCAGGACACATAAACAATTTCATCTAAAGAAATATATTGATCTAGACAACAACCAACATTTTAACTTCCTTTACTCTGCTAGGGGGTTGGAAAGCCTCTTAATTTTTACCATGAAACTTGAGTCACACTCTGAGATATGTTTATAAGATCTGTTTGTTTGATTCTAGAAATGTGATCATATCTACTATTTGGATTCAAATTAGCTGTATGACACTGTTTCTTCCTTTTCCATTTGCTTTTTAATGCATCAAGAACTTGTGGATAAGGCTGAAATTTACCCATAGTTTTAAACCTCATTTATGTGTGAGGTGGTTGTTCATGAAATAATGTGTCTATTGTTCACATGGCTGCTAAATAGTAAAAATTATGTGATTCCATGTGTTGTGTTGTAGGAAAGAATAAAAAAAACACAGAGACTGATTATTTTGTGATTGTGTTTGTGTATGCATCTTTGTATGACAGAAATTTTACCTCTGACAATTTCCATTGTAAGATACTATATTCAGTTGCTTTTCTCTTTCCTGAATTTTATCTATTTAGACTGTATTTTGCCATGTTGGACATCACAAGCAAGACCTCTCCATTGCCAGAATCACTGTCTACATCATAAGTTGTTATTTAAATTAACACAGTTTATTTTGCATTGAGGAAGATTAGGTTCACAGATTTTATGTGTTGCTGGAAAGAATTTCCTGGAATCATACAATGGTTTGAGTTGGAAAGGACCTTAAAGACCAACTAGTTCCAACCCTCTTGCCATGGGCAGGGAACCTTCCACTGGGTCACTTTACTCAAGCCCTATGCAGCCTCGTCTTGAAGACCTCCAAGATATGGGCAACTTGTTCCATCACCTCGCCACCCTCAGAATAAAGAATTTCTTCCTAGTATCTAATCTAAACCTACCCTTCTTCAGTTTAAGACCATTCCCCTTTGTACTATCACTACAAGCTCTTGAAAAAAAGTCCCTCTCCAGCTTTCTTGTAGACCCTCTTTAAGTACTGGGAGGCTGCTATGTTTCCCAAAGCCTTCTCTTCTCCAGGCTGAACAGTCCCAACTCTCTCAGCCTGTCTTCACAGAAGAGGTGTTCCAGCCATGTCATCAACCTGTGGCCTTCTCTGGACTCATTCCAACAGTCTTTTACGTGTTGAGGTCCCCCCTCCCAGTACTCCAGGTAGAGTCTCACAAGAGAAGAGGAGAGAGGGATAATCACCTGCTCCGATCTGCTGGCCACACTTCTTTTGATGCAGCCCAGAATGTGGTTGGCTGCCTGGGCTGTGAGGGCACTCTATTGGTTCAAGTTCGACTTTTCATCCACAAGCACTCCCAAGTCTTTCTCCGTAGGGTTGCTGGAAATACTGAGGGCAATGAGTGAGCTTCATGTTGATCCTTTCCTCTATTTACTTGTTCTTGTCATCATTATAAACCTTTCTGTGAAGGTAGTTTCAAGAACATTTGTCATGGAGAAAATCTTAAAATATGTTTTAGAAGATGCCAATTTCTGCAGTAGAAGAATTTAATTACAAGTCAAAATTGAGCTGCACTAGAACAGTCATTTGTTTGCTGTAGCAGCATAGATTTCTCACTACCAAGGAAAATGATGTAAGTAAAAAGGGATTTGTTTAAAGGTCTAATTAAGACAAAACAATGCAAGGCTTTTAAAGGCTATTGAAATATAATATTTTTTTACTTCAAGCCGAGGAAGAAATTCTTTAGCAGTCAAGTAAAAAAACCACTTAAACTCACTAGAAGGTGAACATAAAAATGAACCAGATCACTGCAGATTTGATTAGTGTAAGTCTTTTACATAGACATATGCCTACAAAGTAGATGTCTTGCTATTGTGTATTAAGGAACAAATTGATCTATCCAATATAAAATCAGATTAAATTAGTGGAACTAGCATATAGGCTAGTGATCTAGGAATAAGGAAAGACGGGGTTCCCTTGACATGTTTCTATGGGAGGGTAAGGTGCAAGAACAGTTAGCAAGCTGATATTTGCAGGCTTTCTAATTCCGTATCTTCTTCTGTTTCTCCCTGGTGGGACAGAGTACATGCCTGCCTTAATGCCAGTGGTGCCCAGCCCCACCAGAGAGATGTGGTCCCTCCATATGTGTTTTTAAGTTTACTCTAGAGTTACTCCAAGTAAAGCTGAAATTACTACAGGGAGGCTGAAATTACTTGAAGTTTGCTTCTGTTACAGGGGTTGGTAGCATGAACTGAAATCAGGTCAAAGACCATTTTCTCTCAGGAGAGATTTTTCACAGAATATAATTGAGCCACTGGTTTGCCTGTGTGATTTCCAGCCTTTAACAGAGACAATCATTTATTTGGGTGGCTGATATTGCCCTCACATATGTTTTTCAGACTATTTTCTTATTTTAGCTATCTCAGTAGAATCTGTTCTGTAACCTTTTCTTTCATAGATAGGAAACTGGCAGCATAGTCTTAATAACATTTGTTTCAGTCTTACATTATTGTGACATCCGGGTACATGTACCTTTTAAAGACTGCAGAGATACTGGAAATAGCCTTCAGTAAACCAGATTGCTTTGATAAGCAAGTAGCAAGCAAACTCATTAGAAGAAACCTAGCGACAGAAGCAAAGAGCTCTACTTGCCCTTGCAGAATAAATACTGCAGTGTAGCATGCATTTACACTGCTTCCAATATATGAGCTAGCTCATTTAAAATGAGGTCAAGTTGTTCTAACATTACACTGCAATCTAGAGCAAAAACATATGTCTATCTATATCAATATATAACACAGATTCTGCTGGCTGGACATTGTTTTTCAGGATTAATATCTCACTGGACTTTATGATCTTTTTAGCTGCTGAATAGTTCTTCTTCCATCTCTTCAGCTTAAACTGTTTCACAGACAGTATTGTTGAAACTCAGTAAAATTTCTAGGCAGGTTCCAGCACCTGTTGTATTACCTCACCAAGTTTTGTTGGGATTTCTTCTGCCAATTGGTTTTGACCACACTCTAGTGCATGACATTCTTCCTCCAGTCTTTTACATCAATAATAAACCTAGAAATAGATTTTAGCCATGTTTGAGCCTATGATTTGTTTACAGTTTTTTTCTCCCCCACCTAATCACCAGTTCTTCTCTCATCCTCCTCTTTTTATTCTATCTTGTAATTCAAACAACTTTTTATCAACCCTGCAGTCTCTGGAGGTCCTAGATTTCCATCTTTTCTCTAATAGACTCAAATTTTTTTCTCTCTACCGCTGTCTCTGTGATGTCTACAACATCATCATATAATTTCTTAGGAATGTATCCAAATATTTAATGATAAAAATATTTCATACAACACCTTTACAATTGCTGTAAAAGTTGCAAAACTCTTTCTGTATCATTAAGTATCTATTAAATATGTCCAGTAACCAAAATCCTATGTAGCCCTAGCCCGTCCAATCCTCACAACTTTCAGTTCATAGAATGACCTTCTTGCTGTAAAGGAAGCAATCAGTCTTCTGAGTCTTTATCATTCAAAGATGGAAAAAAAAACCCCAAACCCAAGCTGTAATGCAATTGATATTTTTCATTGTAACAAGAAGATATTCTGATAGGTAATACGTTTTTCATAACATTTATGTCAGGACAATTTATTTTTATTTGGCAGGCTGGTGTTTGGGTGATGGTCATAGAACTGACTTAGTCTTACTTCACTGGCTAATAAGTCGATGGTTCAAGGAGTAATGAAAGTGTAAGACTAAAGCAAGTAAATTATTTGCACAACCACAGGGTCTCCAAGCTGCAGCACAAGGACAAAGTTGCCTGTGGACAGAGACCTCTAAAGAAACCACTTTGGACCAAACAGTTTCCTATAACGCAAAGGACTTTACAAACTTGGGGTAGGAGACCTGGCAGAGGGGATGGGTGTGTTTATTCTCATCTTCTTCATATCTAGATTAATGTGTTAGTATATTTTAGGTAAAAATAAAGCTTGGGTTTTAAAGCTGAGAAGAGCAGGCAGCAGTTCTAGCTGTTGCCTACCCTTTTGGCCAAATGCTCTCTCTGGAGGAGGTACTCTTCATTGCTAGGCAAAGCCTTAACATCAGCAAGAGGACATCCCTGAGGATGCAAGTGCAGTGGACAATGCGGGAAGCAGGCACCCTGGAGCAGAGGAGGGAGCTTGCCTGTACTTGTAGATGGTTACCTTGGGAATGCACAATGGTTCCTTCAGATTTTATTGTGGCTTGGGAAAATGCTGAAATTTCCTGTACTAGAAAGCAAGGCTGAAAGAAAGAGTTTATCTTATCAATGAGCAGAAAGTTGAGTCTGTATTTTGTTTTTTATCACCCAGTAAATTGATGTTTTCCCTTTGTAAGAGTAACCATTTTTGTTTACTGCAATCTAAGTTTAACACTGAAAGTTTGAGAGACAGGTCTATTGTAAAGGCTGCAAAATGTTAAAAAAATATTTTTAATATATAACATGGAACATATACGTGTGCATAGAATATATTTAATTACTATTTTTAACAATTTGTAGATGAAATTTAGAAATTCAGAACACTAGAAGACACACAGTAAATTAGAGACAAAGTAAAGAAACAATATTCCTATTTCCCAGTTTTAATGTTATTTGTTATGTTTCAAAGACATCTTGTATTACGTTGAACCGGTCATTTTACTTCCATGACTTTTATACAAGAAAAGTTATGAAAGGTTGATTATAAGAGTGTAGGGAAGAAATAACTTTGAATAAGCTAACTACTGAAGCAAATTATAGAAATAGGAAAATGTAAAGCACATCTAAACCAGGGAAGGTTGCCCAGTGGTCTTGGAATTAGACTTCACATGCAGAAGAGATGTATTTGGCATCTGGAATATATTCAGTCCAGAGGACAAGCAGAAACCCACTTAGATAGAGGTATTAGTGCATCAAAGAGGAAAGGATACAAGGACACATATATGATGTAGAGTGAGGCCAAATCTTTATTGAGACAGGTAACATGCCTCATCCATGTAGCTGTTCCAACCTCTGACATCCATCTAGAAATAAAAATAACATCTCAACCTGAATAAGATGACCATATCTGATTGGAAAGATGGATTAAGATCTGGTAACCACTGATAATTCTGACTAGTCACCAACATATGAATGGATTAATATTTGGAGCTAAGTGGATTGCCTATATTAAAGGTTTTAATATTAATTTGTAAGTATTTTAAAACACTATAGATTAGCTCAGATAAATGCTCTACAACATTAAAGCATTAACCTAATATTTTTAGTCCAAGATGTGACATATTTATTGAACCGAACAAATTAAAAACATATAGTACCTGTATCTAGAGACAAATGCATCACTGCAGTGCCTACAGTCTGAGACAGTTAATTGTGCTCATTATACCTCCAATTTTTTTGTTAGAAAAATAAGAAAGAAAAACTGTATTTCATGGCCAAAAATAAAAAAAAAATTAAACTTTCTGCCACTACTCTCTGTAGATTGTTTAAATGAAATTCCAGTGTTTTAAGTGAAATAAATATGTATTTTGAAAAGTTTCCCATTAAAAATTGAATAATAACCATATGAGCTTCGGCCCGCAGTGAACCTTGTCAGCAATGATAAGATAGGCTTCAGTCCATTTAACTTTTAATGAATAGTTATGTACGTAGTTAGTTATTCTGTATTATTCTGTATGTTGGATTCAGTTACTGAGCACATCCATTTCCATAGTGATAAAGGGCTGCCATTCCATAATTACTCTATAAAAAAAAGCCCACACATTTAGAAGGCATGGATCTGCTTGTGCTGACTTCATGTCAGAAAGTATGAGCTTGAGAGCATTTTCCATGCATTTCTGTACTCTTTTGCATTTTGCCTACTAGCTTTTTTCAAGGCTTTTAAAATGCATCTTTATATGAATATTTAGGGTTTTTTAAATGTTTTGAATAATTGTTTTAAATAACAAAAACACTGATATGAGGATTGAGTTCTAATAGGCAAAAAGAGTGAGTCCATCATTAATTAATTCCTTCTACTTGAGGGCATTGGTCATCAACTGTCTGGTACTAAATGACCCTGATTGGTTGGGAATTCAAAATAGGGCACAACCACAGTGAATTTTCAAGTTTGTAGACCCATTAATTTTGATCCATAGTTTAGAGAAATTCTGAGAGCATAAGATCTTAGGAATTAAATAAAAAGTAGAATCCAGACTGAATTAAATTGTGTTTTGTACTTAAAACCTGATGGGATTCAGGTGTTAGTTGGAATTTTGTTTTGGTTCTTTTTCTTTGTTAGAAAATTGATTTGGTTGTGTGCACATATTTCTCATCCATAGAGCAGGAAACACTTTTCAGTTAATTTTAACTTGCCAATCACCCTTGATGAGCTGAACCAGAAGGGCATTGTTTGGTGGCTGTCCCTTGGGACCAACGTAAATATAGACTGATTTAGGGCTGTTGTTTTTCAGAAATACAGACCCTATCTGAAGTCTAGGTATCTGAGTAGAGTTCCCAAGAAAGTACCTCTATCAGTTGAGAAACTGCATTTCAGAGTCTGGGTCTACCAGCACCTGGTCTTCTCAGGAGGGATCTGTTTTCTGCATTCATGTTCTCAGAGAGTCTAATTGGTGAAAATTTATCTTCAAACCAGACACTATATTTATAGCAGCAGGATAGTTTGCCTGAATTTTGGCTGGGAGACAGACTTCTCTTCATTTTCCTGGACTTTCAGATCCTTCCCACATGATAGGATCTTCATTCTCTTTTTGCTTTATTGTTGATTTTCTTTGTATCTGAAATTCTCTTTTCAATTCATCTCTCTTGAACATTTTCAACCCAACTTACAAACATTCATAGTATAATATATTAGTGGAAGGACACATTTAGCTTCCTAGAGTAGTAGATTAGAAAAGTCTTGATAGACTTTGCATCATTTCAGGCACAATTTGTACTCCTTCTGACCATGGCCAATAAGTAATCCATACTTTCTTTTGCCTTTTTATCACTCAATTTAAAGAAAAGGAAGGTGACAATTTCTTCTCTTAGCTTCTTGCGATATAATTGCTGCTATAAAAACAACTGTGGTTATTGCAAGCTTTGTAACATTCAATGGTATTGTTGTTTTAACCATCAGTTATTCTTCGCAAGGGAGGAGATTAGTTCATTAGTGTGATTTCTATACATAGTTTTCAGTTTAGCTTATTTTACAAATAATTGCTATTAACTAATAGTTTTATTTCTTCCAGGGAAAATTTAGGGGTTTTGCTGAAGAGTCATGAGTCTACAATCTCTCTTATCTTTTCTGAGAACATCTCTTAAATGCAAAGCTTCCAGGTCTTATATTTGACCACTTTGATTGTCACTGTAATTGATTTTACCTTTGTCTTGGCATTATGATTGTTTTGTAATTTGTTGATAATTAATGGCTGTCCTCTGGTTACCCTGCTTGGCTAAGCCTGAGGTATAAACCAAGTTTCTTTTGACTCTGACTTGTCCTAAAAGATGTCAAAAACTAGTTCAGATTTATCATATGGGGAAAAAGGAGACTCAGCACATTCATGGCATCCTCAGCCTCTCAAATGAGCAGATGGAGAGCTACAAATGGCTTTGCAGAATGCCAGCTTTCTTTTTTAAAGAGATATGCATGGGGACTTCACTTTCCCTGTTTCTAGGGTGGTCCACATCATCTTTGTTACAAAAACATTTGGCACAGTGGTAAAAAAAATTTTTATGGACAAGCCATAGGCAAAAATTTCAGCCCCTATATATTTACTTAACGTTCCTTTTCTTGCCTCAAGTTGAGATGTCAAAGTTGACAGTGTAATACCTAAGGCCGATTTTGAGATCGATCTGAGATTTATCAGAGACTGTGATTTTTGTTTTGTTTTGTTTGTTTGTTTGTTTGGTGGGGTTTTTGTTTGTTTATTTATTTTAACTGCAAGTGAAAAGGTGAGCTTGTGCTTACATAGCAATGAGGATGCAGCAGCTGAATGTATTCCTGGGTGTTTCAGCAGTACCTGCTATCATATTAATTTTGTTTCATCTGTAAGCTTGCTTAGTATCCCTTCCAGTGCTGTGTCCAAGTCATTTATGAAGATGTTGAAGAGCACAGGGCCCGAGATGGAGGCAGTGACAGGTCGCCAGACTGATGTTACCCCATTCACTGTTACTCTCTGTGCTTGACCCTCGAGCCAATTGCTCACCCACCACATGATGTGTTTATCCAGCTGTGTGCTGGACATTTTGTCCAGAAGGATACTGTGAGGGATGGTATGGAGAGCTTTGCTGAAATCCAAAAAGATTATATCAACCGGCTTCCCTTGATGAACTAGGTGGGTTACCTTGTCATGGAAGGAAATCGGGTTTGGTAAGCAGGTCTTTCCCCTCATGAAGCCGTGCTGACTGTGATCGATGACAGTGTTGTCTTTCAGGTGTTTTTCAGTACTTTCCAGAATAATCTTCTCCATAACTTTACCAGGTACTGAAGTGAGACTGACAGGCCTCTAGTTTCCAAGGTCCTCCTTCTTGCCCTTCTTGAAAACTGAGACAACATTCACCAGCTTCCAGTCAGCTGGGACATCTCCAGATTCCCAAGACCGCTTAAAAATCATCGAGAGAGGTTTTGCAATGACATCAGCCCACTCTTAGAGGATTCTTGGATTAATCCCATCAGGCCCTCTAGATTTGTAGGGATCCAGCTAGAGCAGCAGATTCTGCACAGTTTCAGGCAAAACTGGGAGTTGATCATTCTCACAGTCATGGTCCTCCAGCTCAGGTTACTGAGACCCCCTTGGTCCCTCATCCATGTTGAATATAGAGGTAAAGAAAGAATAAAACACCTGTACCTTGTCTCTGTCCCTGTTTGTGAGGTGACCATCCTCAGCCTGTAACAGGCTGATGATACTACTACACTGCCTATTGCCATTAATGTATTCAAAAAACCTCTTTTTATTGTCCCCCACACTTCTGGCCAGTTTCAACTTGTTCTGTTGCCTTTAGAACACCCAGCTTATGTAATTGGTGGGGCAGGGAGAAGAGGAGTTTGTGTTGCTAATCAGATATGGCCATGAAAATTTTGAAAAGCATGTATAAATAATTGGATCTAGTTCTGTGTTGTATCATTTCAAAACACACAGGAGTAACTCCAACAAAGCAACTGCAAAAAGGTGGTATGAAACATCTGAAAATGGTGAATCATGGTATTCAATGATTTTAGAAAATGATTATAAGGGGAAAATCAAATTTGTCCTTATAAAATAAGAAAGTCAATGCACTTTTTAAAAGCTAGAATTTTCTTGTAAACCTGCACTTTAACGATGTTGAAATCTTTAATGCCAAATGTCATATCTGTAAAGGTGGAAAAGTGGTAAATTTCAAGACTGTATGAAAAACTTGGGGGACATTTATTTTGGAAATTATGTATGACATGACCTTCAACTCTTCATAATTTAATAAGAATTCAAGGCTAACTAATTAGACTTCAAAATGACAGATAAGTGCTAATTATAATTCCTTCTGAATAGACAAGGAAGGTTTTAAAAATAAAGGCTTTAGACTTTGCTACTACTTGATGAAGTACAGACAATATCTGCTAAAAAAAGAAAGTATTTTTCTTCTGGGCCCCCCCAGTAGTCATCTCCAAGATTTATTTCTTTCAAAAGAAGAAGTCGGTACAGCTCAGCCTCAGTCCAAGATTAAGTTCTAACAAATACTACAATGACCAAAAAAAATCATATTTTCTAAGTTAAAATCTTACACAAAATTTGGTTTCATATTTTTATTAAGCGTAAGCTAATACAGTTGGATTCCAAATATGAGGAATCTGATTTTTCAAAGTATTTTTTTCATAACAAAACTTCCTTAAGAATTATTATATTACTCTGCACTTCATGTTTCTACAGATTAGCTTACAAAGTGATCATTCGGCTATTCATTATGATAAGGGACTTGGCTTCATCACATAGAAAGACCTTATTTCAGAAATATACTTCTTAAATTTGGATGAGTGCATTTTTGGATTAAATTAAGCAAAAACATAAGCTCAGAAAGAGAGGCTGTCAAAAAACTACTACCAAAACCTAAACCCAAACCCCCCATTACAACCTGTCTCATTTATGGAGGCATATGAAACAAGGAAAAAACTAATGAAAGATATTATGTAATTAATATTCTGCAATCCTACCCTTTTGTAAAATATTCTAGTGCAGTATTGGGTTTGCATGACCAGGTTTTGGTAGTGGGGGGGGCTGCAGGGGTGACTTCTGTGAGAAGCTGCCAGAAGTTTCCCTAATGTCCAACAGAGCCAATGCCAGGTGGCTCCAAGACGGACTTACTGCTGGGCAAGGCTGAGCCAATCGGTGATGGTAGTGGGGTAACGTAGTCAAGAAGGGGAAGAAACTACTGTGCATGAGCAATTGAAGCCAGAGAAGAGCAAATAGAGAGTATGTGAGCAGACATGGAGATCAATGGAGAAGGAGGGGGAGGAGGTGCTCCAAATACCAGAGCTGAGATTCACCTGCTGACCATGGTGCAGACCATGATGAAGCAGGCTGTGTCCCTGCAGCACATGGAGGTCCGCAGTGGGGCAGAAATCCACCTGCAGCCCATGGAGGAGACCACACCAGACCAGGTGGATGCCCAGAGGAGGCTGTAATCCCATGGGAAGCCCACGCTGGAGCAGGCTCCTGGTAGGACCTGGTACGCCATGGAGACACATACTGGCGCAGTCTGTTCCTGAAGGACTGCAGCCCATGAAAGGGATCCGCGCTGAAACAGTTTGTGAAGAATTGCAGCTCATAGAAAGAACTCAGGTTGGAGAAGTTCAGAGGACTGTCTCCCATGGGAGGAATCATGCTGGAGACGGGGAAGAGTGTGATGAGTCCTCCCTGTGAGGAGGAAGGAACAGCAGAGACATGCGATCAACTAACTGCAACCTCCATTCCCCATTGCACTGTGCCACTCGGGGTGAAGGGTGAAGTTGTGGGTGAAGTTGAGCCCAGGAAGAAGGGAGGGGTGGGGAGAAGGTGTTTTGAAGATTTTTTTTTTTAATTTATTTTCTTGCTCTACTCTTGATTTGATTGGTAATAAATTAAAGAACTTTTTCCCAAATCATGCCTGTTTTGTCTATTACAATAACTGGTGAGTGATCTCTCTCTGCCCTTATCTTGACCCATGACTGTTCTATTTTCTCTCCCTTGGCCATCTGAGTAATATAGGGTGGTTTTGGTGGGCACTTGGCATCCAGTCAGTGTAAACTCACCACAGGAGTATATACTTGTTCTCAAATTATTAGGCTGTTTTGTCAAGTCAACAAAATATTATTTTTCTTTCTTGGTTTACCATCCTGAAATCCTGTGATGGTGAATAATTCTTGTCTAAGCTCTTCATGATCAGAAGAGGAATTTGTCAAAGAGCAGAGACCAGAAATTTTAGGAGTTGTTTTGTTCTTGCTATTTGCAGGAGTTTTTGTTGTTGTTGTCTTTAGTTTTTCTTTTTTTTTTTTTGAAAGAACAGTTTGTATTTACCTTTTATTTTGTCTTTCATCCTTCTAACAGGTAATTCCTGAATTTTTCTTTTCTATGCCTTGCTCCATACAGGTGAAGGAATTTGCCACACTGGACTATTTAGATAGCTGTTTGCTACTCCACTACATTTTTTATTAATAATATAACCTCCAATGTATATAGGAGGACTGAAATGGGAGTAAATCAAAATGGAGTTTGGGAATTGGCAAGAGGTGGGTTTGCTACCACTTACTAGACTGACAACCTGAGAGGAATTTGTTATTTTGCTAGTTCTGATATTTGCTATTTTTCTATAGCACTGAAACTGAAGAAAAATGTATATCTATATATTCCTGCCGGGGTATCTTGAATAAATACAGAGAAACACTGGAAGGAAGGAAGGAAGAGTGGAGTGAGATAGTATGGTAGTACTCAGCAGTGCACAGAGATTCCTGTATATATTTTTATATATTCTATAGTAACATAAACCCACAAACCCATAGCCTATTAATGTCATGTTTGATTTAATTTTCTCTTGTAAACAAACTCAATTCAAAGAGATCATGATAGGTTTCTGTAATTTTTTTCAGAATTCTTGTTCCTATTGTACTCCTCTCCTGCTTGGCTCATGTTGCAAACTTTTTTCATTTGCTTTCACATTTTCTACTATCTTTTTCCTCTTGTCCCAATCTGTGCCACAAAGTATACTGCTCACTACTTGCAGCTTCTAACTTATTCCCATAATATGAAGTTTTTGCAAGAAGAGGTCATCTTTGGAAACCTATGAGTCTATTTGAGAACTCTCTGAGTATTCCTATGCTGTCAAAGAATTTACTTATTTTGCCCCTAGTCATCCCAATCTCATATATATTGTGTTTATTCCTGTACTCTCCTTTGGTGTAAATCAGTTCCCATCTTGATGAAACCAGAGTGTGTTTCTGGAGGTAGTTCTCAGAACCGTGTCCTGTAGAGATGTCATGTTTTCCCACACAGAGACCCTGGATGCCCCACACTCCTGCATCCAGAGCCTAGAAGTAGAAGTCTGCTTTAGAATCCCGAAATGTAAGCCTCAGGTGATTTCAAATTATTTCAACCTCAAAAGCTCACAGAAAACTGTGATTTTTAAAAGCTTTGAGTGATCCTCTTGGGAAAGGAGACCCAAGACAAGTACTAGGCTGGGTGGAAGTGGTCAGCCTTGCGGTGGTGCATCCCCCACCACCTCCTTCCATTCTCGGATCTGATCCCAGAAGAACCTGATAAGCCTTAGTCAAACCGCGTGAGTGGTGAAGTGTCCCTCGACTGTACCAATAATCATGAACCTTGCCATCAAGCTGTAAAGTCGCCATTTTCACTAATTCACATTCATCCCTGCTTTTGCCAATACCTTTGACAGTGTTTCTTTAAGTGGCCAAAACACTCATTCATGACAAGTCTCCCCAAAGAGGGTCTGACTCTCAGCAGTCTGTACAGGAGTCTCCCTGTACAAGTTGGTCTAAAATGTAGAAAACTTATTAGAGCAAAAGCATTGCACCCAGCAGAAATTAGTAAAGAATATTTAATGTTAACTAATAACAACTCATACAAAGCTAATTACACTCTCCTCTCCCCTCAGTTTTTCACAAACTTTTTTTTGTGTGACTTATTATTCTCCAGGCCATTTCTTTATGTCACAGTCATTATACTATATATATCTTATTCTTGTCACTCATTATTTACTTTTTTCTTTGAATTTTGATGAAGTTTTTACTACAGATAATACCTAGTTACAATTAACTAAATTCTTCTATGTACATAAAATTTTGTGAAGAGGCAATATTTCTCACTGAAGATACTTAAAACAGTTTTTGCAATTAAATTTATTTAATTTTAATACTGCCAAAATCAATCAGAAATAAAAGGAAAAGCTCATAAAAACAATCTCTAAAACCATCCAAATATGTTATATTTATTTTTAATTTACCTGTAAAAATGAAACAACACTCTGTGTCTTCTAGGGACATTCCTATAAAAATTCAAGAATACTCTATGTGTAAAGTCCCATTGGAAACATACAAAATACTTGATGCCCTTTTATTTCAGAGCAGAGAAAATGATTTGACTAATAATTAAAGAAACATTCCTTATTTGTTCACACAGAAAAAAATATTCTGGTGTTTTCATGCAGGTTATTGCAAGAGTTTTATGCTGCAAGTCACTTATGCACTGAAGAACAAAATAAGAAAGATTTAAAATGAGTGAGCAAAATGAGATCACCATGACAGAACAAATAACAAAGCAATCCCTCTGAAATTTGCTGGAAATGGACATAAAGAAATGAAATACTGGGAGAGTAATGAGCTAGATATGAGGGAAATGGAACAACCCATAAGCCATCTTGAATACCAGTAGGGAAATCTGGAATTAGAACTGCAGGTAGATGAATTCTGTAAAATGCAGTAAATTGTGCAGAGAAATGAAAAAAAAACCCAAAAAACCAGAAAACCAACAAACTCGAATCTGGTCTCAGTTTATGAGTTATTAGGTAAAATTACATTGTGGTTCATAATCTAAATTTTAAATATAGAAACTATACCAAGTTTAGAAAATTCCTCCAGTAGGGATTAGTGAGATGGGACAGCACTCAGGGGAAAATTGTATGCTCTTGTTCCGGTCTTACACTTCTATATCCAGATCTGCTAACAGCTGGTGATGAGGATGAGGTACTACAATGGATGGGCCTTTAAAAAACAAAATATGCTCATTCTCGTGCATTTGAGGGGTGCAGTTTCATGAAAATGTTCATTTTGTTATGGTGCTCTGAACACAGCTTGCCACTCAAGAGAGAGGTGTATATATATAAAGGTGTGTGTATAAAACCTTTTTACACCAGTATAACTGCATCAAGTGGAGAGTGGCGAGTGCATGGCTATATTTAAACTACCACCAATAGATTTCTTTCTTTTTGCGATCTGGATTTAGACAAATGGCAATTGTTTCTGCAAACAATAACTTAAGCAGGAAGTGTAATGTGTGATGTGCCATGAACAACAGCTTTCACAGGTCACTACACCCACCCGCCTCAGTTCCTCCTCTTGCACGTCAATTAAATCACCTGTGCTCTCTCCAGAGGTAGTATTTATCAGCTCTGATGGGCAACTACAATCACTAGAGAAGTGGTAGAGAGCACTTACAGCAAAAATGATAATAAGAGGCTTTTGGAGGCTAACAAAAGCCAGTACCATGCAATTTACTCCAGTCTCATACTGTTCTTGGCTTTTGATGTCTGTAAGTCACAGCAGATCCTGCCTTTAATCTCTACACATGTAGCTTTAGTAACACTTCTTATGGGAATATAAATTGAAAGGTATAAATGCAATACAGGGAGTGGAAAGAATCTGTGATTTACAGGCTCTCAGGGGCCCAGGACTACTAAACAGGTTTTTTCCATGAAGAAACAGTGCATGGGAGCAGCTAGACCATTAAAGAGAGATCCAAGATAAAAATTACAACACAGGTGATGTGTAAGCTGGCATAGGCACAATGCAGGAAGAATCACAAAACTGCAGATGAAACTCGAAGAGTAAATTTATTTTTGTTCGCTCACCAACTGTGGGATGCCTGAAGCAGGACCCAGACAGAGGTACAAAAGTGGGGATGCAGGCACTGCTGTCCATGCTACAGGATTACACTACCTGCTGTTTTTGTCTGTCTATCAGGGATTCACACGGCTGTAATTTATCTCTGTAGTTTGATCCTTCCCGTAGCAGATCAGGAACCTCAAGCATGTTTGATAGGGTACCTTTACGTCTATCACAGACCTACTTTATTTAAATACAGACGTTCTACTTGTCAAACATGCAAGACTAAACAACAATTAGTATGATATATGTGTTTTTCTATGCCCCAGCTGCAAGTCACTTGAGTATGTTTACAATCCTCCTTGCCAATCTCCCATTATTTTCCCACAGATGGGAACCTATTTCTTCTGCGTGGTGAAGTGGCATTGTCAAGGCACTATGGAGCGAGCAGGGGTTGCATTCAATTATTGCCTATGTTAGCCTAGGACCCTGCACTCCTCCAGAAGTGAGGAGGCAGGCCACAAACACCCTGGATATTCATTCAGCTGTTCACAAGCTTCATCATGAATGCTGTCATCCAGGGGCAGTGGAATAGGTTAAGGGTTGTGAATGGAATAGGTTAGGGTTTGTGAGACACTGGCTTATTATAGAATTATAGGCTCGGACCAACTCAAGTGTGTGTGTGGTGCGGGGGAAGGGACAGGTCGAATTTCACAAAGATGCAGTAATGCCCTGCCCCCATCCAGCCCCTTGGAGTCTCCTTGGGCAGCCTGGGGGTAGCTGTCAGTCAAAAGCATCCTGGAAGCACTGCCCCATACCCCACCCAGGAGCCCCTGACCCAGTCCCAGATTGGCTGGCACACTGGAAGTCCCACCTGGGGGCAAGGGGGTGTCACCACAGCAAGGCCAAAGCAAATAAAAGCAGCGGCATGTGTTCTCCATGTTGTTTCGACCCTGTCTTCTGAACATGTGAAAGCTGGACTTACCAGTCTGGGTGATAGCTATAATTCTCTCTTCTTCTCCCTTTATTTCTTCTTCTTCTAATCTCCTTTCTTAATATTTTGGGTAGCTTTTAACCAGATGGGTTGAATTTAACTGAGTTGTATGGCTTAGCATGTGCTAAGTCAATGGTTTGTGGAATGCTTTCTTTTGGTTGAATGTTGCCCTTCAAAATTTTTAACAAGTGCCCTTATTTTCTAAAGTTTGCCGATAAAAGCATGGTATTTTTGACCTCCTGAGAAACATGTGCAGTGTCCTCTTCTTTGTGCTTTTTCTTAAGTTATTAAAAGAACTGTAGGCTCCTTCAATAAATTTGGCCAGCAAAGTTTTGGAGCCTTGTATATTTTTAAAGTAAAACCCCTTCAATAAGCTTGTAGCTTGGAACCTGGGGTCTTACAGAGCAGATGGTTTCTTAATAGAACCAATACAATCCATTGCAGTAGTGGCTGAAAAAGCTGAGGGTGAGATGGAATTGCTGTCCTTTAAAAATAGCAGTGTTATGTACCAGTTTGTTACGATTCTTTACTAGTCTACACATGTAAAACTAAGATTTTAGTTTTTTTCTTTTCAGACTAATATGGGATTATCTGGTGAAATAACAAAATGATGTTTTGGGCCAAGTCAGGAACCAGGACATCAGCATTTCAATTTCATGATAATATAATATTACATATGAACAAAGGAAGGTAGGTTCATTGTTTGCACATAATTTTCCTTGCCATATGTTATGATCCAGTTATTAAAATTATTAGAAATGTCTCAATCTGAATGAAGATGCAAATGAGACCAAATGCCAAAGTCAACAGTATGGATTTTATTTAATGGTAAAGTGAGACAGAGGAAGAGAGATAGAAAGAAATAGGAAAAAGGAGGCGGGGTGGGGAGAAGAAAGAGAGTGACAGAGAGAGATTAAAATAGAAAATGTATCACCACTCCGTAGAACCCATCCTGTCAGTCCAGTTCTTCTGGTCTTCTTTCCCAACTTAAGTGTTCTTTCTGAGAAATAAGAAAAGAGGTCTTAGTAAGAGAGGTTTCTGATTTTCACCCCGTCTCTGACACAGCTGTGATCATAAAATTTAGTCACTGGGGGCCTAATTGCTAGTTTGGGGGTCTAAACTGTCTTTAGATGCAACCGTGTAACTAAATCAGTTCTCAATATGAGCTGAATTCTCTGTGAAGTCACAATTTGCTGAAATGGTTGGTTTGATTTTGTGATAGCTCTTCATAAATATTATACGTGTTTCTAAGAATATCGTACATGCCCTCTGTTTTAGTAGACATATCTGCCATATTTCAGTGTTCTCTTCTGTAGTCTGTAAAGTGGTGACAAAATTTTTCTGCGTTCTCCAGCTGATGTTTATTGAAGAAATAGTTATGTACAGTGGCTATTAGAAAGTTAATGTTTTATTACATAGTACTTAATTTTCAAAAACTGTTTTTTGTTTAATTGCATTTTATAATTTATTCAGATGACATTGATGAATTATTTACATTAGGAAATTCTTATAGGGTACCTTCCAGTCATATTTATGAGTAGTTTGTCCTTCATTAACAACTTTACAGAGTGGATGTTAGTTTGCAATGATGCAATGGTTTTGGGGAATTACTTATTTCTCTGTAGCAAAGTTTTGATTGAATTATTATACTGTTAACAATAAAAGTTTGAATGCCAAATTTGCTATTTTTATATTTTCGAGTGAGTGCAAGCATCAATGTATATAAATTTTTGCAGCTAAAGTATCAATCACCAATCTTCTGTTTAAAAGCTTTCTTTTATGGAGGGTTCAAATGCTCTTAATTTGGGGAATAAGCAGTGTTTGTTTGCTTCTTCAGCTCCTCTGTGCCCTCCTGAAAGATTCAGTGATATTAATGTTTTCTGTTAGGAAAGGACAAGTAGGAAATAGCACTCAAAGTATGCAAATTACATTCACCATAAGATGATATCTGTAGTGCAGCCTCAAAAAGCTATAGGGGACTCTGTTTCCTCCAAGGGTATTTATTTGATTGTCTAATAACCAAACTAGAAAACGTATCTAATAACAAAGCTTTTACTTAGAATGGCAAATGGTTAACAGTTCTTAGCATGGGGTCATAAACTTTCAGATTAGGTTAAAAAAACCACTTTTCTTAAAACTGTCTTAAAATACTTAAACTAGATCCCTTGTTGTGCTGAGCATCCTGTCAGATGTGCTTGTAGAATTCAACTGAGACTTGAAGGTGTTCAGACCCCTAACTTTTCATTGATTTACAGGGGAATATCATCCATATTTAAAAAAATTCTTTAACTCATTATATTGCCCTGCAGAACCATTCTCTCTGTCATAATCAAGGCCTGAAAAAAGGTGTAAGACCTTGCTGTATGATCTGCCTCTGCTGCTTTTCTGAATAATGAATATTTCCCAAACTAGTCTCATTCCTATTGACTAATACAGGTGGCTGAACAGATGAAAAATAGGCTGATGGTAATATTCTAGTTTAAATTTTGAAAACAGACTTCCGTTTTCCTTTTAGAGACAAGTAATTTCTGGAATGAATGTACACATGGAAGTAAGTGTTATACAGCCAAAAGAAGTACCACAGTACTGATGAGTGATAGCAACAGCTACTCTGGCATTACTGGATCGTGTGGTTGTGGCTCTTGTATCATATCACCTAGTACATGCACTCAGGTCTGCAGTGCTGTGAGCAGAGACATGTCTATGAGCTTCCTGCTTCTCACCATAAGCTTCCATCTCTGTCTCCCGAGATACTGGTAGCTGGGAGGAGTAACTGCAGGGGTTTTTCTTGCATCACCATGGAAACTCGTGAAGATATGATGAAATTGAACTACAATTTTTTCTCTATCCTGACTGCAGTGACAGCACAGAGATGTTCCACACAAACCTTCAAGTTTAAGGGTGTTGGCAGGCTCTGGTGCTTATGGTGACCTCCACCTGCTGGCACTTGGAGCGCTGCTCCTGGTTTGCGTTCAGAGAGAAAGAACACTGTTTCCAGACCAAGCTGCTGTATGGCCTGCTTAGTGATATAGCTGACATTTACATTTGGAAGGAACATATAAGGAAGGTGGTTGTTCTGAGAATAACTCAAGAGAAACTTCAGTAGCTGATTTGCTTTCAAATGCTACCAGGTAGAAGCTACGGGAAAACCATGAGCGTTCTGACATATTTAATATCTCTAGAAGGTGTGACTGCAACGCAGTTGTGCTATGGAGTACTGAGACAGCATTGACATTCAAATGGCACTGCAGTATTTACCCTCTGTCCTAATTGTTCATAAAGCTGTTCAGTAGCCAAACCTCTATACATCACTGTGTTGATGCCAATTCACCTGCACAGAAATTTTGCTGTGGAAATTAGTGAAGTGTCTCATTTTGCTATATTCTTAGGCTCAGAATTAAACACCAACTAGAATCAGCAATTCAAGGAAATCAGGCATGAATGCCTAATGTGTTCAGAGTTCATTTACTTCTAAATGAGGTAACTGAAGTTACCTTTCTAGCACTGCATTAAACACATGTGGGAACAGGAGGAAAAACCGTGAAAATGGGTCCCTTGAAGTGTCTGCTTCTTTATTAGTTTATATGAACCTGTTAAATTCTAATAGGATTTTTGAATTTTAAGCTGTTCTTAATGGAGGTATTGTTTATGCTAAGATGCTTTGAAATACATAAATCAGACACTATAGAAATGAAGCTTTACCCTCAGCAAATGGGGATCTAATAGGTTCTCAATAATGGATTCCAAATTGATCAAAAAAAGTTTGGGAAAATCATGCTTATTTTCTTTTCCATACTTTCCTATTCCTTGTTTTGTCCTTGATCAGCTCAGGGTGAGAACATCCAAACAGTACCTGATCTGAAAGCATACTTTTTCTCTACAACTTTCTTTATAACTTGTTTGAATCTGTTAAAAGTCTTATTCTTCATGATTTGGGTTTTTTTTCCTTATAAACTGACAATTAGTTCCATATCTATCATTACCTGGATTAGGTAGGTGGCCTTATAGATTGACAAAGCCCCTGTGTTTTGCCGGTCACTGAGTATGGCCTCTGCTCAAAAGCTTAAAGGCTTTTAATTCTGATGCTTTGTTCACACTTGTCCTTCTAGCTATTTACAACTCAGCAGTTATGCTCTTTGCATCATCAAGTCTCATCTTTTGATCTACATCAGTCTTCCCTCTACCTCATTTTTGTGCTGGCACCATAGTGCTCTCCTCCCTTCTGCTTTGAAAGCTGTCCTGTCCTTCCAGCATGCCTAGGCTGCTTGGATCTGCACGGTCAGCAGGGATTAGCACTTTGTCAAAATGTTCCTTCTATCCTGCTGGTTTTTCTTTGGCACTTGTTGTCACTTTACAGATAGCCTTTTCTTACTGATTGCACCCTTGGTTTGACTATGTTTCTAAATAACTTAACCTTATACATATAATTTACATAGCTTGTTTATTTTTTTCTTATTTTTAAGTGAGACTTCTATTTTCTAAAAACATCCTACTTACTTTTTTATGATTTCTTTCATGCTTTTTGTTGTCCCATTTTTCCCCAGTAAAATCCTACTTTCATTAGTTTCTCTGTTTGTGTCTTCTAAGAACTGTTTGCAACTCGACTATGTTTCTTCCTCAAATATTGCTCCTTATCTCTAGAGAGGTTTCTGTAAAGAGATTAGTCTGAAGCATCCTGCAAGGCATCATCCTGCTTGTCTTTCTCAGTGCCTGGAACTGTTGGAACAGATCTCATACTGTTTGTCAGAATGAAATTAACTTCTCATTACATCCATTTTTTTGTTGGAGATTAGTATGGAATTCATATTTTTCCATATGTAGCACACAATCTTAGGCATATTAAATAATTCTATAGACACTGATATCTAACAGCTAGCATATCTGGCCCTGCCTTGCCTGGGTTTTGGTGAGTTTTGCATAATGACCAGTAATCTCACCATGGTGTCTTGACTTTCTGAGTTATTATTTCCATGACCAGCTGTAATGTCATATGTAAGGTTCACATTTTCATTCATTTTCACTCATTTTCACACACAGACAGTCAGACATTCAGGCAATTTCCAGGCTTTGGAGGCAATCCTGAATCTCAAGGCACCTTGATGATAATTTGAGCATCTAAATAGTTCTAAAAGAGAGTGATCTGACTGAAATTCCAATGAATAACATTTTGTGGGGGAAGGGAAAACAAACACCAGAGAGCTAAAGTGGATGCAGGTTTGAAACAGAATATTTCTGAATGTAGCAGTCTTTTAGAAAATAAGAAATGATGTGCTATGATATGGAATGAAAAGTTGTTTTTTTGTGAAGAAATGCTGCACAGGATATATTCATAATTAGCAGTAAAAAGAACAAAAAATGATCCCTTAAATATAGCCTTCTGTTGCTTCTCGCCAGAGAAGACTGGTAGGGATATGTTTAAAATGCTTCATGTCAATTATTTTAAAGCAAAAGGAGACTGCTGTAGTTGACAGAGCCAAGGTCTTGTGCGTATTTGAATGTGGAGGCTGCATGCAATGAGACATGGGAACATATTCCAGAAAATGGAATGACAGGGGACTGAAACTGAATTTGCCTCCTTTCATCAGGTTTGGATGTTTGAAACCAGAGCCTTACTCATTATCAAGCCATTGTTTATATCCACAAGAGACATGCTGTGAACAGAGATGCCTCTTAGAAATATCCCTCTCACTTTAGTTCTCTTCACTTCTTGCCAGTTGTCATTGTCTCCCTGTCCTGTTTCATAAAGGATTTCTTGCAGTTCCCTGACATCTCACTCTCCTTACAGGTTACTGTAATCTATAAAAGACAAATTTGTTCTAAGGAGAAGGAAATGTTGAAAGCCAGCTGTGTTTCCAGTGTTTCCTTTTTTATCCCTGAAATTTGATAAATGTTTACCTTCTGTTTACAGGGCCACAGGGTTCTACTGCTTCCACCTACCTAAGACCATTTTGAAGTACAGTCAGTATTTACTTGCTAGTACTATTGAGGATATTCAATTAAATATCAGTGGAGAATTTCAGCATTGACTCTTCTATGTTGCCAAAATATCTAAATGTACTTTAGATAATTCTATGGCCAGCTGCTACAAGAGTGAAAGGATTTCTCTGGAAGAATACTGTTTTCACAGAACAGTGAAGATAACAGCAGTCTGTGGTCTTGCAGTCATGAATGGAAATAACGTCATTCTGCAAAAAACAGTTATTATTTTTGTGCATAAAGTTATGTATAAAGACCAGTTAGGAATATGCACAAAGTGTGTAATGTTCATCAGTGATTATGTTCAAAAATAAAAATGAACACAACATTCTTTAAATTAGGAAATATTTCCATGCAGAGTACTTCATTTTCACCTAAAAACAGAATGGCAGCTTTAAACAACAACAAAGCTGTCTGGAAAATCAGCCTACAGTCTTTTAGCTCCAAACTGCTTTTTTTCCCTTTTTAATCTGAGCAACTATTTGCATTACAGGTGTATCCATGAACATACACAAAGTTTTGGATACTTGAAGTTAAACTGATAAGAAACACCTCTGTAGGGAGAGCTGTATTTTGGAGGAAGCTGTAATTTGGTTTATCTGGATCATCCTCCTTGAAGCAGTAAAAAAAAGTCATTCACATATGTAAGTAGAAAGAAGAACAGAGAGACACACTTGTTTCACTATTTCACTATTTTCATGAGCTCTACGTCAAAAGAGATTGTGTATTTTTTTGTTTATTGTTATTTTAGGGTACTGTGTTGATGGAGATTTATCTAGAGACTGTTCTCAGACTAATTCTATGGTACTGCTTCTTACAGGCCTATATTTACCTTCGGGAAATATATTTCCTTCCCTGTCTCCCTCCATTCCTTTCCTCTGCCTTTCCTCTTCCCTGCCTTTCATATTTTCTTATAAATTCACCTATAGTAATTTAGGTGGTTATATTTAAGTTAAAAAATACTTTTGTAAGGAATGGACAGAAATGTCTCCTGACGGCAATGATATTTCCGTAGAGTGGGTTTATGCAAAATCTTAATTTACAGATAATATTATTTAATATTGTAAATATTCTCCTCTGAAATACTGATTTTAACTTAGATTCTTTTTGTAAACAAACATCTTCCTCAAGTAGTAAATCATCAGAGTTGAATACACTATCAGCATTTATCTCCAAGATAGAGAAGGACTTCAGGCAATTGGAGAAGGGCAGATACAGTATTACCTATCTGTAGAGAAGTGGAATCCAGAGAATTATAGAGCAGGGACCCTAAATTCAATGATAGAAAGTTATTGGAACAATTTATTAAGCAATCAATTTGAAGGTACATAGAGAACAATAACGTGGTAAGACGCAGCTAATACAGATTTGCTAAAAGCAAATAACAACAAACCAGAATAATTTCCTTCTTTGGCAGGATAACAGGTTTAGAGGACAAAAGGAGAGGCAGAAGATGTGATAGTTCTTGACTTGAGTAAGGCTTTTGATGATATCCCCTCTGACACTCTCAGGGAAATATAATGAAATTGCTCACGATGAAATTACAGCAATGTTGATGCATAAGTAGTTGAAAAACTGTAGTTATCAATTCCTGCCTGTCAAACTGGAAAGGTTTATCACATGTGTAAGGTGATAGATAAGACCACACGAAGGGAGAAAAAGGCTTCTGATGGTTTCCTGGAAAAAAACCAGAATGTGGGGAGACATTCCTAGAAGCTGATAAAAGGATTAAATGAGGAAAGGAGTGATATGGAGATAACATGGCCTTTTCTCGAAAGCATCCTGCCTGCTGGGAACTCAGGAAGTGGACCCTTGGGCCTCTGTCATCTGTCTATCACCTCAAAATTAATTTATTGACTATAGCCACTTAAACTGCATAAAGAAAAAAAAGTGTAAAAAGAGATTGGACCCAAGCAAAAACTGGGGAGAAATTCCATCAACTCTGAGGAGGTAACCATGGGCTACCTTTTTCTCCCTCCACCTTGGGACAACTTGGGGTGAGTGATCGCTTTATACATATAAACTAATTTTGCTTTTGCTCCATAGCACTTTAAAATTTTTACTTTTTCTTTGTTAGTTGTTTTGCTTTACAGTGTACTTAAGTTTTTTGCTTTACTTATTCTTTATAAGTTGTCTTACTTGTTTGTAAGTTGCTTTTGCTTAAGAGTGTGTATTTAAGTTTTTGCTTTCAGTTTGTAAGTTGTTTTAAATTGCTTTAGAGCATATGCTTTGTAAGTGGCTTTGCTTTAGAGTTTTTGCTTAGGTTTTGTGGTATTAATATTCTTTGTAAGTTGCTTTGCCTTAGAGTGTGTGCTTGTGCCCAGACTTCTTGTTGCTACATGGTTTCAGTGTAATTTTTGCAGTTAAATGTTATCACTGATGACACAAACCCTACAAATTGTCACAAATTTGTATTAATAAATATGTTATTTTGTGAACTGTTTAGTGAGTCCATTTTTAGATATGGACAGTTTCATCAACAGCAAAATTACTCATTTCAGTGAATCTGATAAGCAAAGAATCTCATCTAAGGACGCGCTAACAGACTGTGTTGGACAACAAAAGGCTTTGATCTCCTGGGAGAGACACTGATAGACAAAAAAATAAATTAATACAGGTTGGACAGAAAATTCTTCTTTTCTGCCCCTTTTAACATGACGACATGAAATATGACAAAATCCTAATCTCAGTTCAGTGTGAGTCAATATTTTCAGCAATGTTTTAGGGTGCTGAAATAAAGAGAAACTATTTACTTTCAGCATCCTGAAGGGCCTTAAAAATGCCTTCAGCAGCATTAGTAGAAGTTAGCTGGGCTGAGTAGTATTAATGATGCCACCTCCTCCTCCAACTTTCCTCCACATCCTCTGCTATTCAGCGCTTGTGATGGCAATGTATACTGAAAATGAGGTTCTTCATCTAGTGCTATTTTTCATCTTTCACACTCTTCCTCAATAAATAGGCTTCACTAGTTCTGTACATTTAAGTCTATTCAGACCTCTAGTTGAAAGAAAACTTGGAGCAAGTTTTTCTTCTCCTTTTGCATTGCTTTGCTTCACCTTTGGATTTGAGAGGTGAATCAACATCAGCAAGATGAAATCCAACTGGAAAATATTAAATGAATGTAGAGATTGAATGAATGGAGAAGGTCCTGCTACACAGCAGCACCAGTTCTGTATGATATGATGGATTAGAAAGTGAAAACAACTCAAAAAATGGCAGGTACTTTTCCAAATACTAGGCAGATGATATTCTAAAGTATTAATAGGAGTACCATACGCAGGGAGATAATTATTCTGCAGTGGCAGTGGAAAAACCCCTTGCACACTGGACAAATAATTTCTGATACTGAGTGTTAAATAGGTAAAAGAGAAAGTCTTAATGTGTCATGGCAGAAATAAATCTGTCACTGCTATTGTTTCATGTATGTTGAGACCCAGTCACATTGTAGTCTCAGTTAAAGTTCTGTGCCAGTTTTATACACCATATTTTGAGGTGGATGTATGCAAGCTGGAAAGAGTTGAGAGAGCAGTTAGATTTAAAAAATATGACTACCAAGGAAAAGTGGGAAATATTTAGTTTGATTGGCCTGTACGAAAGAAGACTTCATGAATAAGATAGATGGAATCAATGTAGAACATTTCTTATAAAAAGACAGTATCTATTGGTCTCCACATCTTTTGAGAGGAAGAACAAGCAGTAATTTGGTTTAATTTATGGTATTGAGAACTTATGTTAGAATCTTTCATCGAATAAAAACCATTAGTCTTTTAAAAAAACATGCATAGGAAATTTGTGAAATCCACAAAGCTATATATCTTTATGTGTACGCAGTGGGAACCTGCACCATTAGGATGGACTCTCTCAACTTTCTCTTCAGTGAGTGAATAAAAATTTTTGTTTGGGTTACACACTGTCAAGGTAGTCTTTACCAAACACCCACTAGCACTAGGGAATTTAAGTGAGCAACGCTTAGATCTGCTAGAGAGAGAGAGACTGAAATGGAAGAATTTTCAAATTTCTCTCCTTTTCTCTCTACCCTCACTAGGTGGGAGGTTTCCTTTGGTCTTGTTCTCAGGCTAGTAGCTTTCAGCAGATACCTGCTTTGCATTATGCTTTGTGTGGTCTCTTCTGTCTCTCCTGGAAAGTATCCTATTTGCTTCTCTTCCTAAGGCCTGGCTGTAGGCTTTTCTGAAATACTACCATTCCTCAGAAAGATCTCCTGAAGTCAGAACTTCTGTCTCTCTCTCATTTTATCAGTGCAAAGGCCACTTACTTACACTGCTCTTTGTGCCTAGTAAGCCTTGTTTTAGAAGTAATAATGTATGAATATAAAAGACTACACATGTGGCAATGTTATCTGGAGGAAGTTCAAGTTCAAAGGTCCTTGAGCAACTAAGTCCAGGCTGATGCCTAAATTCTCTTGTAAACTTTGCATTGCAAATATTTAATAGTGACGAAAGATTTCCCCCAATTTTACAAAAGATTATACTGATTGCCTGAAATGGGAAGGCACTTTTTTTTATTGTTCCGGTTTCAGTGCATTTTTTGAGAGGAATCATACAAGATTTCCTTGATTGCAGTGCCAACGTCTGATATTAACTGTGTGTTATAAACAGTATCTGTTTCTTCATCACTTTCTACTGTAAGAAATCATTTATTTAGAGTATTTTCAAATCAAGACTAAATAAATGAAGTGACAAAATATTTTGGACACTTTGGTATATTCAACTGCTTATCTAAAGGTAATTTAAAGTGCTTCAGTACTGAGATATTGAGAGCTCTGTCTAAAGACAGGTAGTTAGAGAACACTCAGTTTAGTTACCATTCATCCATAAACCAAGAGTACTTGTAGTTGTAGGCCATTTTAAAGTATGACATTTATAGTAAGTAACTTCGAAATGCAGTGCATTGTGTAGCTGCTCCTTGAACCTTGTCTGTTAACCATTGAACTGCATCACTCAGTTCAATATCATGCATTCCTCACAACATATTTATCAACTTTCTGAATGATTTAATGTTTTATGCCTCTGGGATTCTCTGTGCAACTTTTTGCCCTATAAGTTTAACTGAGATCAATGTTCTGAATATTATTATAATCCTCCCACTCGAGATAAAATTATTTGCAGGAAATATTTCAAATATCAAGCTATAACTCAGGTTAGAAGTAAGGGAGGATGAGCTGCAGCAAGGATTAGTTCCGTGTCAAATATACAAGAACAGGATGAAAAACAAGCACAAATGATAGTAGGCAAAATCACAACGCACTAAACATAAATAAAACACCAGACACATTCTACTTGGAAATTGTTCAAGGCTGCACAATTTATTTTTTCTATTGTGCTTTCTCACAATGAAAATGCAATCATTTATTGTTTTTTGTGTATGTATGTGAATATTCCCCCTCTCTCACAAACACCTTCTTTAAACAACTTCTTTAAGCAAGTGTCTACCATGTGAGTAAGTGGCTGTTCTCTGTGTAAGATTGCAACTTCCCCAGAAGTCTGCGCATTCAGTTATTTAACCTTGATAAAGAGTAAAGGTTGATATGGTTAAGGTTAATGAGGTAATTATTTGAAAATACCAGCCATCAAAGCACTTTATTCTAATTAACTATATTCATTAAAATGATCCCAGGCTTCTATTTCATTGCTGTTCTTCTCAATAAGCCTTTATCAATAAGAGTCCTAATTGTTCAAGCGTCAAAATATCTCTTGCCACCTAAAATATCTGGGTTATGAAGTAGTTCAAACTACGTGTCCTTTTTCCATCCAAGTACCTGATGTAAGCTATCTAATTATGATCTCTTCAAGCAGATGGTTCCTCAAGCAGAGAAGAAACGAAGACACTGATAGGAAACACTCTGTATCTCTGGTCCCGGGAGCAGTTTTTCATCTCATATGCCCCTGGCTGCTATACCTCTCACCTCGTTCTGCTCTTTACTGCTCCTTCCTAACTCTTACATCTACATACAGATTCCTCCTGCCTTTTCTGCCTGGTCAAGTGGCAGTATATGCCCTGGCTAGTTTGCAGGGTGAGTGCATGCTGACAGGACAGCTAGTCAGTGTGAAACAGTCAGACAACTCTTCTTTCTGGGCTATGGTGCGAGCCAAACAAAAAAAGATAAATAGAGGTGTTTCCTGCCTTTGCTGTTCCCTGGTTCTTGGATGCTTATTTTCCTGTAACATTGAGGAACCTCATATACTTTGAAATTCCTGTGGCTCTATCATGTTAACATGGAATTGGCTGCATGTGGAAAGTTACTGACAGACACAGAAACCAACAAAAGATGTGTCTATACACATGTACATAAGTTCACGCATATTAGGGCATAAACAAATGTGATTACATAAGCCTCAAATGAAAAGAAAAGCCATTTGAAGTCTTTGCGTTACCGGAGAGCAAATATGACCTATTGTCACATATCGAGTTTCAGATATGAAAAACCGATGTGTCTCTCTGCCTTTACATGCTTCCAGTATCTCTGCATGAGGCACCTCCATAAAGCCTAAAATGAGACATAAGGAACTCATAATAGTTGAGTAGAAAGTAATGACTAGGATGAGAAGAAGTTATAAATATGGATGCTGTCTAGATGTTGGCTTTTGTCTCCGGAATACAAAACACTCCAGAGGAGGCAAGAAGAAGGAATATGATGGCGGAGCTTGTCTCAGGGCTGATGTATAAAGTGGATGTATCCTTGAATGATCACAAAATCCATTTTTCAGCAGAAGTGTTTCTTAAACATACTGTGAACTAAAGAGTACCGGTGTAGAGGTAGGTGCCAATTTTTCAAACTCAAGTTTACTCTAGTCTTACAAATTAATCACAAAACTTGAAGTGCAGGAAACAATGAAGTCTGCAGAAGCTTGCTGGCAGCCAAACAAAAAATACAAATCAGTTTTAAAGTGTTAAATTCAGTTAAATATCAGTAGTTATATTAATACTTTTTTTACAAGCTGCAAACCTTTTAGTTTGTTCAGTAAAGGTTACTAGGTTTTCCTGTCTGAGATTTTTTTAAAAAAGAAAGTGATCACATTTTGATCTTCTGAATTGTGAAAGTATTAGTCTCAGGTGATTCAAGTCACAAACAGAATAGCTAAAATAAAAATTCCTATTTATCCCATATTTGTTTACTTCACAGAAATGAAAATACCAGACTAGACAAATTCAAAGGGACTTTTGTACAAATAGCTTTATTGATTGCCAAAAAGCAAATAAACTGGAGAGTGGAATTCTGTTCACCAGATGACAAATGCATTATAAATCTCAAAGACATTTTTCAATTTGAAAGACTGCACTGTAGCTCCTGGAAAATATCAGAGAACATTGATCGAAGTATTTTATCCAGTAGCATGTTTTTTAGCAACAAGTAAATTCTAATCTGTAATATTTTTAAAGAAAAGCAAAAAAAAATGTTTATTGTGGTTGCACTGATATTCTTTGCTTTTCCTCCTTTACCTATTATTATAACTATTATTTTTCCATAAGGTTACTGCATTACTGTTTTGTTGTTTGGTTACTCCAGATTTCAGTAATTTGTTAGGTTGTTGATTTTTCATCTACAAAGGGCCACAATGTCATTACATTGCAAGTTGGTGTACTTTTTAATGTATTGATAATAAATGTATTATTGCAGAAACAATTGATTTTAGTTAAAAAAACATGCCAAAAACCCCCTCCCCACCCCAAACAAACAAAAACAAACTAAGGAATTTTTTGTTTTGTTTCATGGGATTTTTCTTAACAATATTTACTCCAATTGCTTTTCAAGGACACCTTCCATATCTTTTAGGTCTCTTTCAAAGAGGAACTCAAATATATACCCATATCGCAATATGTGATGACTGAGTTTCTGGATAGTTTAGTAATTGTCAAGCTTTCTTGGGCTGTAATATCCTCCACGTAGAGGCAAACATAGCTGAGAATAGACTTGGCAGAAAACACAGATTGGGAAGAAATTTAAAAACAAAATTGGAATTTCTGGCTATAAATATTGTGTTTCAAAATGCAAGCAAAAATTTTTGTTGCACTCAAAAAGCCTCAGCTTACAATAGCAGATTCATATGAACCCAGTCACTGCATTTCCTATGGACAGCAGGTATCTTAGTCTGTCTCTCCACTGGAACCGTGTGTAGTTTTAGAATGAACTGCTTTAAAATGTAATATTATGCAGTGTTTCTTAAATCTGATTTTGAGAAAACTTCAAAAACATAGGCACCACCTTGCTGTGGTTACTGTCTTAATGCTTTTCACAGAGGAAATCGGTCTCTAACATTCCCTGAGAAGCAAACACATGGACATGTGAATGCCTTTACTGGCTCATGTGTTAACTCCCTATGTCTGATGTCATGAATCTCAGCTGCTTGTGGAACCATGCTTACCATGCATTGCCTTTGGCTCAGATATTTATTTCTACAGATGGCAAATGGCACCAGTTCACAAGTTCCATTCTGATATATTTTTTCAAGAGTTTGAAGTGCAGTGTTTGGATTCAATGCAGTGTACAAGACCATCTTTGCGAAAGCTGTCTTTTCAAAGAAAGTCCCAAACTTGCAGCTGAAAGTTGAAGGACATGTACAGAAGTAATGATTCACCTTTCTATGCAAACCTATAATATCTGTTGTAGTAAGCAAGAAAGGTGCAGTGTTTCACTTGAATGCAGCAATACATTTTGCATACAACTGATAAGATTTTACTTATAAGTGATTTGGGAATAATTAGTAAATGCAATTAAATTTGGAGCTGCTGACTGATAGGGAGAATAGAAATGTGCCCTAAAATTCTATAACAAAATAACCAGACTTGGCATTCATCTTCATTGTAGTTTATTCACTGAATTATCTTCTTGAATATGCCATGATTTCCGTGAGATATAGCTAGGAGAAAAAGGTACTACTCAAGACAAATACATTTAGAATCACATTGTACAAATCTACCATAATTACTAGCTGGAAGGTGTGTATGTTTATTGCTTTTTTATGAGAGCTGCACATCATAATCACTGATATACCTCAATACCAGAAAGTGTTAATTTTGAAGTGTTTAACAAGTCTTTATTCTTTGCCAATTTTATTCAAAGGAAGATGTGAAATTACTGAAAATCTAACATTTTCTTCCTCTTTCAACAGTGTATTGTAGTTATCCCAATATTAACAACCCATAATCAAAGTTTACTTTTGCTTGTGGGGAAGGCTTTCACTCTAGGATTTGCACCAGGTTGGATGTGTTAGAAACATTTTCAAATACAATTAAAATCTGTTAGATTTTTAAAAATTGAAAAAAGAATATATGATCTCATGTAGAGTATATATTTCTGTTACAAATACAACATTCTAAGAGCTTTAATGACAGCATTCTTCTGTATTTTACTCCTGTGTTGTGTATCTGGTACTAGTTACACAGATGTTGCTCCAGCTTTTTTCACAGAAGCAACAAAAGGATAAGAAAGTGCTAAATAGATGCTAATCTGATAAAAAGATTCCCACAAGGCAAATAAAGAAAAGCTGAAAAAATACTGAAAATCAAGAGTCTCCACTGAAGATGTGAGATCAGTTTCTACTCCTGAAAAGTCCAAGTGAGGAGGATGGAGTGCATTCTGTTCTCCTATATCCTCTTACTATTTTTATGTGAGAGACAGCCAGGAGAAACAAGTGTCAAACACCAGGTGTTTAACGGGATGATCACAGTATGTTGCCCTGGATTTGCTGAGGAAGGTTATTACTTGTGAAACAAATTAAATCTGCTATTTTCTATGTACTTTTTTTATGGACAATTCTTGTTTCTGGAAGTTTTACTTCTCTCATTCCTTAGTTTTAAAGGTTAGTCTTCTGAGCCTTTCTCTCAGACCTGGTTCTCCGCTAAGAAGAAGAAAGAACAGTTTTACAATGACCTTAACTCTCTTCTCTTTGATGCCTGGATGATGGATTGCTCTCAGTGATTCCCAGATTCCCCCAGTGTACAACATCCTGAAAAGTCTGAGGACTGTCAGGACTACCTAGTAAAGCAGAGGACTTCTTTCTTTTGTTTTGTTTTGTCTGGTTCAAAGCCCCTAATACCATATGAGCCATCCATAAACTCTCCTGCTGTCTAGGGCTGAGAGAGCACAAATTGTCCTTAGACTTGGTTAAGGTGAATGGAAATGGAAATGTCCTCATGTTCACCTAACAAGCAGATGTTCTTTTCTATCCTACAAGGCTGATTAAAGTGTTACTACCCACATGAGATGTCAGTCCCAGTTTTACAGCTCACTTTTTTAGTAGAAAGTGTTACAGTTTCTACTTCTTTCACCAACAGTTTGCCTTCCTGGTTACTTAAAGCATGGCCAAATCTAAATACGAATCGATATAAAGTAATTTTCAGTATGGATGAATTTCTCTAAACAAGAAGTGGTCCTTGCTCTTCCAGCTCAAGTTCATGCCATCTAAAATTCTTGTCACATGGTGTAGTGAAGGTAACTCCTTTGTGTAAAGTCAGTGACTTTAAGGACCACCCCCCAGTATCTGATGAAAATAAGAATTTCTCCCTTAGAAAAAGTGGTGAATTTACAAGGTGACCTAGTTAGGAACTATTTTTTGGCTATTGGTTTAGGAAGAACTTTACAGTTTGAGCTAGGTTTTCAGGTTTCCAGAGAAGTAGTGGAGAATGTAAAAATCACAGCAATTTCCTACCAGCAACTTCCCAGTCGCATCACATAGAGACAGGTTATAAGGTAGCAAGGTAGAGTTCTCTCTGCCTGTTAATGGCTGCTAAGAACACATCTGTGAAATGACCTTTTGCAACTCTATTCACACAGCTGTAAAACCTTTACAGCAGATATCATGTAAAAAAAATTCAGGCCCTATCCCCTTAAGAACTAGGTCATGGGCTGGACTTGGCTGCCTAACTATCTAGTGCTATTTCAGATACCCTAGAAGATTAGGATATGCCTAGGCTCCAGGTGCTGCTTTTAAAAAAGCCCAAGTTTCTTGTAGACCCTGTGTCATGTCTCCAATCCTATGTTAGTATCCTGGATGCTCTGTGGCCTCCTGCATTTAATCCTCTGTATACATGTTACCTTGAGTCACTGGTAAATAATGGGCACATGGAAAATCACTGGAGGAAGAAAGAGAAGCTCTTTAGCACTACAAATTGTATTCTTTCAGATACTCACAAGTCTGTACTGTGAACTATGCCTCTTCCCCCATGACCCCGTCATAGGATCATAGAATGGCCTGGTTTGAAAGTGACCTTAAAGATCATCTAGTTCCAACCTCCAGCTGTGGGCAGAGACACTTTCTACTAGACCAGGTTTCTCAGAACCCTATCCAATCTGGTCTTGAACACACCCTAGGCTGGGTCATCCACAATTTCTCTGGGCAACCTGTTCCATTGCCTCACCACTCTCAAGTAATTAATTTCTTCCTAACATTTATTCTAAACTTATTCTCTTCCAGTTTGAAGCCATTCTCCCTTGTCTTCTCACTACACTCCCTTGTAAAGAGTTTCTCTCCATCTTTCTTGTAGGCTCCCTTCAGAGACTGGAAGACTGCAATTAGGTCACCCTGAAGCTGTCTGTTCCCCAGGCTGAGCAATCCCAGTTCTCTCAGCCTTTCCTCATAGGAGGGGTGCTCCATTCCTCTAATCAACTTGGTGGTCTCCTCTGGACTCACTCCAACAGCTCAATGTTCTTCCTATGCTGGGGACCCCAGAGCTGGGTGCAGTGCTCCAGGTGGGGTCTGACAAGAGTGGAGTAGAGGGGACAGAATCACCTCCTTCAACCACTGTCTTTCTCATTTTCAAAAATCCTGGCTTTTATGACATTGGTGCAAAGCTTTTCATTGTACCTTTTTCCCCATTGTTTCCTCATGTGTTTAATTCTTTGCATACTTTCATACTGTGCCATTTTTACATAGGTCTCTTTTTCTGAAGAAAGGAATGTCCAACCTACCTTGAGTTGTCCCTTCAATCTTTCTTTCTTTTCTTTTACTGTTGAACTAGCTTTATATTTATGTGTATTATATTAGCTGTTTTTTCTGAATACTACTTTGTTACCTTTACTCTCTTTTGCCATGTTTCTTTCTACTTTTTCTTTCCTGTTAAACTTATCCCTTTCATTTAATCTCTTTCTTTTAGCGTATCACATCAGCCAACCTTTATTTCTCCCTTTTTGCAGTCTAGGTTTTTAGCTTAGCACATTGTCCTGTTTTTCTTTTTTCTCCGTTTCTTCCCCTGAGCATTTTTACAGTGTCCTTTGTGTGCCTTTTTCTGTCACATTATCCTGCTTCTGCTTTCTATTTTCTCTAGAGTGTCATTTTGGTATAAAATAAATTGTATTGTGTGTTGTTTATTCTCTACAATTTTGGGGTGAAAGGAGCTGCCTGTATATAGAGACACATTTACACATAGTATCCTTCAATTACTTCCAAATTGCCACTATAATTTCAAAAGTACGCTATATTTATAGTGGTTGAATTTCACAAGGTTTAATGTACTATAAATCTTTCATTCTTATTTATTCATACTCTGTCATAAAGAAGCAGTATTTGAATTTTCGCTTCCTCATTCTTTTAATGCCACAAAGCCAGATTGCAGCTAGGTTTAAGGATGTGCAGGTGTTTAAATTGTGGCCAACTGAGTTCTTAATTTCTGAGCTCCCAGAGTGCCTGGACAGGAGGAGGGCTTGGCTAGTGCAGCCAGCAGCAGTGACACATGGGAGGTGCAATTGGGGTCATTACTCTCCATGAGCTAGCAAGCTGCAGCTGGCACCCGAAAAGTATATGCAGTGTAGGCTTTTCTAATCCTAACTCTGCTTCAGTTGCCATTGTTTCTACAGGGCAGGTAAGAAAGTCCTCAAGCATCCCTCAAAGCCTTTGGTTGGTGCTATGCTCTGCAGGGAGGAAGCCCCTGGGATCTGCCACTGGAATGGCAATTGTCAGGCATGACAGTAACTCAGAAAGTCACAAAAATTGCATGTCTGGTGTAAAAATAAAGACTGTTATCTTGTTACTTGGTTGAGTGGCTTTGAAATACAAAGAAAACTACTATCTTCTGATGCTGTGTAAGTTAAATTTTGTTGTATGCTTCATTGCTGAAGAAGATGGCTAATTTTGGAATTTACTTCAATAGAACAATGTATATTCAGTAGGCTTTTCTTGCAGTTGGTACAAAGGTTGATAAAATTGCGCACTTCACCTGCAAAAAGAAGTGATTTCTGCAAAAAAAAAAAGATTTTTTTTTTAAACCAGAAAAAAACCCCCAGAAAACCAGCCCTAAATTGAAGTTTCTTTTTCCCAAATCTGAAAGTCATTTTCTGTTCAATGGAAAAAGAGGTTATGTTTTTCAAATAATATTTAATTTCCTTATCTAATTGCTTTGGCATAAACAAGATACAAAAGCTTTTGCTGCCTAAAAACTCCTAACAATTTCTCTTTTACATCAAATTATAGTAGCTTTGAAAGGAAATAATGCATCTGCAGATGGTGCTGAATTGCATGAAATTAATTACTACATGTGCAAGTTCTCAGTAATTAATTCCATTGAGGCCTGTAAAATCCATTGTGAGCTGAATTACATGCTTTTTAGTCTTTGCTTTTCTACCTGAAAATTGCTGTATCATCTTTTAAGCCAAGTTTAAAAGAGATAAGGAAAATATATTAAGGTCATTTAAGAAAATGCATTAAATTTTCTTTGTCATCCTCACAGTATAAATAAATCAAGCTGTTACAGAGCTTGTGGTAGCACAGTGACCAAACATTTCTAAATTTCTTTCTGGGAAGTAACTATTCACTACTGATGTACATTCTGATCTGGTGAACATTCGAAGTTCCTGGGATCAGTGTTCAGTCCCCAGTCCCTGCATAAGTTTTAATATAATAAACACAAAGGTTGTAAACTTCCGCACTTATGACCATTTGTAACAAGCTTTCATGGTTTTTGTTTGGAGATGCTGATAAGAAAGAGGATGTTTTCAGAACGTATACCCTCCAGGTCTGATGTTACAGGTAAGGCAGACACAGCAGTCCTTAGATTGCGAATCCTGGCAGTGCCAGGATGTAAGCCAAGTGCTTGACTGATCAAATGAGCAGCAGACCTTAAACATACAGAGGAGACACGAGGGAGCTATATATAAATACCAGTGTGGTTTGGATCAAATTCAGGGGATTGAAGGGGATTTTTTTAAGGGTGAAAATTTTAGAATGATAAGACTAACTTCACTAGACCTCTAACCTGGCTTAGGAAGGAAGCTGTAGACTACAGGCAGAAATTCTGACAGTGATGGACTTCGCACAGGAAGGGGGCCATGAAAAACCAAGAAGGGTTGAAAGCCATGATCTGTCTCCTGGTCTGATGAAGTCTGACTAGTCTGGACATAGAAAGGGCAGAGTGCACAATGAGTGCCATGCAATGTAGAACCCCTGAAGCCAATGCCACTCTACTCTTTCCAACCAGCTGTTTGGTCTGGATTCAGTCCTGTGAAAAACTCCAGTGCCATGTCAGGCACAGCCATATTAGCTTGTTGCTCTTGTGCTTGTGTGGGGTCTCTACAGGTAGGAATTCTGATGGTCTAATCTGACTTTACCACTTGAGACAGCTGAGTCTCATTTGCCATGAGATAGGTTTGGTCCAACTGCAGAGGGCTGCGCTGTAGTCTGGGCAGACATACATTGATGCATATTGGTTTTGGCACTAGTTTGAGCCAAAGGACTAGTTTAAGCATTCACACTTAGGGAATTTTCAGTCTCACTAAAGTAGAAGATGCTGAGACTGTGATTTTTTTTTTTTTAAGGCAGTGTAGGAGAGCCCCATAAACAAACTGGGCAATAAGATTTGCAGCACATTTGTTACTTTATTGTTTTTCGTGTTACTTGATCAGGGAAGTTCCTGTAAATCAAACATTTCTGATTGATATACGGCTAAAGAATAGATGGTCTTATCAAAAACAGCATTAATACAAACAACTTTATCAGCTTGAATTGAATTCTAGCTCTTGTCTCAAGCTTCAATCTTTTTTAGATTATATGAAAATCAGATAGGAAAGGGTGGGCTAGGTTTTCAGGTGGCAATTGTGGTACAGGGAAGTAAATCTCATATGCTGTCTGCTACATTGCACTTAAGAACCTGACAGAGAAAATTAGTAAAAGTGCCAGTCTCCAAACTTGCTAATGCAGCTTGATACCTTATGTCTGATACTCCCTCAGAAGACTGAATGTGGAAGGAAGCTCTGAGAAGTGAACAGTATTTTCTCTGCCTCAGGCACCGAGAATACATGACTCACTGGCCTTTTGCTTTTTGCAGAGCCATGGTATGTGTGCTTCTGTAACCTTTCAGTCCAGACAGCAACTGGGTAAATGCCAAGGAAAGCATGATCTGCTTTCTAATCAGTGGACAGTCTACTGCATGAACAAGGACAGTCAAAAAGAGGAGCTTTTTTCCTTCTATAACCTGGGTATGGTGGCTATAGTAACAGACAGTATATTGATTCAAATTTGGGATTTTTCCATGTTTATCATATACAATGCCCACATAAATCATATTTAGGTTTTTTGGCTGAATTAAAGAGTAATGATGTGATTGATGCAGATTTAGAAGCACATCATGAAACTGCTTCTAGTGTTTTAGTAATTATCATGAAACACAGTTTGGATATTAGGATTTCACAGAAACTTCTAGCAGTGGATTTCATTTTTTCACTATATATGTGATAAAGAAAATATTCTTGCTAAAGGGGAAGCATCTGGTTTAACAGTAATTTATATTAGTGTCTATATTGTTAAAGGCACCTGTATTTTACTGTTGAGTTGTGAAAAGAGTAAACTGGGATGCAATATGTAGTCCTACTAGAGATGATCAGAAATATCTAGAATACAAGGCTGGCAAACATGACAGTGGCTCTGTTAGAGTTGCAGCTGGATGCCAAACATCCCACCATGCCTGAAGTGGCCATGTGTAGGCAATAAATCCTTCTCCCCTTGTCCCCTCTTTTTTTTTTTTTCCCTCCAGTGTTTTTTCTATGAGTGTTCTCTGAGTTTCCCTTGAGACCTCAGGCCTTGCCATGTAACAAACACCAAATATCTAATTTAAAAACTTCCCACTCATGTTTGAAGAATACCTCCTAGTTTTGTGCAGTAATATTGATGTTAGAGTTGCTTCATACCTGTCTACCACTAGGTACATAAATATTTGTAGCACACAGATTGCATACGCTAGGGATGATAATGCTGGGACGTAAATCATGATGTTAGCTTCTTAGTCTTCTTATAGGATGCGTCCTAAGGACACATACTTGAACAGTGTTTTTAAAAAGATCATTTTGTACCTTGATGTACTTTCAGTTTTTTCCCAAAAACATTTAATGGGTTAAATAAAATTTGATTAGTTTTTTTTAAATTTTAATTAAAATGTCAAAATATTCATAGCAATGAAAATAATTTTTCAAGCTTATAGCTTGGAACTGAAAATGATCTAATGGTTCTAATAACCTAACAGTTTTTCCCCTTAATCCTCTTGTTTGTCTCCAATATGACCTTGGGCAAGTCATATAACCTTCCCATATTTTGACTTCCCTAGCCACAAAATATTGGTAGTCATACTTGTCTGGATGACTTATTTATCTTAATTAAGATTTCTCTTTTTTACTATTGGAAAAGTGCTTTGAGATCCTTGGATGGAAACTAGGATATAAATACAAAGTATTTTCTGCTGCTAACAAATCTATTTTACCAGAATGATGAAGATGCAAGAGAGATATGAATACAGATATATGTCTGTATAACAGCTGTTGTGGCCTCCTGGGAGCAAGTTAACATTTTTTTCCTTAGAAGACTGATCTGCTCATAGATTAGATAACCAAACGAAGACACATTACACTGGCAAGGTTTTTAGAGGAGAACCTTGACTAAAAATAAAGGTGCTCCTCGGCTATTCTGTAAACATCAGCAGGACATGTGAAAGGCCTTGATAAAGGTAAGGATTAAAAAAGGGCACTGAAAAAAGATAGGGATGACTGTGATGAATCATATTTTCCTCTCATTAACACTCATATAAAGCCAGAAGAGTGACATATTAAATAAAAAGGCTCCTCTAAGGAGAGTCTTCGCCTTGATTAAAGGTGAAGTGTTTGTGGGTTTATACCCCAGCTACTTGAAAACAGAATCTGGGCCAGATATAGAATCTCTTATGTACACTAAATTCTTAGGTATCATAGAATCATAGAACTGTTTAAGTTGGGAAAGATCTTTTAGGATCATTGGGTCCAACTGGAAACCTAGTACTGCCAAGTCCACCACTAAACCACATTCCTAAGTGCCACATGTACAAGTCTTTTAAGTACCTCTAGGGATGGTGACTCAACCACTTCCCTAGGCAGCCTCATTCAATGCTCGACAGCTGTTCCAATGAAGAATTGTTTCCTAACATGCAAAGTAAACCTCCCCTGCAGCAACTTGAGCCCTTTTCCTGTTACGTTATTGTTTGTTACATGGGAGAAGAGACCACGATGATGAAAAGGCCATAGCTGGTTTTTTCGATCAGGTGTTATTTTTCTGAAATTGAAATCTAGCCACGTAATGAATCTCCAAACAAAGCATTTTAAGGCATGACCATAAAAACACATCCAGTCACTTCTTAATTTCCCCATTTTCACATTGTTGCTAACTGATTCCACTGCTGCTCATCCAAGTGATCACCAACAATCTGGCCAGGGGAGATCCTGAGGACATCAGGAGGGGCTGCAGGGCCCTGGGGTGAGTCCATGGGCAGTGGGAGCCCTGGTGGTGCTTCCTTGATCTAAGAGAAGGGTTTGCAGAAGAATAGGCCAATCCTGTAGGTCAATACATCATGCAGAAGTTGTGTCATAGATGGGGTTTTGGTTTTTACAAACACAAGAACCTCTAAAGGCTGAAAATGAGAGCAATGGGATCCACCTGATAAAATGTGGTAAGAGGAAAGATTGGCAAAGAAGATTGCAGCAGAGGAGCTGGAGGAGTCATTCCCTGCGTGAAATAGCAGCTCAGTTGCACGAAGCTCTTGCATTGGATGGACAACAAGCTAGGGGAGATCTCATGGGTCAAGACCGGAGGAGAGGTAAGTGATGATGGCATTGTGGTAGGAGCCCATGGTTGGAGACCCCACGTTCTGTTGAATAATCAGACAAATCCTTCTTTAAACAATTCAGGGAAGGTCCTGGATTGCACTCAATGACAGAGCTGTCATTCAGGAGATAGCAGACAGGGTGGAGCAGTGGACCATACGAACCTTGTGATTAAAGGAAAAATGGAAAGCACTGCACCTGAGAAGGTGCAATGATACAGGTTGGGGCTGCTTGAGGAGAAGCTCTACTTAAAAATATTGTGACTTCTTGGTGAACAGTGAAACATGAGCCAGAAGAATCATGGCCACTAGACAGAGGGAAGAGACTATTCTCCTCTACTTGGCACTTGTTAGACCTCATTCATAACATAGCATCCAATTTTAGGCCCTCAATAAGAAAAAGACCTCAGTAAACTATGATGAGTTAGCTGAGGCACCAAAAATGCTGAGCACTCACCTTGTGAGGAGAAGCTGAGGAAGCTGGGATTGCTCAGCCTGGAGAACAAATGGCTTTAGGGGAACCAAAGAACAGACTCTAGTGCTTATGTGGAGGGTGTTGAGGAGGCAGAACCAGGCCCTCCACAGTGCTTCATGATGGGAAGCGCTTCCTGTAAAACTCAAAGTTGAAAATAGGTTTAAATTGACTATAAGGAGAAGCCTTTTCACCCTGAGGATAGCCCAGCAGTGGAACAGCTTGCCCAGAGATATTATGTAAACTCTTTCTTTGGCAATTTTCAAGACCAGACTAGGTAAAGCCCTAAACAGCCTGGTCTGATCCTGTGCCTGGCCCTGCTTTGAGTGGGAGGCTAAACTGGAGATCTACTCAGGTGCTTTTGCACCTGAATTACACTATGGGTCTATGATTCTAATAGAGAAATTGTATTACCATCCTTTTTTTTTCCCCCCTAAATATGTTAGGTGAAGAACCAATAAAAAAAATATATTGTACCTATGGCAATTCTCCTTATTTTTCCTAAGAAAAGAAGCAGCTGTTAAGAGGGAAATCAGCTTCCTAATCCTACAGAACTCTTGAAATCAAAAAAAGGGGATAAATCACAATACTTCTTCCCAGCAGTGTATCTTCATAGAAGCACAGAATATGCTGTGTTGGAAAGGACCCACAGGGATCGTTGAGTCCAACCCTCAGCCCTGCACAGGACCATCCCCAAGAGTCACATCTTGTGTCCAAGAGGATTGTTCAAATGCCTCGAACTCTGTTAGGCTTGGTGCTGTGACCACTTCCCCGGGGAGCCTGTTCAAGTACCCAACACTTTGAGTGAAGAACATTTTTCCAATATCCAACCTAAACCTGTCCTGACACAATTTCAGGCCATTTCCTTGGATTCTGTTACGGGATACCACAGACAAGAGATCGAAATTGTAGGCTGCAAGGAGGTCTCCCCTCAGTCTCCTCCAGGATGAACAGACCAAGTGCCCTCAGCCGCTTCTCACACGGCTTCCCCTCCAGGCCCTTCACCATCTTCATTGCCCTCCTTTGGACACTCTCTAAGAGCTTAATATCTTTCTTGTATTACAGTGACCAAAACTGCACACAATATTCAAGGTGAGGCCTCCCCAGTGCAGAGCAGAGTGAGACAATCCCCTCCCTTGAGTGGCTGGTGATGCTTTGCCTGATGCCCCCCCGGACACAGCCCTCCTGGCTGCCAGGGCACTGCTGACTGACATTCAACTTGCCATGGCAAGCAGCATCTCTATATTATTCCCATGTCACTTGACCTTGCTTCCATTAGGCATACACCTTCCTTTTTTGCCTGCTTCCACTAGGCATACACCTTCCTTTTTTGCCTTATTTCCAAGAGAAGATACCTGCTCATCCAAGCTGACCTTCTTCCTCACCTGCTTGACTTCCGACATTTGGGAACTGTCCTCCTGTGCCCTTACGAGGTGATGTTTGAAAAGTAACCAGCAATGATGGACCCCAGCACGTGCAAAAACATTATCCCAGGGGACCTTACTTACTAATTCCCTGAGCAGCCTGAAGTCTGCTCTCCTCATGCTAAGAGTTGGCACTTTTCCTCCTGTCAACAGAGATTTTAAACTTGATCCCTTCATGGTCTCTGTGGCCAAGATAGGCACCAATCTCCTCTTTTCTCACAAGATCCACTCTGTTGACAAGCAGCAGATCAAGGAGAGCATCTTTCTGTGTCCCTTAGGACCTGTTCCATAAAGTTGTCATCCAGTTCTTTTAGAAATCTGACCTGGGTTCACTGTACCTCGACTCTCAACCAGGCATTCAGAAAAACTGGTTCCCTAAAAGAAACTAATAGTTTTCTCTTGATTTCATATCACAGCATTATGTGCAGAAAGGAGATTCATTGACAAATATGAGTATAGGCCAAAGTGCACTCTATCCCTTTTCTGATCTTTCTCCTACAAGCAAAGCAATCAAACCTTTTACTAGGGAAAATAGTTTTCCTCTTGTCATCAATATTAACAGGAACAGCTTAAACTATATCTGTCACTTTGTGGAAGATCAATGGAAGAAAATAAGACCAGGAAAACTGAAAGACAAATGCTGGAAAGCAGAATTTATTTTCTAATTACTGCCATGTAATTACCTTAGACACATTTTATTCAGAGCCTAGGAAGTAACTCTGTTGGGCTCAGAGGTCATCAAAGGTGAAAGGGTGTAAAGAATAATTTTTGTTCTGCAAGCAGCTTGGAAATTCATACTTTAAAAAATATTGCCATTTTGCTTAAGTCTTTCAGTTTCTTGCTATTATTCATGGATTAAATACGCTTAAAAGTGGGGAGATGGCACAGGGAAGGGTGCATGCAAGGTTTTAAGCATATCTAAGTTCTAGAAGACTGATTTTTCAGAAGACAGTATAAGCCTCCACATCAAAATGTAAGTATATGTCATGGCTAAACATGAAGGTGAATACAGACAGTTGTAGGAGGAGGATTCTGCTTTTTCTGCTTTGGGCAGGCAAGAATAGGAGTAGTTTAAAAACTTCAGAAAGATTTAAAAGATCTCTAAGAGAGAGGTTGGAGGACACATCCTGTTTTAAGATTACAACATGGAACTAAGAAAAAGCACAAAAAGGAAGGTGACTTCAGTGAGGGAAAACCTTGGAGTGTCAGGGGTTTTTTCCTCTGGAAGCTGACTCCCGCATCTAGGGACTTTGCAAATTCTCTGTAAAAGCAGCAGAATGCATCAAATAAATAAAAATTAACCATCCACTGACTTTGGCTTCTAACTGCCTTGCTGTGACCATGCTGGTCAAAAAGGTTAATTAACGTTACAAACTGGCCCATCACTTTGGTAAAATGATTTAGATGTGGGAAGTTATGTTCCCTGGATTCAGGTGTGGTAAGGGACTGTTTAGCTCCATTCAGTTAATGAATGAACTTGCTCCTGGTGCACCTGAGAACAAGGCTCTGGCTTGTTTAAACAGTCTTAAAGGTTGGAACATTGGAGGAGATAAAGCAAATAATGTTGGTGTCCTGAAAGACTCTTAGCAACCAAAAAAAAAAATGGAACACGGGGAAGAATATGGAGCAATATAGTTAGTAAACATCTGTATCTGCAATTATCTGTAGATCTTCAAATTTTGTAGCCATATTTTGGGGCGGTCCTATTAGTTTGTCTTAGAACTAACAGGGTTCTCAGTCATTGCTGCAATTTAGAGGCTCAAACACTTAGCAAGAATGGTCACTACTGGAACCACATAAACATACTCAAGACTACAGTATTAACAGGCGAATCTGGTTTGGTATATTTTATGTGAAGAAAATTGCCACTTTTAGCTGTCAGGGACTAAGACTATATTTTCTAAGTTGTCTTTGATTAGATACTTATTGAATCATCATAGCTTTTGTTACCTGCAATTTAAAATACTTGGACAAGTGATGTCACAAAATGTAATAACAACTGACCTGGAAAATTCCCAGCACCAGACATACTCTAGTAATATAAAACCACAAAGGAAGTGATGTTTCCTCTGTTGGCATATATATATATAAAACCTATTCCCAAAGTGAAAAAATAAGATATTCATGTGCCTTGTGATCCTATCAAGTTAATCTAACTTGTGTTGTTCTCATATAGGCATCTTTGATGATGCTGTTACATATTTGTGTTCATGAAAAAGACACAACATAATAGAACTGCAACACACCTCCCCAGGAGATCTGAATCACGGTAAGCCATTTTTCTTACAATATATCTAGATTAATTGATGACCTTCACAATCAGTTGATGACCTTGACTTGAAGATCAATAAGCCCATTTTCTGCTAATATGAGTCTCCATGATAATGCTAATGGAAAGTAGTGTTGTTCAAAAAACCCTGGAAACAAACTAATAAAAATGACCTCTTTCAAGCACAGATACTTTCTGCTTCCTTTCTAAGTCACTTTCTGCATTTGCTGAATTTTCACAAATACTTCAAAAATGGTCATAATCAGATATGAATAACTCATGAAGAATGTGGTGAGATATACTTTGGGCAGGAAAGGCTGAAAAATTATTTTGTTCACTAACAGTGGCCTGCACCAGTCTGCAATAGTTAAAGTTCAGGAAAGTACATACTCTACTAAAACATTTGTGGTGAAAGATGGGATGCCCCCCTCTCTGTAAGGAATGGTTTGCTACTACTTTCTTCCCTAATATTCCTTCTCCAGTTTATCATGGTTACCACCACATCTGGGTAGGTTTTAAAACCCTATTCTTTCATCTAAACCGTCATCATCTGTGTTAAATAAAAATATGTCAGCATTTTGAATTTCCCCTACTTGTTTTTGGTATTTAGAGAATCTAGCTATCCCAGTGCTACTTAGCCATCTCTCTTCAATATTCTAATCAAGACTATTGCAGAACACTTGAGGCACATGATAAAATATTGGAAACCTTTAATGTATTTTTCTTCTTCCCGACCTCCTTTCTGGATTCATCCAGTTCAGTAGGGCTATAATATATAATAGTTGTATTTAGCTGAAAAACAGAATGACCTTTGTCCTTCTCTGGGAGAAGATTAAGAGTGGTCAAATCAACTACTGCCTTGGCCAGCAGTCTGGCTTACAGAGAATAATGAAGGACATACTATTGAATTGGAGCCTCCTGTGGTGGTTTTCTGAGCTAACAGCTGATTGCTGGAAGGAAGGATGAGAGGTGTAATGATTTCTACCGGCAAACACCCCCGAATAGTTTATATTAGCCAGGAGGGACATTTGTCCATTGTCCAGGGCATATGTTCAGTCATTGCATGCTATCAAACAGAAATGAAAATAAAAAAAGGCAGTGATGTGACAGACGGCTTCTTATGGCAGAGAATGGCTTGAATATTGTGCCACAGCTTAAAGAAATATGAAGTGACTTTACTAAAGGAACACCATAAAATATCACCATCTTATATCATATTTTCAATAAGCCCTTGTTTCTTTATTTCAAGTTTTCTGAAGTTATTACATAGAACTACTTTGAACTCAACCATTTTAGAATTAAAAATGGCAAAATAACCACTATCAACAGAATATTTCTTGTAGGATTTTTGTTTAGAAATACCTTTTTCCTTTTTCTTTCAGAAGCATTGGTCTGAAGTATTCCTAGTTTTTATTTTACAAAGCAGCTATTTTAGAATCAAGTTAGGTAGAAGAAAATTGTTTCCATACCTTAATTCATTCTATGAGTGTCATGGGAGTTTCTGGATTCTCAGAAAGAGGAAATGAGATTTTGTGCAGCTTTTTATATTTGGATCCGCAAGATACAAATCTGTGTCCAAATGACCACTGGTGGTTAGACTTCTCTGCAGTGATTTTGCTTGTGCACTTGGTTGAGTACCTTTTTCAAACTGACTGGCTTTATTTGCACTCATAATTGTTCTTCCTTAAGTCTTTGTGAGCATATGTGAATAAGGGCCATTCTTGGGGATCAGGAGAAATAGAAAAGCTCATAATCACAATCTTAAATGAGAAGGGGTAAAAATTGTGCAAAGGTTAAGAACTTCACAATCACCATGCATGTGTTGTATACCTCTGCCTTCTTTGATATGGTTGCTCTGCTATCGCCAAATAGAACACATTTTTGCCTTTTTCATCATTTCATGTGCATGTTATCCAACAGATCATTTTCCAAAGAGATGGCAATTTTAAAAAAATACTACTATTTGAAGAATGACCTGGCAGATCTCTGTTTATGCACTATAGTGGAATTACACATTTACTATTGAGACTCTACTTACATGTTTGTTCCTTCCCTGTTTTACACAGACTAGAAGACTAAAGCCCACCCTACATGCACTGTAAGTGGATTTATTTAGAATTCAGACTTTCTGGCAATAACTAATAAACTGCAGTGCTCTGTTGGATTAGGTATATCAGAGTGCTCATGAAATTTTCTTGATTAACTCGCAGACAATGTAAGCACTACTGTAAGCACATGAAACAGTAGTATGAGATATTTTTAATCCAAGCAAGTTCGTAGTTCTTTATTCTAAATTAAAATATGAACAAGTTTCAATGAATCACTGGAACTGACTAAAAGCTTAAAATGGAAAAAGAATTTTAATACTCTATAGAACAACTGCACAGTTCAGAGACCATATGAGAACTGTGACATTGACAGATCCATTCCCCCACTCTATTATAATGATAATTTAATTGAGAAAGTAAAGATCAAATGTTTAGTTCCCTTATAACTTGCCAGATTTCTACAGCATGACTAGGAAATAGTTTTAAAAAAAATCCCAAAACTAACAATCGCAAAAATAATGCAAAAAAAGTAGCTTGTTCTGTATTTACAGTTCTTAGATCCTGTTCATAGGACTTGGAACGGAGTTTCTGGGGAGATTCTTCATGTTTTTCTCAGCAGTTTGATAATTTATGCTGTACGCATTCTGACAGTTCCATTCATCAGATTGGCTTCAAGCATGTCTGCCAGAAGTATAGACTGAACATTATTTGCTTCTAAGTGTAAGCAAAGAAGTGCTCACCTAAATACAGATTTGGATCTCATCCAGTTATCTGAACTGGTAACATTAAATATGACCAATGCAAAAATAAAAATAAATTGCCTGTGTTTCCGAAGCTACTGCTGTGTTTTGGGACTTAGTTTTGCTTTTCTTACTTGGTTCCTTCTTTTCTCCAGGAATGAATATTGGCATTTTAACTTTCAAAGGTGTAATTGAAGATAAGGAGAAAAAAATGGCCACTAGTGTCAACCTTACTAAAGTTAGGGTACAGTAGATGCCATGGACAGTCATGTTTGAAGTCTTCCCTAATAATTTGTTCATGTTTGGAAATAGTATCCCTAATATGCCTTCCTATTTCTTCATGGGTTCAGATTAGGTTTAAAGAGGAAATCTGGAGGTATTCCCTATTAGATATGAAACAGACTTTGCACACAATTTTGAAATAAAATGGCAGGGGCTGATCAGATAAAGGATGAAACCTATCATAACCAGAAGATGCTTTGTGGAAGTGTATGCACTCCCAGAAGCCTACCAAACTGTCCCCTAGTCTTCAGTCTGTTTTAGAAGATCCCATACTAAAGTTAACCTTGCATGCTATTAAATGACTCAGAAAGAAATTAACTTAAATTCCTCTTTGTTTTCTTGTGCTACTGATGTAGCTGTGATTGATAGTTTAAGCACGCGAGAACTTGCCAGAAAGATCTTGTACTAGAGGAACAGGTATAGCTGGAATAAAACACAAATTTACCTATGGTCTTCAAAATATGAGTTGTGGAACAAAAATTCGTATTTTTCCTTTTCATAATATTTTTCATTTGTAATGGATACTACATATCGGAAACTCAATAGAAATTGTAATTTGTTAGCACATGACAACTTTTACCACATTATATCTAGTTTGACAGTGTCTCATAAGCAACAGTGACCTGTTTCTGTGTCATGCTATGGTTAATAGCACTCTCCTCTTCCTCCCCTTCCTCCCTCTTCTCTCCAAGTTCAAATCACCTCTTTCTCTCAAACTGTCTAATTATTTAAGATAATCAAGCTAAGCTCAGACCAACTAGACTGTAAGGCTGCTGCCTTTGCTCCAAACCCAAGGAAACACTTGTCTGCTTTAAAGCTGTCCTTTTTCCAAACCATGCATGTTTTGGTTTTTTTTGCTAGGACGAATTGCTCCTAAATCTGCTTTCCATAATACTTACTACTGTGCTTAGTGTACAACAGCTTTATTTTGGCAACCCTGCTTTTAGAATAGTAAACACCTTCTCTATTCTTTCATGAGAGGCAACATTTGTCTTTCAAAAGAAAGTGCCACTTGGTCCATAAGAATTATGATTCCATGAGCATGATGGAAACCTTTAATTCTTTGCAATTCACCTATGTAAATAATTATATCACCAAGCTATTCACACTGTAGGATGTACGCTGTAGGGTTTAGGATATTTTGGATATATTAGAGTTTTGGCTTAGACCTTGTGGAACGGAAGCCAACAGTAATTTCTTTATTGATTTTCAAGATGAGAGCATTGTTGTTTGTGAGTGAATTACTTGTATCACTTTCCAGTTATGAAGCAAATACTTGGAATTTTTTCCTTATCTCTCTTCACTCCCTCCATCTAAGCAAATATGGCATACATATTTTCACTTTATTCTTATCTTAAAACCCGATTCTGAAATGATGATCTAGATGAGGATCATTTGGTAAGCATTACATATTAATTTTTCCTGAGTTTCTGTAATATAGTCATCTCGACAATGCTACTGGGCATTTTGTGGGTACCATCTGTCTAGAAGAATGGCCACACATAAAGTAAGGAGGTTTTTTGGTTTCTTTTTCCTAACATATCCTATGCAATATTTGGATGAAACTGTAGCTTCCAAAAGAAAGACATTAGATACAGCAAAAATTTTGCCAAGAAATGTACTGCAATGAAGCAGTAAAGTTCAATGTATGGGGAACTGCTAAAAGTCATTAGAAAATGCATTCATGCTTATGAAATTATTTAAATAGGTAACATGGTTCCATTTTTTTTATTTAAACACTGTGGGCTCTCTCCAAATTACCTGAAGCAATCAATTAATTCCTTCTTTTACATCCTGATTTTAAATTTTAATTATCTGGTTTTTATAACTATCTGTGTTTTGAAGTTAGAGGATGAAAACATCAATTGTACCAGATGGTACAATCACCTGGCTGATGATACATAATAAGGGTGGCATTGTGTGATGTGTCTCCACTTGTTTTGTTCATGCTGTGGCTTGTTTTAAATCACAACTATAAAGGTTTGTTAAAGAAAAGAAATAAGTTATTACACTGTACTAGTTCTGTAACTTGATCTAAAGATGATTTTGCTGAGCACACAAAATGTTAAGTAATAGAATGAGGAGGAACCTCTAATCTTCTGCTGGACAAGAGACAATATTAAAAAAATAATTCAACCCTGGTTTTTAAACTTAGAGTTCTTTCATGATGATATAATATTCCATTAACAACAACAGAGCAGATTGATAAATGGAGTCTTCCCATGTTGCTCAAGTATCAGTTCTCATCAAAATGCAGTCTAGTGAAACATTTGCAATACAGAGGAAGTTCAAACATACAAAAAAAAGACCTTAAATGAGAATTTTTTTTAAATCTGGCAAGGAAATGCTAATTATAATGTTTTTGCTAAGTAAACAAATCCTACTTATTTTATTGTAGATAGTATACATTAAACCTAGAGCATAGTCTGAGATTTGTAGGAAGATTAGTAGTACTACACTTAGTAGTATCTACATTAAAAAGAAGGGAACAGAGAAAACCTGAAGATACAGGAACGAAACTAGGATGATGCTTCTTCCATTATATGCTCCTGAAGGTCAATATGGGAGAAAAGTATTCTATAGTTTTCAGTTAAGGTCCTGATTTCCCTCTCCTATCCATAACACTTAGGCAATGTAATTTGTCATATCAGGGCTCTATAAGTGATCCTTGAAAATATAGCATGCAAATTTGTTCATACTGAGCTTGTTTCAGAATATTCAAAGAAGTATTTCTGTCTCCTTGAGTGCCAGGAAGGGGCAATTTTAATTTGGTGGACAATTTTAGGGTCACTGAGGAGTAGTTTGAAGATGTGCTTCTTTTGGTTATGCAAAAGGTTATGTGTACTTGTCAAAGAAAGTAAAATTAAGGACATAACCAATGGCACTAACTCCCAATTCTCGCAGCAGGACTAATCATGCTGTATGGTGAGTTATATTATTGCTCGTCAGGAAGAGAAATTTCCGTCAGCCACTAGGGTTAAATTTGAATGCTAAAAGAAGAATTTCTGGACAGACAAAAGTAAGGAATAAGGCACCTGACATACATTCTGAGTAAATCAACTATAAATGAACTACTTGGAAACTACCTAGTTTTCAACAACTTGAAAAAATAAGTTTTCAGTGACTTGAACTAATAATTTTTTAATGGTGATATTGTAATTGCTATGATTGTTCAACCCTACAATATTAGTTTGATGAAGTTTTCTTCTTTATTTCTTATTTCATAGAAATACTATACTTAAGAACTTTATATCCATTGAAGTAATTAATCTTTATACTTATATATGATGAACAAATAAAAGTACAAACACTAAAATTAAATATTAGTGAGGATTTATGCTTTTAGCAATTAAAATATGATTTCTTTGCATGGACTGAAAAAAGTAAACTGAAATTGACCAAACAAGTGTTTTCATTTTTTTTCCAAGTATAGCATTTTGCTTTATAGAACAATAGAAAGTCATATATCACATACTGACATTGAGAAAATTTTATTTACACCACTTCAAAAATATTGAAGTACGTATCAGCTCTTTCACCAAAAAAAACCCCAAAACAACCAAAATGAACTCCAAACCAAAACGTACACCACATTTCATTCAAAAGAAATGAAAAACACTTAGGAACTCAGGTGCTATTATGTACATTTTTTCTTGTGGAATATTAAAATTGAATGCAGAAATAGAATCTGAAAATTCTTTTGTTTGGAAAGCTAATACTAGCTGTCTTCTATGTTTTATAATACAGTGACTTATTTGTTAATTAACCCTCTTTTATCTTACTGTGTCATATATACATGTATATTCTCTTGTTCTCATGTGTATATGCACTTTTGTTTATTCTTCTACAAACTCTATTTAGTAATCTAGTAACCTCATTCAGTTCTTTCCAATGCTCACTGAAGTTTTGTTATCAGAAGTTTTCATGGAAATATTTTTAGAACTTAGGAAAAGTCTTGGTCACCAGGAGTCCAGAGGGACCAGAGGTGGGTCATTTTAAAAGCACAGCCAGTTATCTGACACATACCCCTGCACCTATCCTGTATATTTCTGATTATTTTCAATCTCCCATCTGCACTACTGGCTTGTAAACAGTTCATAATCTCATTCTAAAACAGGGTTAGCAGGAGACCAGGAAGATCTGACAGGTTAAATCCAAATTCCCATTCACATGCTGATCCACACATAGTGCTTTGCAGAGGAGGCTTCTTTGGCGCTGCAAAGCAAGTGCTCTGGCTGCCTTCTAGGACACTTTTCCTTGTTGAGTATGCAGGCAACATTTTCCTGTTCGTCAGAAGAATGAAGTAAACCCGATTAGATTTGTTCTCAGTCTGGGAGCAGGAAATTAACTTTGAAAATGATTTAAATGTCTTGCCTGGGGAGGGCCTTTTGCCACTCTGAGTTCAATAGTTCAATTTGACAGAGCTCTCTGCCAGATTTCTAATGTGTAATAGTAGGTGTAAGGGATGAAAATGAGGTGGTTTTTAGATTTATATCAGTTCAATTCTTATATTTAGGTTGCTGTGTGGTTTTGTTCTACTTTTATGAGAAAAACTTGCTCTGAAAGGGAATTCTGGCAAAAAGGGCTATACCTATGTTAATGTGCAGTCTAGCAGATTTGAAGAAGGACACCAAGATGAAGACCTGATGCACCACAGGTGTTTTGGGGATTTTTGCTTTGGACTAGCTTTAGTCTGGTCATATGGACTGAATGCTTTTCCTTCATTTATATTCATGCACAGAAATTTTTTGTTCAACTCCATTCACTATATTCCCATGCAACAAGCCAGGTGAAAAACAAACAGTATCCAAAGAAAAAGAAAGTATAATCATAGAATCATAGAAAAGTTTGTGTTGGAAGGGGTCTTTAAAGGTCATCTAGTCCAACACTTATGTACATTCAGTTTCTTCAAGTGGTCGTGAACCTGATCTTCTCTTACAGTGGGAAGCACTTTGCTCCCTCAGTCCCTATCCTGCTGTCCATCCACTTTAGAGGTGTGGGAAGAGAGGTTGCCAATGAAGACTTTGGCAAAAAAGTTTACCTCGTTAGCAATTTACCAATCTTTCTGATCAGATAGGTATACCTACTTTGACCTTCCTTTTCTGTCTGACACACCTTCTTATTACTCTCTGCATCCCTTGTCAAGTTCACCTTCATCCACGTCTTGGCCTTCCTGACCCTATCCCTACATAACCAGGCGGTGTTTCTGTACTATTCCCAGAATAACTGTACCTGCTTCCACTGCCTGTGCATTTCTTTCTTGCCCTTTAGTTTGACCACCAGGTCTCAACTCAGCCATGCCATTCATTCTCTTGCCTTTGTTGTCTGATTTCTTATACCTGGGGATCCAGAGCTTTTGCAGTCTTTAAGGAAAGCATCCTTAAAGATCTGCCAGCTCTGTTCTTCTCCCTTGTCCTGAGGGCAGTTTCCCATTAGTGCCTATTCACTAGCTCATTGAAGAGCTGGAAGTTTACTTTCCTAAAATTCAGGGTTCTGACTTTTCACTTGTCCCCTATCCCTCAGGACTGTGAACTCCACCACTGCATGATCACTGCAGTCCAGGCTTCCTCCAGTCTTGTGAGTGAGCCCCAGTTAGCTCAATCACATTTGTGACTATCAGGTCCCATACTGCATTCCCTCTGGTAAGACTGTCTATTACCTAGCCTAAGAAGTTATCCTCCATGCATTACAGGAATACCATGTAATGGTATTCCTGTCACTTTCCCAGCAGATGTTGGGGTGGTTGAAGTCCCCCAGCAGGACAAGAGCCTGCCAGTGTGATGCTTCCTGTAGCTGGAGCAAGAAGGCTTCATCAATAGGCTCCCCCTGACAGAGACCAACCACAAGGTTCCCTTTGTTGCCTTAGTTGAATTCCTATCTACAAGCTTTCATCTTGCTCACAGTTATTCCGCAGAGACAGCTTTTCACACCATTTCTTGATGTAGAGGGCAACCCCTACACCCTTCCTTCCTCCCCTGTCTCTTCTGAACAGCTGCACTCCAGTTGTGGCATTCATCCTAGCAAGTTTCAGTAATGCAAACTAGGTTGTAGCTAGTACAAGAACAGGTAACCTGTTCTGGGAGTTATGAAATTAGTTAAATTTGTGTTTTGTATGGCAAATGCCCTAGATAGCTTTGGTCAATGAGTGAGCTGAGCTTACATCCTCTGTACCTTCTGATTTAGTGCTGTAGTCCTCTGGAAGGAAAGCTGGGAGTGATAATATTTGGCATCACAGAATTATTTAGTTTGGAAAAGACCTTTAAGATCATAGAGTCCAAATATTTGCCCCCTTCACACCCTGAAATTCCTTGCGGTTTCAAAGAAAGAAAAATTTTACTTGTGCATTTTGTGTCAGTTTTGTTGGGTTTGGGTAGTAGGGTTTTTTCTTTGTTTCTTTGTTAGTTTTTGTTTTGGTTTGATTTTGGTTTTTTTGAGAACAGACTTACGTATTCCCTTCTAGAATATAAAGATATGAGGATTTAAGGAATTGACTATGAATGCATCCTGAGGTAATGGAAATGAATCCTCCACGTGCAGTGCAGTTTGCATGAAAATTCCAGTGAGGAATGAGATTTAAGAAACACAGCTCCTCAGTATTCCTACTTTTAGTGGAGATGGTTTGATACTTTTTTTGGGCTGACACTCTTTGATGTCTAATTCTCTGGCTATGGTGTAGAGAACAGTGTCTAACAGTAAGTAGAATTTCAGCAGGCTCCTAATATCTGAGGCTGAAGTCTTCCATTGCAATAGTCAGATTCCATCATGAATGTAGCTGTGAATTCCAGAATGCACTGAAGACATCAAATAATTCCTTGATTCTCTGACAACTTGAATCATCACTGCCTTCAGCATTGTTCTTTAGAGAAACACAATCTCAGAGGTATGTTCTCTATTTGATCAAAATTAAATGAAAAGTGTATAGACAAAATTTACAGTCAGATCGCACCAGTTATTGGTCTCAAGTACCAATTACTAATTTACATGTTAATCTGAGACTATAAAACTTTAGGTACCAGAAATACCAGATGCAGATGAAGTATGCAAGATGAGATGGCAAGTTAAACAGCAGCAACAAGCCAAATACTTTATTGGTAAAGCAGCACCCTGAAGTTCAAACAGGACAGGCAAACACATCACTTTCTACTAACTGCAGAAACAAGAGACATGTTGAACTGTATGCTTATACAGGGAGAAGGTCTTGATATGGCAGCAGCATGAGGGCTGCAAGGGAGAAAGTAGTCATTAGACATGATCTGGAGAGGGTTCTGTAAGAGTGGAGAGCAGAGTGATGACAGTGAAGGATCTTTATCTGCTTGTTGCAACAAAAATCAGAATAAGGCCTGTCAAAATATCTGTGTACATATAAGTGTCTTGAGGACAAGAGGAAACATTAACTGAACATTTGCTGAACATCATAACTGAGCATCAGTCATACAATCTAGTCAGTAATGATATTGGGGTTTAGAGATGTCACAAGAACTAATAGTTTTTCCAGCCAAAAGTACCAGACAAAATTACTATGCCTCAATTTAAAGAAATCTGTCTAGCAAGGTGAGGAGACGAAGAAGGGAGCTGAAGCAACTGAGCAGGCAATGCTGAGTTGATGTATAACCAGGAGTATTGTCTTAAAGAAGTTCATAAGGCAGTCACTCAGAACTTTGGGGGCTCCAGGCAGAGATGACTGCCAGAGACCCTTAGTGAAGCCCCTCAGAGACCTTATAAGGATATGTATGTATGCTAATAAATGTTGGGAAATGTCATAAACATGTAACAGGAATGTGAGGAACAAAAATAAATAATCAAGTAAAGCAAACATATAAACTGTACTGAAGGTACCTCTGTGTGCACTTTGGTGAACTGATTCCCAGGGCACGCAGCCTGCTGTGACCATGCAGCACGTTGTAATAAAAGAATGCGTGGGTTCTAAAACTCACAAATTAAGTCTTAGACATTTCTTTTAAGTGCTGATTTTAGGCAACAGTAACATTTACTCTCATTTAGTCAAAATTTTGCTCTGATTAAAGCAATCTGCCTCAGAACCTCACACTGCTTTTGCAAGGGGTTAGCAATAGCAGAGCTGCTGCTCAAGGGAGGATGAGCCAGGAGTTGAGTGAGGGCAATGCGGGCATGAGCAGGAAATGTGACATTACTGACCAGGCCAAAATTGAGCAGGACTGGTGTGGTAATGGGAAAAGGTCCATCCACAGTGCTAGACAAGGTGAGGTAATGAGTCATGTTCAAGGGCCAGCCAAGAGAAGCTGGAGACAAAACTGGAAATGTAGCTATGGAGGACCCAAGGACTGTCTAGAAGGTAGGTCCAGGGACTGGTCCTGCTGCAGCGCCTCTGGCGCAGGGACTGGTGACCCTAGGCTGGGCTGACATGGGATCCTGGGCTGTGGGCAGGGTCAGTGAAGGCCCTGGAGGTCTGCACAGGGACAGACATGGTCCTGAGAGCTTGACTAAATATCACCTCACTCTATTAACAATTGTTTTGATTGTATCTAAGCTATTCTCAGTGTTTATTCTCTGAATGTTTCTAGCTGAAAAGGGATTCAATTTATTTACTATGAATGGAGAAGAACAATACCAAACATTTGATCTGAACTTTCACGAGAAAGTTACACACAGCTCCGAGTCCTGCATTTAAAAGCACTCCTCTTTGTCATTAGATTATATGATAATCCTACTGATGTTTCTATAATTGTATGGTTAGTAGCGTAACTCAATTTTGAAATGGGCCTTAAGTGTGGATTAATCCCTTAAAAAATCCAGTTCTTCCTGTTATTGAACTATTATATATTATGTATACCACATTTGGAGCTTAGTCCATATTCCTCTCCAGGGGCAGGGCCCTATGTCATGATAATGTCAGTGTTGGGCTTTGAAAACCTTAATTCTATATTGGAAGAGGCTGTAGAACAGGAAGACAACATAGATGGCAGTGGATATAATATAACCAGATAGATTCATCACCCTCCACTCAGCTTGCCATGCCCCCACTTGCCAGCTTCTGAACCGGAGTTCAGACCAAGGAAGAGGAGGTACTGTGCAATGAGCTTGCTGAGCTGCAGTGCCAGTATTTAGAAAGGGGTAGGGAATGCTTTATCTGAACTCAATCTTTTTAAATCCAGAAATAGTCCAACTTATTTTTCTTCAAGTGCTAAACAGTAGAAATAACTATTTGCAGAGACAATTTCTTGTTCAATTCATTTGTCCCTTGTCCCTTCAGCTAGGTAAATTCTCTGTGGATTGTTCTGAGTTTGTATCACAAATAATTTTTAATGTGTTTATGCTTCATTTTCCAAATATACAATAAAATACTTTGTGTGATAGACAAACCCCAACATTTCATGTTTTCTAACTTTGTGCAATGCTTCTGATATGAACAGAAGCACTTAACAGAATTTCTGTGTCATACAGCAAGGAATCCACTTTTACCATTAATAAGGATGAGACTGTAAGTGGCACTTTCACATTTAAAACTTTAATAACCAAGCAGAATCCAGAAGGAGACAAGGTTTGGAGGAAAAAAGCATATAAATTTTGGTGCTTCTTTCAGGAGAAACATGGAGAATAATACAATTCTGGTGTTCCCATTAGAAAAGAGGAAAGATTTTTTTTCCCATCCTGTGTGTATGGGATACACTTACAGTCCTATTGCAGGGTCAGAAGATTTTTGTTGTGTGGGGAGGATGAAATTGCCCAAGCAAGTTTTTGTTCTAAAGGTGGAACATTTACAAAATATAGAGACTGAAAAGAGGGGAACGTAAGTCAACATAAGAGAATAAACTAATTATGGCTGACTAGATCTTGAATATTTATAATGCAGACAGTAGCAGCTCCCTTTGGGCCCCTTGTTTACCATGACTGTTGAATTTATATGCCCTGACACGACACATAGTTCTGAAAAGAGCTATGTGCATAACATCAGATATGGCTGGAATACTTAGAGGCTTCATCCACTAAGGCTGTGTCTTTCCAAAAGAGACAGATTTGGGTATCTTCCCTGCTGAAAGTGTTTAGGATGAATATCTAAAAAGGAAAATGTAGGAGGCTAAAAATTAGACCTAACATTTTGACAGAAAGGTTGACTTTTGCTACCCAGATTATGCCAGTTTTTGCCTGGAAACCATTTCAAGGCACTAATCTCAACAGGCTGTTGGACCCCACATCACTTTCCCTCATCACTGAAACATGATACAGAAAGCAGCATTTCCTCTTGGAGAGCCAGTACAAAAGCAGAGTTTGCATCAATGGCAGAATTGATGTCAGAAACAGACTGAAATGAAACTCTTCCTTGGTGTGAGATCAAGCATCGCGCATTTTCAACCAGGATTAATGAACAATTGTCCATCCAGGTGGCAAGTGAAATCTCTTTTCCCTCTCCCCTACTATCTATGCAGTAAATTGACAATAAATCTTCTTGTGTGGCCTTTTAAAAGTTGGGAAGACCAAGTAGGGGGGAAAGTATCTAAAAATAACCTTTGAAAAAGAATAGCTTTGAAAAATGTAGTTATGACACGGTTTCACAATAGATTCAACTGATAAGAGATTGTGCTGTCAGAAAGCTCTTTCACCCACAGTTTCTTCAAATACAGCCAGGCCAGACATTGAGCTGGAAGGAAATCATAGAGATCTCTGAAAGCAGAACAGTATTATTTGTAAGTAATGTCATGAATGGCCTGTGCTGAGCTAAAATTCTGGGGTGTTTGGCTCATCACCCATCCCAGGCATCATCTGCAGGGTGGCTGATGAGGATGTTCTATTTGCAAACTATTTGATTCATGGCTATGAGGAAGTGAATGGCATTCCAGCCTGTGCTGTGCAGGTAATGAGCTGAAGAGAAAGTAAAGCCTCCTCTCTCTTCTTCTTCATCTACTCCTCAAACAGGCCCAGAGGATGAGTGGAGATGCTTTCAAAGGTGGGTGATTTACTCTAGATGTGCAGAGTGAGCTTGTGATGGGCAGATTTAGCAACTGCTTACAGGTATAGTGGGGATAAATAGCATCTGTCTGGGCAAAGTATGAGTGAAGAGGGGCTATGAGGAGCAATCAGCTGGATGGTGGGCTTTGGGGTAGCAAGGTAGCGTGCCATTGCTGATCAGATGCTGCAGCCCCACAACTGTGTGGGTGACAGAACCAGGGATGGACTGCACACATGCATGTTTTTACTGTAGTTTAGCAAGCACACTTGATGATACGGTACTGTTTTTGTACATATGCCCTTGGAAGTGTGACTTTTTCCAAATAACCTTCAGAGAGTGTTCTGTCACCCAAGATTTTTATATTTTTGCTGGCAATTACCAAAAGCCCTTCAACTGAAACAAACACACTGTCCTTCATAGGTTTAAACGTGGGTGAAGTCATGAGATTTTAAACTGATTTTATTTTAAATTATGTTTAAAAAGAGGACAAAGGTGTAAAAATCTGATGCAAAGATATCTCTTATGCTACCCCCGTTGTAAAAGTAGCCTGCAAGTTTCTATTCTTGGCAAAAGGTTCATGAAATATATTCACAAAGAAGGAAATATTTTACCACTTCACTGTGTTAAAAAGTTAACCTATTCCTTTCTGATTCATCAAGATAGTTCAACAAACAGGCTTAAGGCTCAGGCCCACTCAGGACACTAAAAACTCCTATGAACAGCCAGGGGAAAAATGAGTCAAGAAAAGACAATGGACATTGCTAAAATGAATCCTTAGGATAGAAGGATGGGTGCCTAGCACAGATATGTTGTGCAAGACTTTTGGCATTAGCATTTTTCATTTATGCTTTAATAATGTCACATCACATTTAAAATCTTCTAAGCATACAATGTGAAATAGTTTACATCCAATACAAAATCAGATCAACACTTTTAGAGAATCCTGCTGGATGAGGAAATGACCCTGGGACTCTGTGTGCTAGCTCTATGGAGTGCTGCATGCTTCTCAGCACATCGTGACATTTCTGGGACAGCACTGACCTGCTACCTATGGCTGAGGATGCATCTCAAGTGGCCATAAAATATAACTCTTTCCTGAAGGTACTTTGAAAAAAAAAAATAGATAGTTCAGTACATTTCCAGTTAAAAAAAAAAATTAAAATCTTGCCTTTTTTTTTTTTTTTAAATAGTCAGATAAAAAGGGGAAAGGTAAAATGTAAAGCAATGAAAAGTAGAATCATAATCATTGCTTATTGTATATGTCTTGGGAGAAGAGAAAAACAATACATGCCTTCCAATGTGAGAAGCAGAAGTATCAGAGACATAAGCTATCTCATTTTACCAGTGTAGTCCAACTTACCAACAGAAAAACCCTTCTGCATTTCACTGAAAGTGGAAGGAGGTTAGTATTTCTCATGAGTGGATGTGAAATCATCTAACTAGTTTTTTTTCTCCAAAATTATATTTTCCTGCATAAAAGTAGAGAATGGTGTTCTGTAATCCAGTTAAAGTAGGAGGTATTTTAGATGGCAATGATCCTATGGAATCTGATTCAGAGACAGACACCTGTGTGGGCAGGGCTGTTACCACTTGAAGCCTCAACTCTGGCTGATGGTATTAGAGAGGCAGCACACTCATTTGCAGTATTAGCAGAAAGCTCAACTGTTTTGTAGAAATAGAATATAGCCCACAGTTTCACTCAAGAAGTGTTGGACATTTCCAGGTTTAGAAGAGATAGCTTGTATTGTTTGCTTGTACTGGTTGGTTTGTCAGCCTTGTTCTCCAAAATTTCCACTCTGTCACCAGTGCATAAAACTCACAAAATTATTTATTTATTCGAACAGTGCATTTCAAATATTACCACATCTCAACTGCACCTAAGGCGACTGAAGGCCCACACCAAGACCTTAAACCATCTTGTCTGGGAGCTACTTTCAGATGATGACACCGCCCTTGTTGCCCACACAGAAGCAGCTCTGCAGCGTTTAACATCCTGCTTTGCAGACACTGCTGAGCTCTTTGGGTTGGAAGTCAGTCCAAAGAACACTGAAGTTTTCTATCAACCTGCACCTCAGGAAGTCTTCCATCATCCCCATATCTCCGTTGGCCAATCAGAGCTTGAATCAGTCCATCAGTTTAATTACCTAGGTAGCCTCATCTCCTCAGATGGTAAGATTGACAGGGAGATAGACAACAGGTTAGCTAAGGCATATAGTGTTTTTGGAAAACTCCATAAAAGAGTATGGCATAATAAACTCTTGAAGAAAAGTACAAAGATCAGTGTTTACAAAGCCATAGTGCTGTCTACTCTCTTATATGGATCTGAATCATGGGTCATCTACCGCCACCACCTGCGTCTCCTAGAATGCTTCCATCAACGCTGCCTCTGTACAATCCTAAACATCCACTGGTCAGATTATGTGACCAATACATCTGTTCTAGAAGAAGCAGCAGTCACAAGTATTGAGACCATGTTGCTGAGAACACAGCTGCACTGGGCAGGGCACGTCTCCAGGATGAAGGACCACTGCCTCCCTAAGATCTTGCTTTATGGTGAACTTGCCACCGGCTGCCACAAGAGAGGAGCCCCGAAGATACAAGGACTCCCTGAAACAACATCTCAACCTCAGCCATATTGATCAACATAACTGGTCTATACTGGCCTCAAATCGGGAGGCCTGGAGACACATGCTGCTGTTTCCTTTGAGAACGCACACAGGATCACTCTTGAGGAGAAAAGACAATGCAGAAAGAATCGTGCCTTGCAGAATATACCTCCTAAGGAGTCTTTCTGCTGTGCCTTTTGCAATCGGATATGTCTATCTCGTATTGGCCTCATAAGTCACCAGCGTGCTTGTAACAAACATGGATAGAGCCTTTCTAAATCTTAGTTTGTGAAGCCTAACCATGAATATTCTACTCAAGATTTATCCCTTCCCCGAAAGATGAGTGACATTATATTTTACTGGCTATTCCAGCAGCAGAAATCAGGCAGAATGTGTGGAATTTTTATGCTTTCTGAAATATGTTAACTATAACTGCATTCTGGATTTCATTCCACACACTACATAGGCAAGCTCCTGTATGCTTTTCAAAGAAAACAAGGCAGACAATTGCTCACTTCTGAACCACAATGCAGTGCTTATTTTTGCTCTCATTTTGCATCCCAGGAGTAAAAAGAAACTCTTCAATTCATTACTGAAGTGTGCTAGGTGTTTGTTTACTTTAATCAGATGAAAGGATGATATTTCAAAAGTCTGTACCCATATATTCCAATTCTGTAGAGTTTCTGCTGCTGAAAGGCTGTGTGTTGGCTTTGGGGATAAAGGAAATCATATGCTTTCTGCTTGGCTGTTTATCATTTATGCAGTCTTTCATCGTCAGAATTCCCTGAACCAACTAAGTGTTTATAACTGCTTATTTAAGACTGCTTTTTAGGGTCCTCAGTATAGCACAAGAATATGTTATGGTTGTGACTACTCTAATGCATTAGTTCCTGAATCTTATTATGGGTTGAATGTTTTAAATGTTTTTTTTCTTTCATCTTCTTCAGCTGTGTCAGTAGAAATTTCCAGTTTATTTTCTAGGGGCTATTAGACAACCTACTGAGATAAGACATAGCAAAGTTAATTCTCATTCTAAATGCAATACATTTTAAAATCAATGTCAGTGTTTTCATATGGGAAAAAAATAGAAGCATAGCAATACCTGACACCTTTAAAATGTAAAAATTCATGTAAAAATTTCAAAGTGCATCTTTACTTTTAGACACAAAATATCTGTCTGAGGAACTAAATTTCAGTGTTGTCATATACCTATTTCACTTAGGAAGGCAGGACGTAAAGATCACCCAGATATACAAGGAGGATGAAACCAGCTGTGTAATGAGTGTAAGAAAATGTGGCAATATTTCAAGGTTAAATGTACTGTACTTTGTAAATTGAAAGTTGTGCTTTTGCTTTGCATATGTTCTCTGTGTTTATTGTGTCACATGACTCCTGAACATTCAAGAAAATGGAGTTTGACACAATTGTGAAGAAAGATACAGCAAGAAGGTGTCTTTTACCTGCTGTGGCATAGGTGTACACTTAACAAACCATAGAACATACCATAGAATGGTTTGAGTTGCAAAGAATTTCTTCTGTATATCTAATCTAAACCTACCCTCTTTCCTTTGAAAGCCATTCCCCCCTGTCCTGTCACTATTTGCCCTTGTAAAAAAGTCCATCTCTAGGTTTCTTGTAAGCGCTCTTTAAGTACTGAAAGGCTGCTATAGGTCTCCCTTCTTCAGGCTGAAAAACCCCAGCTCTCTCAGCTTGTCTTCACTGGAGAGGCTCTCCAGCCCTCTGATCATCTTTGTGGCCTTCTCTGGACCTGTTCTAACAGGTCCATGTCCTACTTATGTTGGGGTCTCCGGAGCTCGATACAATTCTCCAGGTGGGGTCTCAAGAGAGCAGAATAGAGGGACAGAATCTCCTTCCTTGACCTCTTGATACAGCTCAGGACACTGTTGCTCGGGACACTGGGCTGCCTGTGCACACTGATGTGTCATGTTCAGCTTGTTCTCAACCAACACCCCGAAGTCCTTCTCCTCAGGGCTGCTCCCAGTCCATTCTCTGCCAAGCCTGTATTTGTGCTCGGGATTGCCCCAACCCAGGTGCAGGACTGTGCGCTTGGCCTTGTTGAAGTTAATGATGTTCACACATTCCCACTTCTCAAGCCTGTCAAGGTCCCTCTGGATGGCATCCCTTCCCTCCAGCCTATCACTGCACCACACAGCTTGGTATAGTCAGCCAACTGTTGAGGGTGCACTCAATCCCACTGTCCATGTCACTGACAAAGATGTTAAACAGTGCCAGTCCCAATACCAACCTCTGAGCAATGCCACTGTCACTGCTCTCCACTTGGACGTTGAAGCTGTTGACCACAACACTTTGAATGCAACCAATTTTGCAATTCTTTGTCCCTCTGTTAAATCCATATCTCTCCAGTTAGAGACAAGGATGTTACAAGGGGCAGTGTCAAATGCTTTGCATAAATATTAGATAAGCTGTAAGTAAAAACAGAAAATGCCTACCCTCCCTTTTTCTATAGTTTAAAACTCAAGCTCCTCATAAGTACTTATAAGTAAGACACTTTTTTCCTAATCCCCTTGTTTTCAGTTGAAGAAATACCATAAAATGTACATGTCAGGGTACAAGAGAATTATAACGTAGTATCACACAGGAGCTGCAGCCCGTAAATAACTTCGTTGTCTCCTATGGCATATTATATGTTCAGACACAAGGCTAGATTGGTTGTCATAGCCCTAAATATCCCCTCCTCATGTGTTTGCTGTTTTGCTAACATTGCCTGGATTGATTTTTGTTTTGCTGTTTAAATATCATCTTTAGGCACACTGTCTTTTCTTCTCATTCAGTTGTATACTATTCCAGACTTGCAAGAGTCAAGTCTTGTGAAAAATCATTCCAAAATCAGAGAATGTCACAAAAATCCCTCTTTCTTTTTCAATGAGAATGCTGGACTGTTTCAGTGAAAATTTCTGAAGCATGAACATGCTGGTATTCAGACTGAATTTTCTCAAAATCTGTGCTTTGTCAGAAGAGGCTGTAACTGAGATGTGATTTTTCTGTCAGTTATATTTTAAAGATTTTTTTAAAAAAAGTCTCTGACACCTGTACACTTCCTGTCATGATAACTGAAGTACACACTCAATTAGTAATTAAAAAGAATCTTAGATAACCATCTGTCAAGAATATTTCTGGGTTTCGTGTCTATGTAAAATAAATCAAGAGTATCTGCAAAAAGTAGTGTGGAAAGAAGAGAAGAATTACTGGTTCAAATTAGCTGAGTAGAGGGGGTGTGAGCGAGCCATACTCAATATGACTTCGGTCCATATGTGAAGCTCTGTCAGTGACTGGCAGCAGAAGCACAAGGAGACGTCAGATACAGAAAGATATTTCCCTTAGTCCACTTGCTTCCGGCAAAACTGAGGGCTGCTATCTTTACCTCACAAAAGGAGTGCTTGATGGTAGCTTTGTGAAGTGCCCTTCTCATAGTCACAGGGAAATTCTGATCAATTCCTTCCAGCACCAGAGCTAAGGGTGATGCTTCAGCATTGCAGTGAATTCAACATTTACTCAAACTTGCAGCTCTCATTGCTCTTCCTATCTAGGACCAGTGGTCAGAATCAAACAAAATTAGCATCTTGGATTGCTTTGATTTTATTTGATCAATACCAGATGACACAGGCTTTTTAGGCTAGTAGTGTAATAGCCAACAAAATTCTATGTGCAACTCTCTTCCTCATTCTTCAGAACTTAACTGAATTACAGATCTTTGAGGAGACATTTTAAGGGTTTTATACCATGTTTACTGTCAGCATTGAAGTGGCTTTAATATAGAGAAAAGCTTTAAAGATTTTTCTGATTTTTTAAGTAGTACAGAATCCAGGAGCTCTTTGTGTGGATAATTACATGGAGAGTGTTTGTCTGAACTGTGTTTCAGAGAAATAAAATACTCCTTAGATAACACTTTATTGTCTGCAGTTTTATGGTACATTTAGCTTCTCTAATTGAGATGCTTTATTCAGAAATAGGATTACGTAAGCCCAGTGCTTGACAGCTCCCATTTTTAATACATAGAAAGAAATTGTTCCGCTTAATGTTTAAGATCACCAAAAAGTACGAGCGTTACTTGGAAAAGTAGCCTTGCTGACTTTCCTTTTCTTATGGTAATAGAAGTGAATTTGGCCAGATTTTACTGAGCATTGTCATAAAGTTTTGATGATCCATGGAAAATAGAACTTTAAAGGACTAGAGAAAAAAACTGAAACCACTGATACCACCATTAGACAATTGTTTGTCTTGGGCTAAGAAATAAGATGAAGCAAAATCAGGTCTCTCTTTTTATAGCACCTAAGTGATGATGCTTAGGACATAACTAAGCTACACTGGAAAAGAAGATGCCTGATAGACCACATGAATGCAAGAGTCCAAAAATTGCTCAAAAGGAAAAAAAAATATTTTTTTTTCTTAAAAGCACAAGTATTTATGTAATATTATCAAGAAAATTTTAACATTATTGTTTCTTACACAGTGAAAAGGTGAGTGAGTGATACAAACAAGAATTGTAGCCATGAAATTTCATAAATTAAAGAAGAAAATGAGCCCTAAACAAGTGTTGTCAATAAGTCATTTCAGCTCTGTTCTGCTACAATTAGAGCTTCTGAGGGTCCTGTTGTGCATCCCAATGGCTAAGAAATTGAGATTTAATGAAGATGTATGTGAATGAAAAGATTAATGAGGAGAGATAGATGTACTTTAATTTAATTTTTTCTTCTTGTGACATGTATTGAAAGCCATCTGAAACACCATAAAATAATCTGCTTGTTATTCTGGACATTCAAATGATTAAGAGATTAAGTTGCAAAAAGTTTTGTGCTTAAAAGCAAATTATTCAGTAAGATCAAAATGATATAGTATCTGTCTCCACCCTTCTGCTGATCATGAAGCTGGCTTGCCATAGCTCCTTGATTAATAACCATTGCAATTTTATATAATTTCAAAATATTGCTAGGGTCATTCTAAATGATGAAAATAATTGGTATGTTGCTGAAGTGCTGACTGATAATTCAGACTAAGTTGGCCTTTTGTGTTGGTATCACTGATTAAGACAGAATTTTTACTGGTAGCTTTGCAGGCAGCTCTCCTATTTAATACAGTATTTTCATATAAAAATTAAAATGCTGTGTGTTGAAGTTAACAACTTCAGTCTCCTTAATGTGAGGTAGACTTTGCAGCAGTTGAGGAAAATAACCAGAAAGTATCCAAGCAGTATCTTCATCGTACTACTGTTGACTATACTCATCTCCTTCCTCTTTACATCACCATAGATCATTGCTGGGTAATGCAGTTTTTTTCCAAGCCGGGGCACAAAGATCTGCCATTTGTAAGCTTCAGAGGGATCCAATTATGTGATGGGTTTTCAGCCTCTTGTATGTGAGCTGGAGTTAACTGAACTCACATTTGTCCTTTAAATTTTACCATTGTGCTAAATTCCCAAGAGAAACAATAAGTGGTTAATTTCTTTTCAAGTATGATATTTTAGAAGATGGCATTTGTAAACAAATGTTATACCATTTCATTATCTAACCATTATATCTTTCAAAATGGCATGCTTTAGAAGAGAATGGAATACTGTCACTAAATCAAACTGAATTTAGTATCTTGTTCTCAAGCATCAGGACTGAAGTCCTTATTTCATATCTTGTGACATTCGCAGTTCAGGACAGTGGACCTGAAAGTACTGAGTCATGTATATGCTGATTTTGCTAGCACCCAGCTGTGCTGGTGCATCTCCCTGCCCCCCAGTAGGCTGCACTATGATCTGAGACTACAGACTACAGACTACACTGCTGGAATGTCAGAATTCAGTGGGTCAGAATTTTTGATTAAAAAATACAGAAAAATTGATTATTACAAATGTGAGTCAGGCAGTTTTTATACGGGCAGCTTAGTACTTCTTCAGACACACAACATAAAAGAGGAGAAAGGAATCTAATGTGAAAAACCCTCTGAGAGACCCAAACTCTCAATGTTTTCAAAGGAAATCTTATGACATTGTCGATGTTGGCTACAATATTTATACTATATAACTATTCAGGAAGAAATTTGGAATAATCTAAAAATGTAAGGAGATTGAAAGCATCTGGACACTAATTGCAGTCTTCCCTCACCTTGTGTTTTTTTGCCCGTGTACACACATGGCTGAGTTGGACTTGCTTATATGTGTCTCAGCTATTGCCAGTCTTCCTGGCAGTCTTATCCTTCTCCTCAAAGCAACACAGGCTACTTTTTCCACTATCTTCTGTTGTGCTGATAGGAGAGTTCAGGGTTCCATCCCTTTCCTGTGTTCCTCACTGGAGGGCTTGGGAAATCAGCCCTGAGGCTCCTGTTGGACAACCAGAAGCCAGACCCAATATTTCCCTTCTGTTGTCTGTGCTCAGGTGAGTGGTGAATTAAGAAAATAGATCTTGTTGTAGGGAAAAAAATCTAATCCAGTCATGGCTTGATGATGAACAAATCAGAAGGTCTTCCAGGATGTGGAGTCAGGAGTCACAGATTAAAAAATAATTACATCAAGAGACTTGTAAACCAAGGCTTTCTCAGGAACTTTCTCAACGTCTTTTTAGGTTTTATTGGCAGGAAATGCAATCGGTAAGACTAGCAGAGCACAGCAAGTCTTTACAAAATCATTTTCCTTAGCTAAAGCTTCTGGCACTTGAAACGGTAAAAGGGCAGCTATAGCTTAGCTCACAAAGCTGCTACATTTTAGTCAGAATGCAAGGAAATGTGGAGAGATTTAAAATAAGTAACAGGAATTCAACATTCGAGGACTGGATTATACTTGGCACATCAATCCAGCTTTTTATCGCTGAGCTCAGTGTCTGAGCACTATATATAAACAGGGATGCAAGGTAGTTTCTTCTGCTCTCTGCATGGCTTAGGCCTTTGTACAGGTAATGAGAACACTGTGGGATATAATTCTGGAATTGCATCAGGGGCTGGTGGCTGATGCGATAACAAGGAAACTCCTTCCTTCCTAGTTACCTTTGGTCATGAGTCTCTTTAACTCATGGAAAAAACCCTTGCATCTTCATGTAGTCGTGGAATCCTGTTTAATTTCAGAGTCTTGACACCTTTGACTCTCACCCATCACCTGCCTCCTCCTATGTTTGTCCTGTTAGAGATGCCGTGAACCTGCCCATAGAACATGGGTCACATGCAGTCAGTCAGCAGCATGCAGACTGGGATCCATGGGCTGGGTATTTTTTTAATATATCATCACAGCAGGGGAGAAAGCTACGTATGGAGTCAAAAACAGAGCTGTGGGTGCAAAAAAATCTTTGTAGCAAGTTCATTTATATCTCTACTGCAGTTTAAAGAAGAAGGTATTCTTCTGTCATATGAGAATGTGTACAGTGTCATGCTGTAGGACTGGAAGCAATGTTCTTTTCTGTTTGGAAAGAACAGTATCCTTGGCTTCAGTGGTGTACATGCAAAACTTCACATTATGACCTTTAGCTTGGGCTAGGAGCCTCAACTCCCTGCATAGCACCTGGATTCCTAAACAGCACATTCACCCCCAGAGACTTCTGAGTCATGAAAAACCCTATACTGCCTTGGCATGAGGCCTGAGCGCTGGCTTGCAATCATCTGAGTAATGGGACTTTTTTGTCATGGTACCTGGCAAAAGCCTGGGTCAGGTGAGCTACCATCTGGCAGTGCCCAGGCCCAGCCTGTGGGACAGCATGCGTTTGGGACAGAAAATGTGGTTTGGGATGTAGACACCCTTTCTAGCAGGCCTGATGTTTCTGGCACAAAACATCATGGGATCAAATTCTGCTTGTTTTATAAACAGTGAGTTGGCACCTCTAAAGCAACTTCTAAAGTGGAAATGTCCTTCGTAATCAAGCAGTTCTTTCCCTCTAGAGCAGTCCTGAAAAGAGACTGTGGATGGCCAAGGAGGCTTTCAGACAAATTTTGCTCCTTCCTATTTGTATGGATAATTTGTCTTAAGAACAGTAATGGCAACAGTGTACTTGTTATCATATTCTTTCCTTCACAAGAAAGCTATTTTTGGATGGTAATGTGCAGCTCAGACTGATGGTCCGTGCTGCCACAGTCTGATTTCAGTCAAAGGATTTCTCCTTTGTATTCCCACATCCTCCTGTCTTTTTCAGTTCTACCTAACGAGAATACTCTTGTAGCCAAAGGCAGGAAGAAATCTGTCACGTACACAGCTCTCCCTTCAGCACATCTTCCCCCTCTCTTCGTCTTGCTCTCTCTCCTTTAATTGGGCTAGAGAGAAAACATTTAGTAATCTCTCTCCCTCTTTCCCCTCATTAGGCTAACGATGACATATTCTGTTTCCAGAGTGTCTGTAGGAACACAGTATAGCAGCCACTGCCTGTTATTAACACTGGAGGAAGAAAAAGCTGGTGGCTTGATCCTGAATTTATGTAGATGCATGTAAATGAGAAGACATTTCCTTAGAATCAGATGTAATACAGAAATGAAAAATCAATGGGGAGGAATCAGAATATGGTTTGGTGGCAATTTAGGCCTCTGTAAGTGCTCATAGTATTTTATAACCTTATTGTTCCTAATGAAAGTAGGCCTCAGGCACAATGATACACAGAGACAAACTTCAGTGTTTTTCCATAATTTTTTCAGTGCTTTATGATTTCTTTTACCTGACTATGTCTATCATTTTTCCAGTTTAGCATTTTCGCTTTTATCTATATACTGACAAAGCCATGTGCAACAAATTCAACATTTTTTCCATATACATGAACTAGATTTGTTCTTTCTTTCCTTTTATCCAGACTCCCTACTTTTTCTTTTCATTTCCTTCCTTTCCTTCCTACCTGCCTGTCTTTCTTTCTTCACTTTGGAAAAAGGTACTAATGAGTCAAAACTGATAATTAACCCACAAACAGGTTTCTATACACCAAAAAAAAAAAAATTAGTTTTAGTTACTGATTTGGGTAAGGTAACTGGGGTGGAAGAAGAAATTATATTTAATATTCAACAGAATGAATGGAAAGATTTGTAAATGCAAAATGGATATATTCAATAGTCACTCCCTGCAACTCATTTAACAGGATTATTAAGAAACAAAAGTTCCTATAAATTTGAGTCCTGAATTTTAATGTATCTATTGACTTCTGTCAGAGGTGCTTTAATACTTTAGGGCATTGGTTAGTTAGCAAAGCCTCACATTATGTGTGAGAGTGAGACAAATAATATGACCTTCATAAAAAAGAATAAACTGAGGCACAGAGTAAAAGTGGCTACTAGAAGTCCACAGGAACACACTAAAACTGAGAATATCTTGGATGAAATTGGAGGTCCATGTGAATCATGCGTAGCTTCTCCTTTAGAATAGCATTTGGTTTCATCCCCTTTTGTCTTCTTCCACCCCAAGCCTAAGTCCAGAGGCTCTTCTGCTGGCCAGCATCAGTGGGCAGGCTTTGGTGTCTCTGAGAAATATACCACAGCAATATGCATGCTCAAAGAAATTACAGGCAAATAGAGTGTCAGGACCTGACTGTGTTCCTGTGAAATATGTGCAAAACTAAGGATGGTTTTAGTGAAGGATGAGCTAAGCCCAGCATCCCAAGCAAGCAGAGCTTGCAAGGCAGTCTCCATGCTGATTCAATCACTGGCCTCTCTGCCAAGACTGTCAACAAAGGTGCCAATTAGTGCCAGTTGTGATGATGATTTTTGTGATGCCGGCACCTATCCAGTATGAACTGGACTGTGACCACTCTCCCATTTCCCATTAGATGCTGAGCAGCTGCCAGGTGGTAGCAGGGCTGAATGATGTATTAGCTTCTGCGCACATCAGTAAATCAGACAGGCTGTATTGTATCTAAAATGCTTTTCATGTCAAATTATTTTAATCTCTCTTTAATAATGCAATTGACTTAATTTCTTTGCTTTTACTGTGTTTTCTAGCTTATGGATTATTTATTCATATAATACCAAGTAATATTGTGCGACAAAACAAAACAAATTCAAATGCAAGTATAACAAGAATCTGAGCTGCAGGCAAAAACAATCACACTTGCAAAAATGTACTTACGTTGCCTTTTATCGGCATTGGAGGCATAAATTCTGTAATTATAAACCTGTCTGACTTCCTGCATAATGCCAGCTTGATGCATAGGGACCTGTATAGGGTAGTGTTTGCAATGGACATGTACAGTTTTTAATGTGTGCACATTTGAATACTATGTGTCAGTTTGGAGCATAAAAGCAGCTTTTTATATGCAGATGAAAAACAGGTATGTATGCACACAAGTGCAGAGATTCTGACCAGAAGACCACTGTACGTGGGGGAGTTAGTGGCCCAAACAGTCATTGCCCTGAACAGGTGCAGGCCTGCACTGTGCTATGCACACAACATGACCTTTAGGTCTTTGCTATGCTGGGCACATCCTCTGTCACCAGGATAAACTTGGCTGGATAATTGTAATGAAGTAGCCTGTGGGCAGCTGCCACTGGGTCTCAGCAACTGTACCTCCTTGCCTTTATCTAAGACAGGAGCAACAAATTCCTATGTGTGTATCCTTCTTGTTTGACAGTAAAAATGATTAATGAAGGAAAACCTTACAGGAGATCCAAAGACTGAAATATTTGGGTAACCTTTACATGGACAAGATCTGCACAGGATGCTGAGCCCTGCATGGAGGCCCATTTGACGGCACATAACTCCAGCTTCCCAGCAACTGGAGCGATGTAAGATTATCTGTGCTAACCTCTTTTTCTTTAGAGTGATGCCTAATCGGTACTGAGAAAAAAACTTCAGAGCAGTTAATTGAGGATGAGATAAGAAAAGGGTTTAATTTGTGCCTAGGCAAAAAGATCACAAGACGCATGTGCCGGCCGTGCCTGAGATGTTACATTTTATAATATTGTCTGACCAATCCAAGTTTTGTCCATCCTGTAGCTTTTGCCCTGGTCCACCCCCTGGCCCACCCCCAGGGAATTGGGTCTGGGGGCTTTTCTTCATCATCTTCATCTTCTTCAGAGCACAAAGGGTACACAGTCACCTAGTTCTTGACTGTTCTCTTGCAGTTCAGGCCAAGATTAGATGTCCTCAAACAGAAGAGGCCTGCCTTGACAAAAGACCAAACATTTTCTACTGGAATTCAGGAGTAGAATTGATATGGGGAACACAGAATGGGGTAAGAGGTTTGAGGAATGTGTAAACTATTGTGCTAAATGGTGAGGGATATAATATAGCTACTTCTAAAATCTACTTCTACTACTTAACTACTTATAAAACTTACACAATTAGGAAAATCAAAAAACCAGATGGACCTTACGGCATCAGAGTGTTAGCTGCAATGGATGGTATTTTAAGCTGTATTTCACAGCATCTGAGTGTCCTTATAACTGGGATTACAATGAATCAGCAAGTCCTGGTGCAAAATCCTATGTGTGGGAATGTGTGCACTGTCCGTGGTCTGTTATGGTTTGATGTGTCTCTTATGTGATCTTGCTTCAATATGACACCTTTCCATCAGCCACATCTTTTTTTTTTGTCTGCTGTCAATTTAATGAATATACATCAGAGATACTTTCCTTTGAGAAGTTCTCATGGTTCATAGGCCCAATATTTTACACACAACTCCTACTCTTCACCTTCCTCACTGAAGAAAGACTTAATGGAAATGCCCAACAACCACATTAGTTATTGAAGGTAAGTGAAGGAAGGAGGTGTCTCCTAAAGTACATCGTCAAACTTCTGTATTGGTTCATAAGATGTACTTGATTATTTTGGTAGTTTTTAAAAAAAGAATGACTGTGGTCACCTAGTGGAAAAAAAATCCCTTTCATAGAATAATAGGGACATATAACATGTTCAAGGTCTTCCCCATGTTAAACAGTGTGTGACACAGTAACAGCATTTTGCATAATCAAGAGTGAACTGAAAAGAGTGTAACAAACATCACTGCTTTCATCTGATATATTGAACTCACTCTGTGAGAAAGCCTGGAATTGTTTGTATGACTACACATTGAGTCTCTCCCTCAACACCCTGGATTCTCTACTTAGTCATTTCCTAAACATGAGCTTTTAAAAAATGGATACAACAGCATATATTTTATTTTTTTTCATAACAAAAATATATACGGTCAAGAGTTCTTAGTAATTCAAATTATAAAAATTCAGATATTTATATTGTGAATAATAATTAGGAACTGAAAAACCAGTTTTGTTTATTATTGTCTGTGGGCTGCGTATTTGATGGCTGATATATTTGGTTAGGAAGCAGAAAAGAGCTATTTGTAGTCATTTCCGTTTCAAGGACTATTACCTAAATCACACGTTGATAGAAACGTGTATCTAGTGGATTTTTTCTAGACACACAGAAAACATTAATTTTGGTAGGCATTTATGAAATGAACACCCATTAGGGATTTTTGTCTGTAGTTTTGCAAAACCTTTGAAGTTTCAAAATAGGTTGAACGTTGCCAATGCATTGAAAAACTATCCTATTTTATGGTTGCAAAACAAATGATGAAAAATACATTTACAGTCTTCAGTGAAAAATAAAAACACCTAAGGAAAAGGAAAAGATCAAGTACATACATACATACATATACATCCGTTTGAGATATTGCAAACATATTTTGGATATGCTCATTTTCTCTCTCTTGACCAAAGCAGAATAGCTCTTCTCAGCAAGATGTTGCATGTAATGTACCATGGAGAAGTATTTTTATTCAAATATAATATAGTGTGGGAAAAAGACATTTGGCATGATTTCTAATTGTGAACTTGTGCAAATCCATGTAGGTCTACTTCAGTCAGCAATACTTCAAGCCTTCTTCTATCTTTTGGAAAAATATAAAATGTTTTCTTTAATAATTATTAATATTTTTAATATCTAACTTGTAATAATACTAATACAGGTGCATTTCTTATACTAAATTTTTTTATTTTTAAGCACAGGATTTGTTCAGTTGCTATAATAACATTTTACATGAGGACCCTAGTGATGTTTTTTAGCATTAAATACAACACTCAGTTCCAGAAGGTGTTTTCTCCCCTTATACATATAAAAAGAAGAGTCTTCATGCAGATAGTGATTTAAACTAGCATATTCTGACAGTTCTTATATTAATTGAATTGTTAATAACCTATGGGATATACTACAAATTCCTTTGCCTTCCAATAGTTCCATACCTTCAGGGACTTTTCAAAGCAGGATACATGCAATGTGCTGTGTGTTGGAATACATTATCTCTGCTGTTAGATTATTCAAACAGAAGCTGAAAAACCTACTTTTTCAGCAGTGCTGATGCAGTGCATTTTTTGTCGCAGTTCATGTATGTGGCAAAACTAATTATACTGTGTACCTTCTGTTAACATATCTTCCCATGTTTAAGACTAGAAAATATTGATGGAAAATGGGTCATACAAGCAGGAAAGCATGTTGTAAATATCCTGAGCCAAATAGCATGTGTTGACTCCTTGGCTGGCTTAGGTTTTTGAAATCTAGACAGAATCCACAGCCTTGACCATTAAAGCAGAAAGAGATTTATTCTGTATAGTTTCATCATCTTGTTACAATCTTAGTCATAGGAAAGGAAGAGGGAACCTTGTGCCATTTTCAGTTCTTGTTTAATATCTTCTTCACAGGAAAATGATGCCAGGATATTAAACTCATCTGTTCTTTTGGATAATAAGGATGTAATGTACCATTTTGACCTTTCCAAGTGCTGTGTTTCCAATTGCTGTTCATTAGATTTTTTTTTCTTGATTAAAGTCTCACTAACCTGTAGAAATAGAATGAAAGAAGACCTAGTCAAGACACAGCATATCAAGCATGATCAAAACAAAACTACACAATTGTATAGCTCAAGGGCTGTAACAGATATTAACACTTTGTGTCCTGTATCATTGCTATGTTCACTCATAACAAAAGAAGCTAAAACAATGTTTATTTAAATTTTTCACATGCTAATGCAGAGTCACAAGCTGAAGAGCTTTTATTTGGTTGAAAGTTTAATCATGAGAATAAGACAGACTATTTCTGGGATCCTGCAGAAAAGTTTCTGTGATGAAGTCATAAGAGAACTGAATTATAATCCTCAAATGGAAATGTAATTAAATGATAAAATATATATGACTGAGAGTCAGATTCTGTTGACCTTTTTAATTTTTATTGATTTATATTCTTAAATTCAGAAATAGATATTAAGGGCAGAAAAAGTTATACATTATTGTCTAGTCTAACGTCCTGCGTGGTCCCAAAATATCAGCCTCTGTAGCTTCTGTATGAGATGTTGGATATCTTTCTGACCAACAGAGATTGCTCCAATGGTTTAAAGCTCTCATTGTTAATTTGGTGAGGGGGGAACAGACTGGAATTCTTGGCTCCAGCTAATTACACATTCCTTACTCCTGAATTAGAGAGCTCTTAACTGTCAAAAATCCTTTTGGCCTGTAGGTACCCGAAGGCTGTAGTCAAGTTACTTCTCAGTCCTCTCTGGACTGAATCAATAGCTAAGAATCTATTTTGTGTTTCAGTATTAGTACATTTTCCCTAATTTTAAGAACCTTTTTCTGTACATCTTTTTGATTTTTCACATTCTTTTAAACAAACCATAATGTCATATGGCTTTCCAGTAAGTTTCACAAATGTCGTGAATGAAAAATCTGTGCCAATGTCTGAATACTATTTACTTATTTACTCTTACAAAGATTAGATTTGTCTTCAAATAGCATCCCACTCATAGTTCACATCCAACTTACATCTATAGTGACACTGTGTCCTCAAAACTATTACTTTTGTGGCTAACTCAGGATTAAAACAGACTCAACCCAATATAAACTATTAATCAAACCAAAAAATAAGACACAAGCTGCCCTTTTGTATACAATTAAAAACAAGTTAGTACACTACTCCCTTGTGTTCACAGTTTAATTCTGTTATCTGTAAATGTTCATATTAATGAGACTTTAAACTGCAAGTTTAGCACTTTAGGCTGGTTTCTACTTTCTTTTCAACAATGAAGTGGTTTTGCCTACAGTTTAACCTGACCAGGAGAACTGCCCAGCCTTGGTACTGATGTTACAGAATTACATACTGTAGTGGTTTGAACCTTGTTTTTCCCCAGAGGCTAAGAAAAGTGGTAACCCCCAAGGGGTGGAAACCCCTGGAAGTTTTGAAGTTCTGTCCAATGGGCGCTCCTGCAGAAATGTAAACATACCACAACCAGACCGGAAGAGATGAGTTGTAGTTTGGTTGTTAGAAGAAGTAGCCATGTTGTAACAGCCACGAGGAAAGGGGCCCAGAGCCCCTCGGGGCCTCTGGGGCCCCCCAGCCCCCAACTGGGGCTGGGGGGC